>NC_091950.1:246742837-247062420 GCF_031021105.1 Erythrolamprus reginae
TACCTTTATACCTAAAAGCTTCCTTTCCCCACACCTTTTCTCTTTCTTAAATCTATTTTCTGTATACATCTATTTTTTTTTCCATTCCTTTTATAACCTTATGCATAGTGAAGGGCTACCAAAATTTCTACTACCACACTGTGGCTGTGGCTTATACAGGACACCCTGCATTTTCTTTAAGCATCTTTCAGTACGAATTGGGTGCTCTGGGGTGGAGCTCCATTTTCGCTACCCCACTGCATTCCCCACCCCATCCGGGCAGTAGCCCACCCCTGCTTATGCATCTCAAAATCATGATCATGAATCTGGACATAATCATTTTAATATCTTTTTGTTTTTTATCACTGTAAACCCCAGTGGAATCATAAGTTTCAATATATTTATCAGCATAGTCACTAGTCAGTATTTCATTATCAATTTTCTTTCCCTTTTCATCATCATTTATAATATTTTTATCAATCTTCTTTTCTTCTGTTCTCCATTTCTTCCAGTTGTACTTCATTATTTCCTTTCTCAAATATTTCAATTCCAAGAGATCATCTGAGATCAAGAAGAACTTTAAAAAGTCCAACCAACTCTTCATAATCAATTTCCTCCATGACTTTAAAATCACAGTTCTCAAATCCCCCCAAAATTGGCAGGTTCAAACTGCTTTCAAAAGTCATTCAGAGGTATCATTAGTCCTTAATAATCACTTGTCTCCATGTCTCAAAGTCAGAGATCACCAAATTTGCACAATCTGTTCAGCTGCTGATAGCATTATATTCCACAGCCTTTTATAATTTGTAAATTTTCATTTTAGTACTTAAAAATTCAAGTCCTTCTCTTCCTCTTATTGTTAGCATATATTCAAGTTCATTCTTATCTAAAACAGTCCAAACATTTCCTTTCAGACAATAACAAATTTTCAACCTGTTTTAAATTTCCTCAGCTTTCAATCTTTCAAATATTTCAAGGTCAGCAGCAGAGTAAGTATCCATAAGAATGTTCCACCATTGCAGTAATTCCTCCAACTGCCAGATTTTCAAGTTATTCCTCCAAATTTATCTTCCAGATTTCTTACACCTCCACCAAGTCTCTTAAAATAAAGCTCCAAAACGTTGATAATTAGGCTTTAGTTATAGATCCCTTTAATCTTACTACTCCATTGTATCCTCATCCTTAGCATCTGCTCCTTAATTTCCGGTCCTTCTGTTCCCCTTTGAATATTAAAAAACTTATTTTCAATTTTCTTTTGACGATATCACTCACCAGCCTCTTTTTCCTTCACCCTCTCCAGTGCATAACTTTAGTTTTTCCTTCCCAAATGACTCCAATCTCACAATTCAATCCTGTCGATGTGACTGCCACAGCTAGGACAACATTTAAATATCATCTTCCGATCGCTGTTGGCCAAGCAGGCTGAGCCAGCTCTGGGGGGAGGGGGGGTTGCCACCCACCAGCCCACCAGCAAGTGTCCCTCATTTTCCCCATCCCTACAGGGTGGTTCTGACCTGGTTCTAAATGAACCAGGTTTCCAAACGGCATGGATATCAGAGTTCCCCTACAGAGCGAGGGGAAACTGTAGTGCCGCAGCGTTGTTCACGCCTTCTTTCCCCCGCTTTTGTTTTCCAAACCTTTGCAGGCAGGCCGTGAAGTGGTCACAAAACCATGAAGCGGCCTTTCAAAAACATTAAAATAAAGGGTACAATATAATTTAATACTGGTACATTTGAGAATAACTTTCTGAAAGTCTAGGAACCAGACAAAGGCAAAAATCAGGATTTGGCAGAAAAACAATATTGCCAGGGTACATCTGTACAAGCAGTAAGTGGCAAGTGAGGAAAGTTCTGTTCATCGGTGCATCCCTTTTGGAAGGCTGCATAATGATACAATGATGAACTGCAGAAAAAACAATTGCTGCCAACCTGCCTTCCATTGAGGACCTGTCTACTGCACGAGTCAAAAAGAGGGTGGGGAAAATATTTACTGACCCCTCGCATCCTGGACACAAACTGTTTCAACTCCTACCCTCAAAACGTCGCTACAGAGCACTGCACACCAAGACAACTAGACACAAGAACAGTTTTTTCCCGAACGCCATCACTCTACTAAACAAATAATTCCCTCAACACTGTCAGACTTTCTACTAAATCTGCACTGCTATTTCTACTAGTTTTTCTCATCATTCCTATCATCCTTTTCCTCCCACTTAGGACTGTGTGACTGTAACTTGTTGCTTGTATCCTAAGATTTTTATTAATATTGTTTCTTCATTGCTTATTTGACCCCTATGACAATCATTAAGTGTTGCACCTCATGATTCTTGACAAATGTATCTTTCTCTTTTATGTACGCTGAGAGCATATGCACCAAGACAAATTCCTTGTGTGTCCAATCACACTTGGCCAATAAATTCTATTCTATTCTAGAGCAGCACGTACAAGAATCTGATAACCAAAGCAATACAATTCAAGCTACAATTGAAACCTTTGAAGCAAGCTAGCTTCGTGCCCCTGTGTATCTTTAGATTTGAAATGATGCTTTTCTAGTGCTTAAGGCAGGATTGTCCATTTAAATCTGAAGGAGGGTTGATGAGCAGCTGAGATGGGGACCAGCTTTTTAAAAACTGATAGGCTTATACAAACAAAGCAAGTGGATTATCGACTCTTGTCCTAGACAAGTCTGTAGTGGTCTTGTATAGGCAGAGCAAAGAACAAAGCCTGGAGCAAGATTTGATTGATCTTTAAACCCGTATCTACAGAAGGATACTTATTAGTGGAGTTCAGTGTTCAGTGGCCACCAGTGTTCCCTCTAATTTTTTTGGGGGGGTGGGCGGAAAAGTATAGTGTCTGAGCGGCAGTCCCTTCGGGACTGGGCGGCACAGAAATAATAAATAAATAAACAAACAAACAAACAAATAAAAAACCCACCCTGTTTTGCCTCAGAGAATTTCAAAATAATATACTGTACTGTGTGTCTATAACAGTGAGCTCATAATAGGGCAACTCTATCAATATCAAAATGCCACTTAAATAGTTGAGCTAGTTTCAAACTAGATTTTGATTTTCTTTCTCTCTTCCTTACTCCCATTCTTTTTCTTTCTCTTTTCCTTCCTCTCTTTTTTCTATCTGTTTCTCTTCCTTCCTCTCTTCCTCTCTCTCTCCTTCCCTCTCACTCTTTCCCTCTCGGCTTCTGGGCAGGTTTGGAAAACTCTGAGTTGATGATGATTTTTAAGTGAACGATTCCTCACTGCTCAGCTTAGAGGGAACTATGGTGGCCACTCCACCATAATGATAACAATGAGCCTGAGTCATGAAAATGTTTGGAGTTATGTATATTTTTTAAAGTAGTATATTGTTTGCTCATTAATTGAATAAAATCCAATTAATTTATGAGGGGTGTGGTGGGGAGTGTCACTTGAAGCCAAGATCACTATATTTTGGCCATGTTGTGTCAGCTAACTCACTCAAAAAATTATTCATTCATTCATTCATTCATTCATTCATTCATTGGATTTGTATGCCGCCCCTCTCCGCAGACTCGGGGCGGCTAACAACAATGATAAAAAACAACATGTAACAATCCAACATGTAACAATCCAATTTAATAATAGAACTATCAGTGGAAAAAAGAGAAGGGCTTGCCCTAATATTCATTGGCTGAACACTATAAAGTGATGGTGAACTTTTTTGGTTCACATGCCAAAAGGGTGTGTATCCTAGCACATGCACATGTGCCCACACTCATTCACTTATTGTCCTGGAGGATGTCATATGAAGTGATAGGAAACTTTTGACAAATTTGTCAAAGGTAACATGCCACTACTTTTAGGGTGACACACTAGTGTTCATCAACCTCTACCCATTATTCTTGAAAGCACACCCCAAAGGGGGCTGCATAGGATGCATGGCAATGGGGTGGGCTCTTGTGTGGCTTCCCTCTATTGCATGGCCACTGGAGTCTTTGACCCCAGAGGCTGCAGAGACCACAGAAGAGCATTCTCTGAAGCTCCTTCAAGAACATACTGAAGAGGCCCCTTGAACCTGTCAACAGAAAAATGTACACCACCTGAAGGTAAATGGTGCAGGGCAAATGTGCATTCTCTTAGGCCAAGGGTAGGCAAAGTTGGCTCTTCTATGACATGAAGACTTCAACTCCCAGAATTCCTGAGATAGCGTAATTGGGTCAGGAATTCTGGGAGTTGACGTTCACATGTCATAGAAGAGCCAACTTTGCCTATCGCTGCCTACCCCGGCCTTAGGCTCCTTCATATTGGGGAATGTGCAAGGGGCCTTTTTGAGTGGCAGCAGTGGTGCTAAGGCTGAAAACAAAGACTGGGCCTCAACCTTAGGCCCAGCCCCTGTGCTACTTCCGACTACCACTATTAGCTCGGGATAGATAGAGAATTGTTTTTCTTTTGTTTGAGAGGAGGGTGACACATCAGCCATGTTTCATATGACCATACATGATCAAATTAGCATACCCACCTCTGATTGGCTGTTATAGCAGTGGGAGATTTAAGTGGCTGTCAGGAGCCATCTAGCTTAAGGGAAGCCTTTCAAAGAGGCTTCCCTTCTGCCTGCCGGCATTCCGTTTTATCTTAGCGCTAGCTAAATAAAAGGTGCTGAACTGTTCCTAGGTCCCACCTATTCATTTTCCCATGCAATCTAACAAGCAAAGTTAGGCATTTTCTGTATTTTGATGTGCCGAGCCCAAAAGGTACATCATCACTACCCTAGTGCAAAGTTAGAGAACCCCGGCTTAAAGAATAGTGCTTGTTTTAGAGTTTGCCACTAGATGGTGACAAAAATCTGTGTGTATTTAATAATAAACAAACCATACATCTACTAACAGAATAGAGCTTTCAGGTTGGCCACACACAAACTGTTCCTCAGACATATAACCCAGGAATAGAAATTGAGATTTTCTCAATTGGGGACCCTATAAATAATGGAAAACTCAGAATTTCCAACCAGCAGAGCCAAATCAAACTATAATCAAACACAAACGGAAGTCAATAGGCTAAAGAAGCCTGGCATGGAAAAAAACCATTATTTCTTGTGATAGAATCACTTCTTTCACTTTACACGGAGAGTACACACACACACACACACACACACACACACACAACTTAAATCCAAACAACTTAAAATTACTAAGTTTGAAAAATACTGTTCTAGAGCGTGTGGGCTACCAGTGTGTATCACAGACACTATCATTTTATGCTAGCCAGCCTTACTAATAAAGAGTGTTTGGAGCTGGATGAAATATCTAATGTAATAATTACTATTCTGAGGTTTAAGTACAAAATACAGTACACCAAACCATTATTCAAAATGCAATTAAAGTATGCAAAACTAATATTTTTGTTAGAATGAGGAACATCACTTGTTAAATCATGGATGATCCTTTTAATTCTCAGCTAAATTCTTGTTCTCTACTTTAAAATAAAAATAAAAATTGTAAGGAATGTAAAATGTAATGTTTTATTAAGATTTTATTTTTTTGTCTATGGAGCTTCACAGTCATCCAGATTATGGTTGTCCCAAATGTGCTTTGTCAAAAGGCATTTATTTTTTAAAATAATCAGGATATTAAAGATGTGATCACAACATTTTACCCTTAGACTATCCATGGTGGACCTCTCCAGATTCCTAAGAAGTCAGTAAGGGGCGTACATAAGCGCACTAGAGTGTCTTCTGTCCCCTGTCCTATAGTCTCCTATATCTCGTATTTCTTCTCTACTATATCCTCAACTATTCATTGTGTATTATTGTGTATTGGACAAAATAAATATTAAATATTAAATATTAAATATTAAATATTAAATATTAAATATTAAATATTAAATATTAAATATTAAATATTAAATATTAAATATTAAATATTAAATATTAAATATTAAATATTAAATATTAAATATTAAATATTAAATATTAAATATTAAATATTAAATATTAAATATTAAATATTAAATATTAAATATTAAATATTAAATATTAAATATTAAATATTAAATATTAAATATTAAATATTAAATATTAAATATTAAATATTAAATATTAAATATTAAATATTAAATATTAAATATTAAATATTAAATATTAAATAAATATTAAATATTAAATATTAAATATTAAATATTAAATATTAAATATTAAATATTATTAAATATTAAATATTAAATATTAAATATTAAATATTAAATATTAAATATTAAATATTAAATATTAAATATTAAATATTAAATATTAAATATTAAATATTAAATATTAAATATTAAATATTAAATATTAAATATTAAATATTAAATATTAAATATTAAATATTAAATATTAAATATTAAATATTAAATATTAAATATTAAATATTAAATATTATTAAATATTAAATAAACAAACAAATAAAATAAATAAATTTCAGGTAGGTGGGTGGGAATTATGGGACATATAGCCCAATGCATTTTGAAAGTTTTAATCAGCAACAAGGGCTCTTGTTTAAATATAGCATTATGAACACAGCCTTAATCTGGTTTGTGTCATCCAATAAAAGAGGACTGGTTTAGAGGAACAGAATTATTGTATAATGATTTCCCAACCTGCTCATACCTTTCTAATATGACTTTTAGTACTTCCGATAATCTAATAGAAGAGCAACAAGCAAGTGACCAGAAGTGGTTCTTCCTGGTTTGGACCAGTTCTATAGAACTTGGCGGCTTGGGTTGCTGGATCCAGCAGCGACTCAGGCCTGTTACACCCTTGAAGTGGTTCTCTCGGTGGCACCATTTTTTTGCTTCTGAGCATGCGCAGAAGCTGGGTTTTTAGCACTGCACATGTGCACCAAGGTGTCACATCAGGAAGTGAACTGGCAGTGAAGAAAATCAGAACCCACCCCTGCAAGTGACATGTACGTAACCTAAATAAACTCTCAGGGAGGTTGGGGGGGAGGCGAGGCAAACAAATGTCATATTTAAACAAGAATTCCATGGGCAGCAATGCTAGCTAGACTTTGATCTGGTAAGGTTGAACAATTTTGCTCTGAGACATTGCCCCCTTTTTCTGGCCCATTTCACTTAGGTTCCAACAGGAATCTTCTCCGAGTTCCAAATTTCCATCACTTTCTGCCTACTTTCAGTTTTTCTGGAGGGAAAACCCCCCCAACATCTTAAGGAGAGAAAAAAGGAATTATCTTTTGGCTGGAAAGAATTAAGAGTTGACAGGAAACACCTAAATGTTGGTGAGAAATGCAACAATTGCACATTTTTTCTTACTACATAACTCTTTGCCAAGTCAGATCGTGTACTGGTAGATGCCCTATACCTAATCCAACACCCTAACCTTTCTTAAGCTTTTTAGTGACCCTCATGTGTTGTGTGAGGTTAATTTATATTTCAAGAGGTTGTGCAAACTCGGAAAACGTGTCATCTCAGGGACCAACTAGGATAAACATTTTGTGGAATGCAGGTCCAAGTGCTCAGAAGCACAAGTGGAAAATGCTGCTGGGCTCATATCTGATTTGTGGGATTTCCTGGACAATTCAGTAGGACCCTGGAAACAGAATGCTAGACTTGCTGGAGTAGTTGTTCCAATCAATTTTTTTTCTGTTCCCATGTGTTGTGGTTGGCTCTGGCCCAGCTCCTGCCGCAGGGAATGGGGAGGTGGATGCAGGGGAAAATTCAACATGTCACAGGCCTGTGTTATTGCCGACAGAATCAGTTCAGAGTTTAGTTTCCTCAGACGAAGAAGAAGGTGGGAGTGACTCGGCAGAGGAGGGCTTGGCACACAGCCCAGGCAGTCAATCTCCCTTATCTTCCCTTGATTCAAATTATGACATTTTGGACCCATGCAAGTGCAGAATTATGCGTAGAAGAGACCAAGTAAGAACATATTACAGGAAATAAGGAGTCCACCTGTGTTTGGGTGGGGCTCCAGTAATTAGGGCTGCTGCTATAAATAGCAGCATGTAGATTTGGCCATTGTGGAAGAATATCTGATCGGAGTTCGTCAGGAATCCTGTGTCTTCTGGACTTTGTTGCTTTGGAAAACAAAGCAGAGCAACGTGTGTGTGCCTCACTTCGTTGGAAGAAGAAGGGGTGTGAAGTTTCTTTACAGCTGCTAGCTAAATACTTAATGACTGCTTAAGGGAAATTGTACAGACTACCCGGTTGTTTTGGGATGAGTGCTCTTTGCCATACAAAAAGAGTGCTTTGTTTATTTTGCATTTTGTGATAAAGCACATTGTTTTGAATTTTCAAACGTGTGTGTATCTGAAATTTGTATCCTTGAATTTTCGGGAGGCTCCTATCAGAGAGTTGCCAGTTTCCTTTACACATGGTTTTATCAGTAAAGAGTTAAGTGCTGATGCTAGAGAAGATCCCACACACAAGGAAAACATCAAGTTGGATTAGATGTTCTTTTCACATCACCACATAGGAACTTCGGGGCAGCAGAGTCAATTGGTCCCCACACAGAATATGAAACTGAACATCAGGACACAATTATGTTTACTATGAATTGCATAGAAATTATCATTTTTCAACTATTATCTTATAGAAAAGGGCAATAATCTTTTCAGCATTGGTACTTAAGTAGTGGAGTGTCCTTCCTTCCTTCCTTCCTTCCTTCCTTCCTTCCTTCCTCTTCCTTCCTTCCTTCCTTCCTTTTCCTTCCTTCCTCCCTCCCTCCCTCCCTTTCTTCCTTCCACTCCTTTTCCCAAAATTCTGATAACTTATAAGCTTACAAGAGACAACCCCCCAGTAACTACTGTATCCCAACTGACCAACTGATTAAAAGAAAACAGATAAACCTTATCCTGAGATACCTGTCCGAACAGGCAAATTTGTACAGCTGTTTTACAATGTGACAGGGAGAGGTTACTCTGGATATCCAGGGTTAGAAGTGTTTTATGTTGAGCTCCTTTATTCAAGCAAAACGGTTTAGATTGCTCCAAAGGACACTGGCAGGGATAAGTCACAATGCATTGCCCAAGTATTTCCTCTGGCTTTGGCATGTTTGTATTGTTATACAGTTTGTAGGCATCTACTGCATAGCTGGTATTCTGTTGAATTATTGTTATTTTTAATTTTTGCTTAGCGTAGGGAAGAATAGTTGAAAATGCAGAATATAAACAGGGATTTTCTGATCAGATGTTTATTGAAAATAGTTTGTTTTTGTCTTTCATCTTTCCAAAGATGGGCATGCCAGCCTAATTGTAGGTCGTGGCCTTCCAGTACCAATATTCTTTTATTTGTAAGATTTATCCATTCCTTTATCCATGTTAGGCTTGCAGCATTGTAATATAGTTTTAAATCTGGGAGCCCCAGGCCTCCTCTGCTTTTACTGTCTTGGAAGTATGCAAATTAAATTCTCGGTTTTTTATTTTGCCAAATAAATTTTGAGAAATTTTTGTTTATCTCTCTAAAGAACTTTTGTTCTATATTAATTGGGGCTGTTTGGAAAAGATAAAGAAATTTTGGAAGAATATCTATTTTTATTACCGCAATTCTGCCTAGCATTGATAATTGTAGGTCTTTCCACTTTTCTAAAAAAAAAATTGTTTCTTGTAATAGTTTATCATAATTGTCTTTCTTGCGGGATATAGTTTTATTAGATATTATTAGTCCCAAATATTTGGGGTGTTTTGTAATTTGGAGATTCGTGATTTCTTCCAGTTTCTTAATTTGCCCTGTGGTCATATTTTTTGTCATTAGCATTGTCTTTTGTTTGTTAATTTTTAATCCTGAGAATTCGCCGAAACTTTCTATTTCTTTAATTAACTCGGGGTCTGAGCTTAAAGGGTCTTCCAAAAAGAATTAAAGATACACATAAAAGGTAATGATGATAGATTAAGATCTGTAAAACTGGTCAAATAATGTGATAAATATTTTTGAAAACAATGAAGAAATTTAAAAAAAGAAAAAAAGAAAAAAAGAAAATGCAGAATATAAATGGATAAATATATACTGTTTACGTTAACCCAATACAGCAGCATTCCAATTGTTTGCTGGGGGACGTTAAAGATTGGAATGCATGAGCTGACCGCTCAGTGGTATTCCATTTCATGTTTTGTTTAGCTTTCATCTCTAAGACAGAGCTGTGAGCCTTGAAATCTGTTTTCAGGCCTGCAGCTTGAGTCTGAAGTAGGCGGAAGAACATACCTGTGTGATCAAACAGAAGAGCAACTCCATCACCTTGTGGCTTTCTGAGCAGACTTCTGTTGAAAAGTAACCTGAAGTACTAGTGATCCTTTCATTGAACTCAGACCAATTGACCTCTTTTTAGAAATGAACTGTACAAATTACATCACACCGCATAACAAATATTCCTTAAAATGAACCCGTGACCTTCCTGACCTTGGCAGCCTGAGGTTTCCTTTGATCCTGTGCCTGAAATGGCGAAAGCGTACTTGATGGACAATGGAAATGTTTCTGACACGTTTTAAATTCCAGGGTCATGGTAAATACTGCTAACTGCATAGAATCAGGCTGGTGTGATAGTTCAGCCTCATATCCTAGTTTGTCTGGCTTGGCCACTTGAGGTTAGCCAACCAGTTCTTTCACATTTCAATGGTAGTAGCCTTTCTCCACATCTAGGTTTTATTCTCAACCCTGCATGAAGCTTAGCACAGAATTTTACCTCATAAGAAGGGGCCAAGATGCAACATTTCTCTCCCTAACATGTTGTCTTCTGGATCTGTTTGATTTTCCCAGCTAATACAACTGTAAGACCTCATATTTGCGGAGGACATACCTGTTTTATTAGCAGGAGCAGATCATCTAAGACCCTTCCTCTTCTACAGTTATGTGCAGATGTTGCTTAATTGGGGATTCTTTGGCTCTAAGTAAATTAAGAACACTGAGTAGTTTTCAAGAGTGATGAAGAAAGTTGGTGAGTGAAGAATAATGGCAAACCAGGAAGAAACATAGAAACATAGAAGACTGACAGCAGAAAAAGACCTCATGGTCCATCTAGTCTGCCCTTATACTATTTTTTGTATTCTATCTTAGGATGGATATATGTTTATCCCAGGCATGTTTAAATTCAGTTACCAACCACGTCTGCTGGAAGTTTGTTCCAAGGATCTACTACTCTTTCAGTAAAATAATATTTTCTCACGTTGCTTTTGATCTTTCCCCCAACTAACTTCAGATTGTGTCCCCTTGTTCTTGTGTTCACTTTCCTATTAAAAACACTTCCCTCCTGAACCTTATTTAACCCTTTGACATATTTAAATATTTAGATCATGTCCCCCCCTTTTCTTTCTGTCCTCCAGACCAGTGTTTCCCAACCTTTTTTGAGCCGCGGCACATTATTCACACTTACAAAATCCTGGGGAACACTGAGCGGGGGTGGGTGGGTGAGCAGGGGTGTGTGTGTGAGCGGGGGGGGGGGGCTAAAATGTTTGGACAAAACCCCCCTCTCTTCCTCCCTTTCGCCCTATTTCTCCCCTATCTCTTTCTTTCCCTCTCTCTCCATCCCTCTTTCTTTCTTCCTTCCTTCCTCTCTTTTTTTGCTTTCTCTCGCCCTCCTTCTTTCTCGCTTTCTCTCTCTTGCATTCTTTCTCTCTCTCTTTCTGTCTCTCTTGCTATCTCTTTTATTCTTTCTTTCTCTCTCCCTTGCTTTCTCTCTCTCTTTCTCTTTCTCGCTTTCCTTCTCTCTTTCTCTTTCTCTCTTGCTTTCTCTCTAACCCTCCTTTTTCTCTCTCTCTCTTTCTCTCTCGTGCACCACGCCGGCAACATAGAGAGAAAGAGAGAGTGGAGAGAGAGTGGAGGGTGGCTTGCCAGTCCGCGGCCCCCTGGATCAGCGGCCCCGCATGGCCCCAGCGCAAACTCCGCCGTTGCCTTCGCCTCCGCCTAAGAGGCAGCAGCCACATCCAACCCTTTGCCCTCCCAGGTGTCTGGCGCTCAGCGCCCGGCCACGCACCGCCTCCGCCTCCCGGTACCCCGCCCGACTTCTACCTGCAGGAACGGGTGGTGGGGCGCCACGAAGGGCGGCACTTGGAGGCCACCACGGCACCGTTGTCATCACGGCGCAAACCAACGCAGTCCCGGATCGCTCGCTTCTCCAGCCAGCAAGCCAGCTGCCTGGGAAAATGGCACACTTTTTAAACACGCGCTTTTCAAAGGCGGCGCTTTCCCGGGCAGCCGACTTTGCTGGCTGGAGAAGGGAGCGATTCAGGACTGCGTGGCTTTGCGCCACTTCAAAAATTTCTGCCGGGGGAGGGGGGTCCTAATGACTGTGCGGGCGCATGCCCACGCAGCTTAGAAACAACAGTGGCCGGCGCCCTCCCACCGAGCCCCAAACGTTCACTTCCCGTCACCGCCAGGGAAGCTCCAGCCAGGCCAGGCTCACGGCACACCTGACCATGTCCCGCGGCACACTAGTGTGCCGCAGCACACTGGTTCGGAAACACTGCTCCAGACTATACAGATTGGGTTCATTAAGTCTTTCCTGATACGTTTTATGCTTAAGACCTCCCACCATTCTTGTAGCCCGTCTTTGGACCCGTTCAATTTTGTCAATATCTTTTTGTAGGTGAGGTCTCCAGAACTGAACACAGTATTCCAAATGTGGTCTCACCAGCGCTCTATATAGCGGGATGACAATCTCCCTATTTCTGCTTGTTATACCTCTAGCTATGCAGCCAAGCACCCTACTTGCTTTTCCTACTGCCTGACCACACTGCTCACCCGTTTTGAGACTGTCAGAAATCACTACCCCTAAATCCTTCTCTTCTGAAGTTTTTGCTAACACAGAACTGCCAATACCATACTCAGATTGAGGATTCCTTCAAGAGAGCAGAAGAGAATAAAAACAGAAATGAAAGTGTGGGTGGGAATTATAGGGTGGCAATATATCATCAGAAAGGATGCATGACCTTCCTTTGTCCACCAACATGGACAAAAACAGTAATAGAAACACAGATTTGGACCACATTGGCACACATATATAAAAAATGTGATTGTCTCTCTCTCAAGTATTCCAAGATGCTTTTTGGACTGCGTCTAGCCTACAGATGTGAGTCTTTTCGATGCTTTTTCCCTCTAAGTACAAATGCTGCTAAACTTTTTTGAGATCAGCCCAAACCATTCAGGGGTTGCCACTTCCTGCATAATATGTGCACTGCGAAGGTCAAGCTACAGATTTAGAAATTTATCTGTTACACAGAAAATAATATAGCAGGAAAGTCAGGCATAAACGAATGGAGCAAATTCAATTTTGGGATCAAAGGGAATAGCTCCTAGTTAACAGTTTTTGTCACCATTTCCTTTGGAGCCCATCCCAACATTGCATTCTCATGAGGTTAAGCTAAATGATATCTGTTGCTGACTTGGATGGGCTCCAGTGACAAAACAATTTCTCCTGCTGAGATGTGTCTAGAATATATTGGCTGTGCAAAAGAGAAAGAAGAGGGGGCTTTACATTTCAAATTACATATTGAGAAAGTAGCTACACCGTTTAAATTGTCAGATATAAGACTGTGGAGGAAGAGCGTAGCTCTCAATGGTAGAGTTCCTATTTTACATGTAGATCATGTTCAGTTCCAAGATCCTCTGAAACCATGGAGAGTTGCTTTTAATCACTGTTAAAACTAGCTAATTGTTCTGCCTGGGTCACTTTGGAAGCCAAGACCAACCCAAAAAGAGAAGCCAGACACACCGGTAAAAGGCAAAGGCAGTTTATAAAATTCAAGAAAAACACAGGTAACAGAAAATGTCCTCACAAACAGGAAAACACTGTATCTTCAAATATCTCCACGAAAGCAAGACGAGGCTGTAGATAGCAGATCTACACCCCCACGGGTCTTCCAAACTGCTGGGCCTCAAGCCAGGAACAGAGACGCCGAGAACAAAGCAGGACACCGTAACTCCAATTGATAACACACCACATGGCTTCAAGGGCTTGCCTGCCTTTTAAACCCTGCTAAGGAGGACCACACCCAAGCCCAGCTGTTCCTAATTCAGTGCTGATAATACATCTTTAATTCCTCCTTTCTTTGATCTGAACGTCTCTGTCGCATGTCGATGATGGCTTGTGCTTCATCACCTAATGACTCCAAGCTACTGGCTGGGGAGAGCCCCCCCCCTGGGGCTCTCATGCTGTTCTCCTTCGTCCCATTCCTGACTTTCCTCTCCCCCGTCCGACTGTTCAGCCCCCTCCTCTTCGCTGTCATCCTCCTCCGGGCATGGAGCCAGCAAAGACGCAGCTGGACCCTGATTGGCCTCAGACTGAACCATAACACTAATCAAACCGACTTGTTATAAAACAAGTTTCTCCACTCCTAAGTTGGTGACCAGAGGGGGCCCTTAAGATACCTATTTTCTCTGAAATGCACCAAATACATTGGTTTCCAGTAGTGCCGGTTTGCCGGGATCAACAGGCAAACAGATTGAGAGGAAACCCAGGCTAGAGGGAAGCTTTAGGCTAAACATCTCAGACAATCACTTTTGACACCAAAAGCATTGAAAATTCTATGACCCTGTGGCAGAAATTACCTGCTGGCAGGAAATGTTGACATGTATATTTGAAAAAGTGGATACCTGAGAAGAGCCGTGAGGCCTAGCTAGTTAAATCAAGCAATATCAGGAGCAGTTATTTATTGACATAATAATTCTGCCAGCAGTTTACATGACTTATTCATTTTGGCAGCAGGCCCACAATGACAGCTGAGATGGTTACAATCATTATGGAGCTTTTGAAAAAAAAAATTTTTAACAGGCAGGGCAGAGGCGTTCGTAAAATGGAGAACCTTAAAGAAGAAAAGGAAATATTCCTTTCTGCCTAGCAAGATATGCCAATCTAAGATATTTCAGGATAATACACCAGCCGCACAACAGCAGAGAGTTTAAGGGATCACATAAAATCTGATTGTAGCATATTGTTGATACTGGCAGGAATTCCCCTTTGCTAGATGATTCGAGGTGGAGGCAGATATCCTTCAGGAAGCTACAGAGAAGGTTCCTGCAAGCCCTTGAATTCCTGGAGCTTCACCTTTAGCACAGGTAAAGACAATCACAAATCCTCCAGAACATATTTGCACAAAATACAGTATTTTTCAGAGTATAAATGCACGCCCCCCCCCCCCCGAAGGGACGCTGAAAAATTGGGTGCATCTTATACTCCAAATGTAGCTTTTACTAAGCCTTTTCTCAGCCCTAACAAGGTGCTAACAAATTGTTCTGTCGGGCTCTCTGGTACACTCCTCCCAAAAATTCACAGGTACAAATTTCAGACACACACACGTTTGAAAATTCAAAACAATGTTCTGTATAATGAAAATTCACTTAAACCAAGCCCTCTTTTGGTATAGCAAAGAGCACTGGTCTCCAAACAAACTGGTAATTTGTACAAGTCCCTTATCAGTTCTGTGATACTTAGCTGGCAGCTGTGAGACAATTCACAGTCCTTCTTCTTTCACAAAGTGAAACATACTTTGCTCTGGTTTAGTTTCCAAGCGGGGAAAAATCAGTACACAAAAGGTCAAAGTCAGTAAAGCAGTCATGAAACACAAGGGTCAGATAATCCTCCACAATGGCCAAACCCACAGGCTGCTATTTATAGCAGCCTCACTAATTACCACAGCCCCACCCAACCACAGGTGGCCTCATTTTCTTTGATAATAATCTCTCAGTTGTTGTTGCCTATGCATCGCTCTCCGCCTGCGTGGCTGTATCATTAACTCTTGTTCTGAATCCAAGGAGGAGCTAGATAATTGATCTCCTTCTGAGCTGTCTGCCACACTCTCCTCCTCCCTGTCACTCATGTCTTCTTGGTCAGAGGAGCCTTCATCATCAGATGTCACCGGGGGCAAAACAGGCCTGCAGCATGTGGATGTCTCCCCCACATCCACAGTCCTTGGGGCAGGAGCTGGGCCAGAGCTAACCACAACACAAATGAAGCGATCTTCTGTGCTTTGCTAGCAAAGCGATCGTCCCTTTACCTGGCTTTTCTCATTGTTTCTCTCTTAAGAGAGAGGGAGAAGTGAAATGTACTGTATTAGAAATTGTTTTTTTTATCCCCAACCAGGAGATAAAAAGCAAGCACATGGGCTCAAAAACAGCAAACTAAAGTGCTGAAGCTGACCAGACTAACGATTACCCAGATGAATACCAGGTAGGTATCATTATTTTTTTCCCTATTTTCCTCCCCCAAAACTAAGATGTGTCTTATACTCCAGTGCATTTAATACTCCGAAAAATACAGTAAAACAAAACCACAGAAATCTGTCTACATTCCTTCCAGACTACATGGAGAAATGTAGTCTGAACAAGTGTTATGGGGTTGAGGGCTAAATTGAGATGATCTTATTGTACTTTTCTCCAATGGAAGCGATCCCCAAATAGTAGTGAAATATCTGGTAGATTTTGGGAATGGAAATTCACTGGAGGGAACCAAGCTAGGCATTCCTTTCAGATCTGTAATTCAGTCTCCTTCCGTCCAATCCAGAAAACTCATGGGCAGTAGGATTATGATGAGAAGTTAGATGTCGTGGGAAGAGGTAATACATAGTTCTTCCTTCTAAATGACTAGAAATAGAGATTTAGTGATGGGACACTGTGCAGAAAGCAGAACATCAGAAAATGTAAGAGGGAGCTGTCAAGTCATGGAGACGCGAGAATTCTGATTCTTGTACAACTTAGGTCAGTGTTTCCCAACCTTGGCAACTTGAAGATATTTGGACTTCAACTCCCAGAATGCCCCAGCCAGCGAATGCTGGCTGGGCAATTCTGGGAGTTGAAGTCCAAATATCTTCAAGTTGCCAAGGTTGGGAAACACTCACTTAGGTTTCTCAGATAGGGATGGATGTTGAGTTTGTAAAATTAAAGTGATATTTAATTTATAGAAATTTTCCTGTTAAAATGTTTGCAGTAAGAAGAAAAAATTCTGAAGGTGATGATACTTCCCAGAAAAATAACTTCTAACCATGATAGAAACCAGATGAGAACAGGTTGGGTGACGAGAATTTCGGAAAGACCAAAAAATATTCTAATGCTTAATCTCCATTTTCCATTCCAGCATAAAATCATATCACTAATATTGACTCATCTCTATTGCTTGTTTCCAATACAGGAAGTGGCGAAGTGTTAATGCTGTAAACCTTCACCTTATGCTCAGCCTCTATGTATATGTAAATAAATCACATATCATGGAAATGCCATAAACCTCAATGATCCGCTTCTAACAAAAATCATTCCTGAGCCCATGTTATTGGCATGCACAAAGCATTACTTTTCCCAAATCAGTGGCTTTTCCTTCTTTTTTTTAAACACACAATGAATTGAGGCCTCTTTGTATTTTAATGGGTTGCACCAGGATTGAAGGGATGCCTAATTTAAACTGGCTTCAAGACATATGAAGCTTTTGGCTTGCTTTTAATACATTCTCAGAAAACCATAACTATAAGGGCATAAAATAAAGGAGAGATAGAAAAAGAAAGGAAAGTACAGTCATTTGGATTTATAATCTGCTAACTATAACTTCATTAGGTTTAGTTGTTAAAATTCTTTTTTTAAATTTTTTAAATTAATTTTTAACAAATTTATATTACACACAACATAAAACAGTGCATAGTGAAATGTGCCCACCACCCAGACACACACACATTCCCCACCACCAAATCGGGGGTGTTTCTTGTATAGTCCATTTGACCCAAGAGCAATATATCTATTTACATATTATAGAGTGATTCCAATTTATTTCTTGTAGCTTGGTCTCAGATTCTGCTCGTCATATATCGTCTTATCTTGTCCCACCGTCCCATCAGTTGTCCCAACTCAGTTTCATTTTCCGAATTTATCCTTTTATCCATTATTTCAAATTGAATATGGTCCACCATGTACCTATACCAATTTTGCATTGTCCATTTTGTCGCATCCTTCCAACCCAAAAAACTATTACTGCCTGAGCGCTTTCTATTGCTGCTTTTTTTTATTTCTCTAAATTCTCCCATCGCATTACTTTTTACTAGTACTGTACTGCCATTTCCTTAGTGATTGTCCATTGTATATTTAGCATTCTATTGATATCTTCTTTCACTTTTTGCCAAAATTCCTGCACTATCGGGCATTCCCAAAACAATTAAAATTCTTGATAGTAACTTTTGTAGGCAACATCATTACAGCAGAAATTATTTTTAGGCATTTTCAGATGCACCAATATATTTTATCTTGTACGTTGCCAACTTATGCCTTATCAACAATTTCCTAGATAGATAAAAGACTGTAATTAGTATGTCAGTCAATATAATTTTAATTGATATAAAAATCAGTATAAAAGAGGTTATCCTCTCCCTCCCACCTCCCCGGTTTTCTTCCAGCTCTTTTTAACTAAAGTTGTTGAATTCAACATGACAGATTGTTTCCTTAGTCCTAAACCTAATAACCACAATTGAGGCCAAAAGTTTTGTTGCTAAGCAAGACAGTCAGGTTTTTCTTGTTGTTGTTTTTTTAAAAAAAATCAGGGCAACCTGGTCTACCCGATTATGAGATGGAGCATACTGCTTTCGTTCAAATCCCAGAAGGGTATGGCTAGCTGATGAGAGCTAAATAGCTTGAAATAGAATCTAGACTAGTCTTCCTTTATTTCTTTGTCGGTAAAGCATACGTTTACGGAAATTTAGTAAAATTTTCCTCATTTTGTGGCCTATCTTGGCTATAATTTTTAAACAAGTCGTTGTCATTGTTAAGTTGTATGAGCCGAGATGACGCAGTGGGTAGAGTCCAGTACTGCAGGCCACTAAAGCTGACTGCAAGATCTGCAGGTCAGCGGTTCAAATCTCATCACCAGCTCAAGGTTGACTCAGCCTTCCATCCTTCCGAGATGGGTAAAATGAGGACCTGGATTGTGGAGGCAATAGGCTGGCTCTGTTAAAAAGTGCTATTGCTAACATGTAAGCCGCCCTGAGTCTAAGGAGAAGGGTGGCATTAAAAAATCAAATAAGTAAGTAAGTAAGTTAATTAGTTAGTTAATTAGTTAGTTAGTTAGTTAGTTAGTTAGTTAGTTAGTTAGTTAGTTAGTGTTCTGCCGGCGTGTTTCAACCGCCCATACTTACAGGGCAATTAGTCCAGGAAGAGACACACCACACGATAAAAGGAAAACCCAAAAGTTTTTATAAACAAAGGCACAGATGAAATGCAATCCAATTGCTCACCCAATAACTGGGAAATTGAGTCCAATTCTAAAGTCCAGAGAGTCCACACACACAATCCTGAACAGCAATAAACCACAATCTTGACGAAACAATGAATCAGATAAACTGCCATGAGGCTAACACACCAGGCTGCACTTTTATCTGTAGCACTAATTACAGCAGCCCCACCCAACCACAGGTAGCCTCTTGTAATAATCCTTCAGTTGTTGTCTCCTATGTGTCATTAATTCGTGTTCGGAATCCAGGGATGATACAGATGATTGATCTCCTCCTGGGCTGTCTGCCAAACTCCCCTCTTCCCTGTCACTCACGCTTCATTGGTCAGAGGAGACAGATTCTACTGGAAGCAAAACAGGCCTGCGGCATGTGGATGTCTCTCCCACATCCACCTCCACATTGCTTGGGGCAGGAGCTGGGCCAGAGCTAACCACAACAGTTAGTTAGTAACACAGTTATTAAGTGAATCTGGTTTCCCCACTGATTTTGCTTGTCAGAAGGTCACAGAAAATGATCACACAGTTGTCATACAGAAATATCAGTGGCCAAGCGTCTGATCAGTGGCCAAGTATTTGATCACGTGACGCAACTGTTGTAAAGGTGAAAAAGGTCGTAAGTCACTTTTTTGGTCCATTTTGTAATTTTGGACAGTTACTAAATGAATGGTTGTAAGTTGAGGACTACCTGTACTTATAATGGACTTTGAATGACAAAGTCACCAAAGTATTCTTTCTCACTCAATGACTAAAGATGGAAGGGTTGGGATTGTGCAACGCCAATGAAGAGTTGAATGGAATCCTGTTGCAATGCACAAGAGATAGACAGAGAGATAGATTGCTAAGCTGGAGGAAGGTATTTTCTACTCGGTCTTCCCTCAAGACATTGACCTGATGAATTAATTCCAAAATGCTAAGCCTAGGCAGCTATAGAAAAGCCTCAGCCCTGTATAATATCTAGGTCTAGGCCGTGATGGTGAAACTATGGCACGGGTGCCACAAGTGACAAACAGAGCCATATTGCCGGCACACGAGCCGTTGCCCTAGCTCAGCTCCAACATGCATGTGCACGCCAGCCAGCTAATTTTGGCTAACACGGAGGCTCTAAAAAGGCATTTTTGGCTTCCGGAGGGCCTCCAGGGGGATGGGGGAGGGCGTTTTTGCCCTCTCCAGGCTCCAAGGAAGACTCTGGAACCTGGGGTGGTATTGGTGAAAAACAGGCCTACTGGGCCCACCAGAAGTTGGGCCACTGGGGGGGCAGGCCAGACAATTTTCACCCTCCCCAGGCATTGAATTATGAGTGTGGGCACTCACACAGGTTCAATAGTTTGTGCACACGCGCTTTCGGTACCCGAGGGAAAAAAGGTTCGCCATCACTGATCTAGGCTGTCAACAGGGCCTATTTTCCACTGTTGCCATTTTTATTTCTTTTTTGATCCTCTAGTCAAGAACAATCATCTCTTTATTTGGGGTCAACACCTACTCTTTAGTTATTAGGATTTAAAATATAAATTTATAATATGGACCTTATTTAACCTAGAAACATAGAAGATTGACGGCCAAAAAAGACCTCATGATCCATCTAGTCTGCCCTTATACTATTTCTTGTATTTTATCTTAGGATGGATATATGTTTATCCCAGGCATGTTTAAATTAAGTTACTGTGAATTTACCAACCACGTCTGCTGGAAGTTTGTTCCAAGCATCTACTACTCTTTCAGTAAAATAATATTGTCTCACGTTGCTTCTAATCTTTCCCTCAATTAACCTCAGACTGTGCCCCCTTGTTCTTGTGTTCACTTTCCTATTAAAACACTTCTCTCCTGAACCTTATTTCACCCTTTAACATATTTAAATATTTCTATCATGTCCCCCCTTTCCCTTCTGTCCTCCAGACTATACAGATTGAGTTCTTTCCTGATACATTTTATGCTTAAGACCTTCCACCATTTTTGTAGCCCGTCTTTGGACCCGTTCAATTTCGTCAATATCTTTTTGTAGGTGAGGTCTCCAGAACTGAACACAGTATTCCAAATGTGGTCTCACCAGCATTTCTCCCTTTTTATTTTTTCCACATTCTGTATAAGTACATAAATATATTGTGAGATCAGACTAGCACTGTCTTTCCATAACGCCAGACAAATTGCCATGAAAATTTCATCAGCAGCTGCCCAAAACAGGATGTGAGTACCGTATACTCTTTCTGATAGCCGACACAATAGGCAGCCTTAATATAGCAATTTATTTAAGTTTTGTTATCCAACAAATGTGGCACGATCAATTCTCTTAATCAAAAGTAACTTCGATTAAATTCCTTTTGGAAGTGTTCCCCAAATGTATAAGCTTTATTATTTATTAGAGAATGAGTCTAAAGGTACTGTATATAGCAACAGTGCTAGTTGTGAGAAAAATAACAGCGATGAAAACATGGTTGGATGTTTTTTTACGCATGCTTTACATAGTTATATTGGGCTTTGACGGAATAATAAACACATTTTTGCTCTTGTTAAGGCATTGCCCAAAACACAATAACCCCAGATTGTTGAGTCTACATCACACTATAAACATTACCCTATTAGCAAACAATACATTGAATAACTGTCTTTTGAGTGACCTTCAGAAAGTAACACAATAGCTCAGATTACTTATTATCATTATGTGACTTTGTCTCCTCATCACCGCCATCCAATCCAGGAGGCACTGTGTAAATTTGTAGATGTCTCCATGACAAAGTTAAGAACAAGAATAAAAACAACCAAATCCAATATTAAAGAATTTAATAAACTCATTTTTTGTTTCTGTACTATGGCCCCATAGTAAAACTTGTGGTCCTTACTTTTCAACTGCAAATACTTTTATTCTCCTCGAAAGTTTTCTTCATTTCTACTAATTGCAGTGTATATCGCACCACAAGCTAGTGTAAACAAGGCTTTAAGAACTCTAGCTGATCAGATTATGGAGGCTGAAGCCAAATACCCAGATTCACTGGTCATTATTCTAAGTCAGTGGTTCTCAACCTTTCTAATGCCGTGACCCCCTAATCATGTTGTGGTGACCCCCAATCATAGGACTAGTGCCAATTCTCCCAACAGAGCTTTAAGCTGATTGGCAGGAAGGTCAGAGGGACATCCCTACTGTAAACGCCTGATTGGTCGATTGTAAAAATATGTTCCAAGGTTCCAGAATAGAAGCTTTAGTTCCTAACACCATTCGGTACAAAGTTGAATCTGCCGGCAACATGTGAAATTGATTGTCTATCAGTGTTGCTTCCTAATCTATTTCACAAACAGAAGTCAGGAAAAGAACCAGGCCCAGACAAGATAACCTTCTTGCTTAAAAGTCTGTGTTGACCAAATAACCCGAGTTGTTACCCGCATCTTTAATAAATCACTAGAGATATGCCATGTTTGTTCGTTTATTTATTTATTTAATTAATTTAATTAATTAATTAATTAATTAATTAATTAATTAGAAGAATGTCCGGTATGATGGAATTGAATGCTGAACTAAAGTCTACAAAGAGGCCCCTTGTGTAGGTCTTTGGAGATTCAAGATGGTGTTTACGGAGAGGGGCGGCATACAAATCCAATAAATTGAATTGAATTGAATTGAATTGAATTGAATTGAACTGAACTAAACTAAACTAAACTAAACTAAACTAAACTAAACTAAACTAAATTAAATTAAATTAAATTAAATTTATTGGATTTGTATGCCACCTCCCCCCGGTCACATGACCATCAAGCCACACCCACAAAATAAGTCACGCCCACAGCGTGGTCGTAAAACCTTTTGTGGCCCTTCACTAGTCGTATGATTTTATAAACAATATCATGTGGAAGTGTGTGGTGATGGACTGCTTTGGAGGAAGTCTGCAGCTTTTCTCTATCTCCTTTCCTGTTCCCTTTTCTTTCTGGAAGGACAAGGCAGGTTCTGATGAAGGCGAAGAATAGGAAGGCCACTCCGTTTGGCCTCCGCCGATGTTGTAAGAGCAAAGGAAGGAATTTTCCTCTGGTTTCGATAAACCGATGGGCCCATGGGTTTTTCCTATGGCTGTCAACAGGCCCCAGGTGGCCCCTGCGCGCTCCAGGCAATTCAAGGGTAGAGCAGTTGGCTTCCACTCACTCATTACAGCAGACGTTGGGTAACGAGAGTTCAGAGTCCTGGGCCATTGAGGAATGTTTGCTTTCCCTGCAGCAGTTTCTGACTTGCCGCAATGACAGCAAAGAAAGCAGGACAGCTTGAGCGCACATGGCAAGGATCTCTAAGCAAACCAGAACAAGCAGAGATTAATTCACATTTGGAGCACTATTCCACGCAGTGGAGACTGTGGGAAGTATTTGTATTTGCATAACGTAGGCCAGTCTTGCCTTTAAAAAAAAAATAATAATAATAATGTTGCAAGATGCTCAGGGAAGGCAGGCAGACCAGTCTGGGATCGGTTACTTTTTTTTTTTTTGCAAACAGAATGGGGAGATTTCAAGGGATTTGAATTTCAGGGTTGAGCCAGGCATAGATGATGATGGGGCTGCTTGTCGTGTTCTTTGGGAGTCTTTTATTTATTTATTCTATTTATTTATTTATTTATTTATTTATTTATTAAATTTGTATGCCGCCCCTCTCCGCAGACTCGGGGCGGCTCACAACAGTAACAGAAAACAATATATAATACAAATTCAATAATTAGAAAGCTAAAAACCCATAGTTTAAAAAAAACATGCACACAACATACCATACATAAACAGTATAGGCCTGGGGAAGATATTTCAGTTCCCCCATGCCTGACGGCAGAGGTGAATTTTAAGGAGTTTGCGGAAGGCAATGAGGGTGGGGGCAGTTCTAATCTCAGGGGGGAGCTGGTTCCAGAGGGTCGGGGCCGCCACAGAGAAGGCTCTTCCCCTGGGACCCACCAAACGACATTGTTTAGTCGACGGGACCCGGAGAAGGCCAACTCTGTGGGACCTAATTGGTCGCTGGGATTCGTGCGGCAGAAGGCGGTCCTGGAGATATTCTGGTCCGATGCCATGAAGGGCTTTATAGGTCAAGACCAACACTTTGAATTATGACTGGAAATTGATCGGCAACCAATGCAGACTGTGGAGTGTTGGTGTAACATGGGCATACTTTGGGAAGCCCATGATTGCTCTCGCAGCTGCATTCTGCACGATCTGAAGTTTCCGAACACTTTCCAAAGGTAGCCCCATGTAGAGAGAATTACAGTAGTCGAATCTCGAGGTGATGAGGGCATGAGTGACTGTGAGTAGTGAGTCCCGATCCAGATAGGGCCGCAACTGGTGCACCAGGCGAACCTGGGCAAACGTCCCCCTCGCCACAGCTGAAAGATGGTTCTCTAATGTGAGCTGTGGATTGAGGAGGATGCCCAAGTTGCGGACCCTCTCTGAGGGGGTCAATAATTCCCCCCCCCCCCCAGGGTTATGGATGGACAGATGAAATTGTCCTTGGGAGGCAAAACCCACAGCCACTCCGTCTTATCCGGGTTGAGTTTGAGTCTGTTGACAACCATCCAGGCCCCAACAGCCTCCAGGCACCGGCACATCACTTCCACTGCTTCGTTGACTGGACATGGGGTGGAGATGTACAACTGGGTATTTTAAATGATGTAAGTAGGAGAATATCTGAGGAAGGCGAGGCCTGGCACCCTGTCATTTATTTCACACTCCTTGTGGCTGATTAAGTTGGCGAAGAGAGAACTGACTCATGGTTAAAGATAATTATTAATGCTGCTTTGCAGGAGGAGGAGGTCCTGAGTTGTTCCAAGAAAGCCGTGTTAAATCTTGCACTAAGCCCAGGAAACCATCTGGGATGTTAAGCCAATCTCAAACGTTCTACTTCTGGCTTAGCTAATTGAGCAGATGGTAGCTTTGTTACTCCAGATCAGTTTGGAAGATACTTACCGTATAATCAGGGCCTCCTCCAGTTGGGCTTTGGCCAGGATGTAAGACCAAGATTACTTTGGTCACTTCAGTGAATGACGAACCAGCAACTGGATGGGAAGAATGTGGCTAGCTAAGATATTTCTCTGCAACATCTCAGCAATTCATAGCATTCATTATGGTATCTTTCTGGACACCCTTTGGAGTTGATCTGCTGCTTCCATTTATAGCATAGCATAGCATAGCATAGCATAGCATAGCATAGCATAGCATTTAGACTTATATACCATTACATAGTGCTTTTACAACCCTCTCTAAGCGATTTACCAAATCAGCATATTGCCCCCAACAATCTGGGTCCTCATTTTACCCACCTCGGAAGGATGGAAGGTTGAGTCAACCTTGAGCTGGTGGAGAGATTTGAACTGCTGAACTACAGCTAGAACTTAGCTGAAGTAGCGTGCAGTGCTGCACTCTAACCAGTGAGCTGCCCCGACTCTTAAACTGTAACTAGAATACGGAACTACAGGAATATTGTTTCTTAGGCTTTGGAGTTATAGTATCCTGCTAGATTCCATTTGGGTCTGGTATTTTGTATCTACAGTGTTCCCTCGATTTTCGCAGGTTCAAACTTCGCGAATAGCTTATACCACGGTTTTAAAAAAAATTTAATTAAAAAATACTTCGCGGGTTTTTTTTCTAAAGCACGTTTTTTCCTGCCCTATGACATCATACGTCATCGCCAAACTAATAATTTTTGCAAATAAATAACAAAAAAAATAATTATTGTTAATAAATAATTATGTTTATAAATATCAGGATCACTAAGTGTCTTATTCAATGGTGAGTACCAGTAATAATGGTGAGTAAATGGTTGTTAAGGGAATGGGAAATGGTAATTTAGGGGTTTAAAGTGTTAAGGGAGGGCTTGTGATACTGTCCATAGCCAAAAATGGTGTATTTACTTCTGCATCTCTACTTCGCGGAAATTCGACTTTCGCAGGCGGTCTCGGAACGCATCCCCCGCGAAAATCGAGGGAACACTGTACATCACTAGTTGAGCTCCTCTGGTCCTTATAGGATGACTTGCATCCATATGCTGATGCCATCCATGAGCAGATTTGAAGCACTTCCTAGCAAACTCCAAGAAAGCAGTCAAATATTTGGATTGCTGCTGATGTTGTTAAAAAGAAATGGATGGGATGATGAGGATGAAGAAGCTGAAAATAAAATGAGTCAGGACACAGATTATATTGGTCAGAGCTAAACTAGACTCTGGAAAACATCAGTTACTCCAGACGGAGTTGTCTTCTTCTGAAAAGGTAGCCCACTTTCTTTTTTTCTTAATATTAAAGCAAAGAAATTGTGTGTGTGGCGGGCATTTCAGCTGTTCTGTGCGATTCTAGTCATACATTATGTCTGTGATGAAAATCCTGCATTGGCCTTAAGGTTTGCATGCCTTTCACCTACTGTTTCCAAAAAAAGCTGGCTTGATTGCTGTCTTCATGGGAATACAGAGTCATAGGATGAACACATGACATTCACCTAAGATCATAGGGCTACACAAGAGCTGGATTGTTTGACCATTTTGAAAAGGACACAAATTTGTGTGCATTATCAGAAACTATTAAAGACAGTTGTATTTTTTTTAAAGCATCAATCAAAAAGTACCAAGTATCAAAGCATATAAAATGTCCTAATAGCTATTACTAATTCTTTACCTGCTATGGAAGTTAGGTGAAAGACCCAAAGAAAATGCACAGCTTCAGATTTGCTCAGAACTTCATTCCTCCGCTCGCAACAAAATACCTTATTCCACCAGATTTGAAATACTGCAATTAGACAATTTACAGCTATGTCACCTCCGATCTGATCTAAATGGAGTTCATAAAATCATACACCAAAATGTTCTTCCTGTTAATGACTACTTCATCTTCAACTGCAGCAATACACAAGCATGTAATAGATTCAAACTAAATGTAAACCGCTCCAAACTCGACTGCAGAAAATACGACTTCAGCGTTAGAGTGATCAATGCCTGGAATGCACTAACTGACTCTGTAGTTTCTTCCCCAAACCCCCAAAACTTTAACGTTAGACTGCCTACAGTCGACCTCTCCCTGTTTCTAAGAGGTCTGTAAGGGGTGTGCATAAACACACCACTGTGCCTACAGTCCCTGTCCTACTGTCCTATTGTCCTCTTTTATCGTTACTTTTTTACTTAGGTTGTTATCTTTATACAAACTACTATCCTCTACATGTTTGACAAATAAATAAAATAAAATTTACTGTTCTGCCGGACTCTCTGGTAGGAGCCTCCCAAAAACCACAACATATACTGCTCAAAATAAATAAATAAAGGGAACGCTTAAACAACACAATATAACTCCAAGTAAATCAAACTTCTGAGAAATCAAACTGTTCACTTAGGAAGCAACATTGATTGACAATCAATTTCACATGCTGTTGCGCACATTCAACTTTGTACAGAACAAAGTGTATTCAATGGGAATATTTCGTTCATTCAGATCTAGGATGTGTTTTTTGAGTGTTCCCTTTATTATTTTGAGCAGTGTAAATAAATAAATTCAGAAGATGATGGAGATGAGTGAAAAGAAGAATCTACGGCAAAGAAATACAATAAAGGACCAGAAAGCAAAGGAAGGTAAAGAGTAAAACCACCCAGAGCTAACTTAACATGAGTAGGTCTAAGAACAGATGCAAGTTAGAACAACACTGGAGAGCCAACTAATCTGTGGAGTGATTTGCAGTATTCATTTGGAGAAAGAGAGCTAGGCAAAGAGCAATGGGGTGGCGGTGGTCGAGAAGATCTTAGTCAGACAACCACAGATGAAGTGAACAAATTAAAAGTCTCCCGTAAGCAGTTCTGTGGAAACTGTGAACACGGTGAGGCTAGAAACAGAAACTGGACTCGTCAGCTTGCATTCTAAAGTTCACTTCATGAGAATGTGTGTGAGCAGGCAGGTTATCCTCCCTAATGTGTATGGCTCAGCAGCTGGGCTTGGCGATCGATTGTGTCCTCCAGGTATGAAAGCAGACTTGAAAACCAAAGTGTGATTCTGAGAGATGCCTCTGTACAAGACTGATGAGTTACTCCATAGCCACAGATTGTTTTCCAACATTTTCATGGCGCCTTAGAAACATAGAAACAAAGAAATCTGACGGCAGAAAAAGACCTCATGATCCATCTAGTCTGCCCTTATACTATTTCCTGTATTTTATCTTAGGATAGATATATGTTTATCCCAGCATGTTTAAATTCAGTTACTGTGGATTTATCAACCATGTCTGCTGGAAGTTTGTTCCAGGGATCCACTACTCTTTCAGTAAAATTATATTTTCTCATGTTGCTTTTGATCTTTCTCCCAACTAACTTCAGATTGTGTCCCCTTGTTCTTGTGTTCACTTTATTATTAAAAACACTTCCTTCCTGGACCTTAATTAACCCTTTGACATATTTAAATGTTTTGATCATGTCCCCCCTTTTCCTTCTGTCCTCCAGATTATACAGATTGAGTTCATTAAGTCTTTCCTGATACGTTTTATGCTTAAGACCTTCCACCATTCTTGTAGCCCGTCTTTGGACCTGTTCAATTTTGTCAATATCTTTTTGTAGGTGAGGTCTCCAGAACTGAACACAGTATTCCAAATGTGGAATCAAGACTTTCGTGATCTGTTATCCTCTAGCTGGGCAAAAAATGCAGTTCCCAGAATTCCCAAATCAGGAGGGCCAATATATCAGAAATATCACTAAACGTGGGGGAAGACCGCCTTTTTTTAAAAATAATTTTTTTAAAAAATTTTCTCCGCAATACATCCATACGTATACCTTAATTCTTAACAAAATACACTTGTTTGTTTGTTTGTTTGTTTGTTTGTGTATGTATGTTTAATTCAATTTGTATGCCATCCGATTCCCGGCTCACAACCAAAAGAGAAAACCAATAGTATAATATTAGGACATCTAAAAAGCAATCTAAAAACAGTAAAACCAACAATAACAAAGAACCATACATGTCATTTACGGCCGGATCTTGTTGGTACATCAGGTAATCAACGGCCCCAGGCCTGCCGACAAAGCCAGGTCTTTACCGCTTTCTGAAAGGCCAGTAAGGTGGGGCAGTCCAGATCTCAGGAGGTAGCTGGTTCCAGAGAATCAGAGCCACCACAGAGAAGGCTCTCCCTGCGGCCCCACTAGCTGACATTGCTTAGTTGATGGGACTCAGAGAAGACCAACCTTTTGGGCCCTTATCAGTCACTGGGCGCTATGGTGTAGAAGGCGGTCTTGAAGATAGTCATCATACTAGTAGTTATACATTTCTATTTGATATAACATAAATCTATGTCTTAATTTGCATCTTTTATACTTCAATCACCTGATTTCCCCTTTATATCATATGATTCCCCTCCCTCCATCTCCCTCTCTTCTCTCTACCTTTTTTCTCTTTCCCTCCTACTTCCCTCCTCTCTCCTTCTTCCCTCCCTTCTCTACTTCCTTTTCTTCATCTTAATGTTTCCCAGAGTGCATCTATTCCCAATCCATTTGATAGTTAACGGACAGTTAAACTTATGGGGGAAGTCCACCTTGAAAGAACTTCCAAAGAGAGCAGGAGGCTCTGGATGAAGGTTCTGCAACAGGACACCCTTGCCTGGTATTTTGTCATGGCTGGTAGTGAGAGACACACCTGGCTAGCCTAGGCATGCCTGGCTAAGATTTGCTCCATTGGGAGAAAATGATCATGTTTATTTTTATCCCTTATGTGGTTTAAACCAATTATTCTGGTCCTCAGCTGGTGCAAACTTCTTCATTTTCTCCTGAGGGTGCATTTTACTTAGCTGTGGCTAGATACAGTCTCTTCAATGACCTGTAGATTTTCTCCTTGTTTCTCTTTTCTCAACCACCAATTCATCTCGATCGTCAGCGTAGCAACTTCTGGTTTGTTTGCTTTTAAGAAAATAAAAGAAGAAGAAGCTTTGGAGAGAGGAAATGAAAGATTTTCATTTCAACTTCAAGAGTTGTAAACCTAATCCTACGTAGCTTCTGCTCTGGCAATCTCACACTACTTACCAGAGCTTACAAAACTTTTGCCAGACCCATTCTCGAATACAGCTCATCTGTTTGGAACCCATATCGCATCTCAGACATCAACACCCTTGAAAATGTCCAAAGATACTTCACCAGAAGAGCCCTTCACTCCTCCACTCTAAACAGAATACCCTACGAGACTAGACTTTCAATCCTGGGCCTAGAAAGCCTAGAACTAAGACACCTTAAACAAGATCTAAGTATTGCCCACAAGATCATATGCTGCAACGTCCTGCCTGTCGGCAACTACTTCAGCTTCAACCACAACAACACCAGAGTGCACAACAGATTTAAACGTAATATTAACCGCTCCAAACTTGACTGTAAAAAATATGACTTCAGTAACTGAGTTGTCGAAGCGTGGAACTCATTACCAGACTCCATAGTGTCATCCCCAAACCCCCAACACTTTACCCTTAGATTATCTATGGTTGACCTATCCAGATTCCTAAGAGGTCAGTAAGGGGCGAGTACAAGTGCACTAGAGTGCCTTCCGTCCCCTGTCCTATTGCTCTCCTATATCTCCTATACCTTTCTTATATTCCTATTTCTCTTCTTCTATTCTTTCATTGATATGTTCTATTACTATACCTTCTTTTCTATTCTTTCTTAGATATATTTTACTATGAGTATCTCCTCTATAACCTTCATCATGTATTTTACTATGTGTATATATATATACCCACTAAAACCCTCATTGTGTATTGGACAAAATAAATAAATAAATAAAATAAAAAATAAAAGATTTTGGAGGGAATTAGTTAAGTGTGTCAATAGTTAGATTGTTTTAGACCAGTCCAGGTAGCCCTCGACTTCCAACAGTGACCGTTCAAAGTTACAACTGCACTTTAAAAAGTGAACTCACAACAGTTTTTCACATTTATGATCATTGCTGCATCTCCATGGTCGTGTGATCAAACTTCAGATGCTCGGCAACTAGTTTGTATTTAAAACAGTTGCCATGTCCTGGGGTCATGCGATCAGCCTTTGCAAACTTCTGACAACCAAAGAAAAGGGGAAAGCTGTTCTGTTGGGCTCTCTGGTAGACTCCTCCCAAAAATCCACAGGTACAAATTCAGACACACACACGTTTGAAAATTCAAAACAATGTTCTTTATAATGAAAATTCACATAAACTAAGCCCTCTTTTGGTATAGCAAAGAGCACTTGTCTCCAAACAAACTGGTAATTTGTACAAGTCCCTTATCAGTTCTGTGATACTTAGCTTGCAGCTGTGAGGCAATTCACAGTCCTTCTTCTTTCACAAAGTGAAACACACTTTGCCCTGGTTTAGTTTCAAAGCGGGGAAAAATCAACACACAAAAGGTCAAAGTCAGTAAAGCAGGCACGAAACACAACGATCAGATAATCCTCCACAATGGCCAAACCCATAGGCTGCTATTTATAGCAGCCTCACTAATAACCACAGCCCCACCCAACCACAGGTGGCCTCATTTTCTTTGATAATAATCTCTCAGTTGTTGTTGCCTATGCATCACTCTCCACATGCGTGGCTGTATCATTAACTCTTGTTCTGAATCCAAGGAGGAGCTAGATAATTGATCTCCTTCTGAGCTGTCTGCCAAACTCTCCTCCTCCCTGTCACTCATGTCTTCTTGGTCAGAGGAGCCTTCATCATCAGATTCCACCAGAGGTAAAACAGGCCTGCGGCATGTGGATGTCTCCCCCACATCCACAGTCCTTGGGGCAGGAGCTGGGCCAGAGCTAACCACAACAAAAGCCAGATTCACTTTAATGCTGTGCTACTAACTCAACAATGCAATGATTCACTTAACAACTGTGATAAGAAAGGTCATAAAATGGGGCAAAACTCACTTAATGACTGTCTCATTTAGCAACATACATTTGGGGCTCAATTGTGGTTGTAAGTTGAGGACTACTTGCATTTGACAACATTTCTGCAAAATATGTTAAATTATATGCATTAAGAAACTTTTTCCAAATAAGTATGCATATACATGTCATTAAGCAAACACAAAGCTAGCAATAAAAGACTTCCGTAAGGCCAATCATGAGAAGAAAGAAAGGGCTCGCTGGAGAAGAGTGAACCTACTGCTGTGGCCTGGAGGTAGAGCTCTTGCCTCATTATCAGGAGGTTGTGAGTTCAATCCTAGGTAGAGGCAGATGTAGGGTCTCCTGCTTGGGCAGGGGGTTGGACTAGATGACATGTAAGGTCCCTTTCAACTCTGTTAATCTGCAAGAGCCTAATGCTTGAAAAGATTGAGGGCAAAAGAAGAAGAGAATGACAGAGAATGAGGTGGCTGGATGAAGTAACTGAAGTAGTCGACGTGAACTTAAATGGACTTCGGGGGGTGGTAGTGGACAGGAAGGCCTCGAGCAGACCTGGGCAAAGGGCGGCCTGGGGGAATGAATGAATGAATGAATGAATGAATGAATGAAGGAAGGAAGGAAGGAAGGAAGGAAGGAAGGAGAAATGGAGGGAACAAGGAAGGAAGGAAGGAAGGAAGGAAGGGGTGGGCAATTAATTTATAATTATAATATAATTATAAAATATAATTATATAAATATAATATAATATAATATATAATATAATAATATTTATAATATAATATTTATAATTATAATTTATAATTATAATTTATAATTATAATATAATGAACTCAGTTCTACCCAATAATATACAGTATTGGGTAGAACTGAGTTAATTATATTAATCCGGACCTGTAAAACCATCCCAATTTCTCATGTGGCCCCATGGCAAAATTAATTGCCCACCCCTGGCCTGGAGGAAGGTTGTCCATAAGGTCGCAATGGGTCAGACACAACTTCGCAACTAACGACAACAAAGACCAGTCATCATGTATTTCTTTTTATTAAAAATTTAAATATTATTTCATCTATTTTGTTTCCTTTTTAATAAACTGTTTAGTAAAAAATACTTTAGCAGTGTTAACAAGTTGCAGTAAAAAAAGCAAAAACTATTTCCCCAACCTTTATAGAAATATATTTTATGTTGTGTTCCCCCCCCCCCAAAGGATGGGTCAGTGTACAATATTTGTGGCTTCTTATCCTGGGAGAATTCCATTTTTGGCCATGATTGGAGAAGTGTGGGAAAAATAACAGGAGAGGACAGAGGAAAATAAAATATGGCAAACATAACAATGTTATGAACACCTTTGTTTTGAATGGTCATATCTAGAGGTAATGATCACTGCCGTAGCTTATAAAGTACTTTACTTCCTTCTTTGGATTAAAGTTAAACTATGTGTCATTGTTGTGGTTTTTATATAACTCTGTTGAAAATAGCAACCCAATGTTTTCTGTCCTTTGTTTTCTCTCCGACTGATAATATTAAATAACAAACGTTGAAATGCCATCATTACACTGGGAGATTTTGTACAAAAATACATGGTCACATGAAGTCCAGAAAGGAGCCATCAGAGGAGGTCGAAATCAACAGCACCCAACAGTGTCCCCTCTAATTTTTTTGGGGGGTGGGCGGAAAAGTATAGTGTCTGAGCGGCAGTCCCTTCGGGACTGGGCGGCACAGAAATAATAAATAAACAAACAAACAAACAAACAAACAAACAAATAAAAACCCCACCCTGTTGTGCCTCAGAGAATTTCAAAATAAAATACTGTACTGTGTGTCTATAACAGTGAACTCATAATAGGGCAACTCTATCAATATCAAAATGCCACTTAAATAGTTGAGCTAGTTTCAAACTAGATTTTCTTTCTCTCTTCCTTACTCCCATTCTTTTTCTTTCTCTTTTCCTTCTTCTCTTTTTTCTATCTGTTTCTCTCTCTTCCTCTCTCTCTCCTTCCCTCTCACTCTTTCCCTCTCGGCTTCTGGGCAGGTTTGGAAAACTCTGAGTTGATGATTTTTAAGTGAGCGATTGCTCACTGCTCAGCTTAGAGGGAACTATGGCACCCAACTTTAGGGGCACCAGGGACTGGTTTGGGGGTGGGTGGGGGTGGTTCTGTGAACCGGAAGGGACGTGGTTTCATGTCCTACTTTCATTCCGACATATGAGGTTTCACTCATTTCTGCAGAGTAGCTTCTGACATGTGGTAGACCAGTGGCAGACCATGAACTGGGGATTGGGGGCTCCTGGTGTAAAAGATGCAATTATGATTATCTTCTCTATAAAAAACAAACTCAGATTCATTTACCAGTAGACCTGGCATTGAAACGTGCAATAAATGAACTCTTCAATGTGACCTATGGACGTCCCAAAGCAACCAACAAGTCTAGAGACTGGATGCTAGGCATATTTTGTCTTTCTCAGGCTTCATGAGCAGGTGGTGGTTGCTGCTCCCACCACTACCCATGCGCTTTCCACACAGCTCCGTGTCCAGGGTTGGGTAGCAGGGAGGACGGGGTGGAACACAATTCCACTGGCAGAAATGAAGCTGTGGGCCCAGCTCCAGCTGACTATCCCCCCCTCCCATCCTCCTCCTCCTCCTTGGAAAGCGGCAGGGAGACCAGCACCGGCAGGAGTTGCAGGGGGCCCATTTCCTCCCTCTTCTTTTCTCAACAGCTGATTGGCACCCATTCGCCTAGCTACGCAACCCGAGGCAGCGGGTGACCCAGGAAGGAGAGCGTGGGAAACACGAAGCAAATTGTCACCCCAGAGAGCGGCACTGGTGAGGTTGTAAGTTGAGGATTTAACAGTTCACTTGAACGGTGATGATCGTTCAAGCCACTCCCACTTGGTCACAAGGCCGGCAAGCCACTCCTACCCAGCCACATGACCACCAAGACACACCCACAAAATAAGCCACGCCCACAGTGTGGCAGTAAAAATTTTGGCTGCCTATTACTGTCTGTGTCTCCAGCATCCGTGTGTGCGTGAGGGGATGCATATGCGTGCGAGATTTTGGTGGGGATTTTTGGCAAAAAATTACCAAAATCTTGTATGCGCGCACATCCCTCTTGAATTTTGCTCCCTGTGCATGCGCAGAAGCAAAATCTCACTCAGAAACGTGCACAGGCCGGAACTGTGGAGCCACACATGGAGCCCAATTTTTACTACCAGTGCGATGGCATTAACTGTACTGGTAGGAACCCACTACTGTTCATGAGCCATTGGTTGCATCCATGACACTCTTTCCTTGTCATTGCTCCTTGCTCCTGTTCCAAAGCGCCAGGTGAGCCAGTCATTCCGACTCTGTTACTGTTCATTCAGGCAGCCCTGAAGCTCTGAAAGTTGTCAAACACACCTGGTGCTCCCCCAGAACTCCTCCTCAGCTTTACATTTGCTAACCCTTCTCTCAATGTTCATTCTGCATATCTCCACCAAGCACCCAGAAGCCATAGGATGGGTAAATGTCTATGGAGATTCTCAGTCACCCAGGTCATGGTTGTCTCAAAGGTGCTTTTTCAAAAGGCAACTGGATTATGTTTTTTTCCTTGAGGAGGAGGATTCTGCCGCACGAATCCCAGCAACCGATTAGGTCCCACAGAGTTGGCATTCTCCGGGTCCCGTCGACTAAACAATGTTGGCTGGTGGGACCCAGGGGAAGAGCCTTCTCTGTGGCGGCCCCGACCCTCTGGAACCAGTTCCCCCCAGAGATTAGGATTGCCCCCACCCTCCTTGCCTTTCGTAAACTCCTTAAAACCCACCTCTGCCGTCAGGCATGGGGGAACTGAGACATCTCCCCTTGCCTATGTAGTTTTATGTATGGTATGTTTGTGTGTATGCTTTTTAAATAATGGGTTTTTAAACTTTTAATATTAGATTTGTTATTTTAGACTTTTAATATTAGATTTGTTACTGTATGTTGTTTTATTACTGCTGTGAGCCGCCCCGAGTCTGCGGAGAGGGGTGGCATACAAATCTAATAAATAACAATAGCAATAGCAATAGCAATAACAATAACAATAACAATAAGATGTTTTGCTTCTCATCCAAGAAGCTTTATCAGTTCTCGCTGGATGTGGTGGTGGTGGGAATGTAAGGAACAGTTATCACAGGATGGAGAGGGGGTGGAAGGGGGATGGAAGGAACGAACTATACTGTAATTCCTTCCTTTTCCCCAATCCTGTCAGAATCATCCTTGCAGTCTTCGGAGAGGGGCAGCATACAAATCATAAATTATTATTATTAATTATAATTATTTCCTTTACCATCCAGCCAGAACTGATGAAGCTTCTTGGGTGAGAAGCAAGGGAAAAAATCATAGTCCAGTTGCCTTTTCTAAAAAAAGCACCTTTGAGATATACAATGGGTAACTTCAAAACTTTAAGCAGGCCTAGACTGCGTAGGTTTTTCATCTGCTGAAAGGTTTCTTTCACTAACACTTAACGATGTTGGCGAAAAGCTGCCTCGCTTTATTTTAAACAGCTCAGTACTTTCGTTTTTGCTCAGCTGGGTGTAGCAGAGTTGCTTCTGAGACAACAGCCTCAGCTCAGGTTCTTGCACCAGCCCTAGCTGGAAGACATTCTATGCAAATGGGACATTTTGGTCTAACCTTCTGATTGATTCATTGGTGCCTGTTTGCTAAACCAGGCCTAGCGAAGCTTGCAGGGTTTCGCAAATGGTAGGATTGCATTGGTGGTGTTGCTTGTTGTAGTCTTTAACTCGCGTTAATCTGACAACATACTTCCTCATTAAAGACCAAGAAGATATATTCACGCAGTTTATATGATTAGTGTTAACATTGTTTCCTTAAAAAAAAAAGACTTACAGAATTGGGTTAAACCCACTTCTCATGGTTAGCTATGGTTCCAGCTAATATGCAACTTTGGAAAGGGAATTCAAGGCCATCCAGTGATTTGTGTCAATCAGTGATTCTCAACTTGGGGGTCGGGAGTCGGGATCCCTTTGGGGGGTTGAATGACCGTTTCACAGGGATCACCTAAGACCATAGGAAAAGACAGATTTTCCATGGTGTTAGGAACTAAAGCTTCTATTTTGGCACCTTGGAACATATTTTTACAATCCGACCAATCAGGTGTTTGCAGTAGGAGGTGTCCCTCTGACCTTCCTTCCAATCAGCTTAAAGCTCTGTTGGGAGAATTGGCGCTAGACTTGTGGTTGGGGGTCACCACAACATGAGGAACTGTTTTAAGGGGTCACAGTATTAGAAAGGTTGTAAACCATGGTGTAGATCTTCATTTTCCATATAGATAAGGCCTTTTAGGGATACATCATTTCTTTAGAAAAGGAGTTAGCAATGCACTGTTTTATGGTTGAAATTCCATATATTCTGGAGTTTGTGGGTGAATGGAAATTATATATACGTATGTACATGCAGGGGTGGGCTGCTGCCTGGACAGGGGAGAACTCAGTGGGGTAGTGAAAATGGAGCTCCACCCCAGAGTATCAAATTTGCACTGAAAGATGTTGAAAGAAAATACAGGGCTTCCTGCATAAGCCACGCCCACAGTGTGGTAGTAAAAAATTTGGTAGCCCTTCACTGTGTACATGGGAATCTATGTTTGTGAGCCACATATTTATATACCCTGTATATATTGGATAGGCATACAAGGACTTTGTGGGGCAAGGGGAGATACCTGTATATGTGTATAACAGACGTAATTAGATATACTTCTGTCAAAGAGCGTCACAATATTGCTAAACCTGTTTGCTCTTGGCTCTTTTAGCAAAGCACCCTTCCCGAGTTGCTGGGAGACGCTGTTTTCCCTCCCTCCATAATGGAGATAGATGATTGTTGACTCCATGGGCCACTGAGCTGAGCACAAAGGCATGGCTGGGGCTGCTGCTCCCTGCGTGAGGCTAAAACTGCACTCCAAGGAAAGACACCTTCACCATCGGGAAATGTAGCCAGCTTGCCTTCTCCTGCCTCATTAACTGCCAGGCTGACATTCCCTTTCACAGCGTTGAGGGGTTCAGACAACCAGGCAACTTCACATACAGGGACATAAACACTCTAGAAAATGTCCAGAGATACTTTACTAGAAGAGTCCTCCACTCCTCCATCTGCCACAGAATACCCTACGCCAGTGTTTCCCAACCTTGGCAACTTGAAGATATTTCGACTTCAACTCCTAGAATTCCCCAGCCAGCGAATGCTGGCTGGGGATTTCTGGGAGTTGAAGTCCAGATATCTTCAAGTTGCCAAGGTTGGGAAACACTCCCCTACGCAACTAGACTTACAATCCTAGGTTTAGAAAGCTTAGAACTACGTCGCCTTAAACCATGACCTAATCATCGCCCATAAAATCATGTGCTACAACATCCTTCCTGTCAACGACTACTTCAACTTCAACCATGACAACACACAAGGACACAACAGATACAAACATAATGTAAACCACTCAAAACTCGACTGCAGGAAATAGTAACCGAGTATTTGATGCATGGAACTCACTGCTTTACCCTTAGACTATCCACTGTTGACCTCTCCCGATTCCTAAAAGGTCAGTAAGGGGCGTGTATAAGTGCACCAGCATGCCTTCCGTCCTCTGCCCTAATGTTTCTCCCTTACTAGTATCATGTACAGTATATAAACATTGTTATATCTTTGTATACCACCAATACATACTTGACAAAACAAATAATAAAATAAAATAAAGCACACCATTGTGCCTACCGTCTGCCTTAATGTTCTACAGTATTGTCAGAATTTAGTTGTACCTACTTTGCTTTTATTTATGTTTATACCAGTACTTGCTATCATGTACATTTATTTATTTATTTTATTTGTCATACAAATATAGTATTATATTGTAGTATGTTTAACATAATGTAAGTATAAAGTATAGATAGAAAAGATAAAAAGACATTAGGACAGGGAATGGTAGGCACAAAGGTGCACTTATGCACGCCCCTTACAGACCTCTTAGAAAAGGGGAGAGGTCTATTGTAGATAATGTAAGGTTGAAGATTTTGGGATTGGGGAAAGAAACAACAGAGTCCGGTAGTGAATTCCAGGCGTTGACCACTCTATTGCTGAAATTGTATTTTCTGCAGCCTACTTTGAAGCGATTTACATTTAGTTTGTATTTATTGCATGCTTTTGTGTTGTTGTTAAAGGTGAAGTAGTCGCTAACAGGGAGTACATTGTGATGTATGATTTTATGAACAACAGTTAAATCAGTTCGGAGGCAGCGTAGCTGTAAATTTTCTAAACATAGTAATTGAAGTCTGGAGGAGTAAGGTAATTTGTTGTGTAAGGAGAAGTGGAGAACTCTTCTTGTGAAGTATTTCTGGACTCCTTCAATTGTTTTGACAAACAAACAAACAAAATAAACACATTGAATGGAGAGGTAGTGATTGGAAGAGAAAGAAGACTAGCCCAAATATTTTCAGGAGTTTGACCAGACAGATCTGTCTGTCTGCAGACATTGCTGCCCATTGGCTAAACCAGACCTAGTGAAGTTTGCAGGGCTAGTGGGCTTTTGTTGAGCTAATCAAAAGCTGGCTAAAGACTGGCGACTTAGCAATCGTGTTTAGAAAGGGAATTTAAACATTTAACCCAGAATGCTTCCATTATCATTTTGGTCAGATCATTACTTCAGTCATGTCTCTTCAGTTCTGAGCACCAGACAAATTGGAAGAGGTGAGATGACCTCTGAGGGGAGACTGTGGGAACCGGCTATATTTAGTCTTCATTTGGAAACATCCATCAAATTCTTGAAATGATATCCATAGAAAAGGGGCTGGATCTCTTTTTTTCTAAAAGCAGAAAATATATCCAAAGAAAGCAGACTAGAAGCAGTTTGATAGTGGAAGCAGTCACCAAGGGACGATAACGCTTTCAAGAATTGCAAATAGGCATATGTTTGTACTTTGCACTCCAACATATCTTCTGAAATTCAGTCTGACACACTGCAGAGTATTATCTGCATAGTTCATGGTTCATATGCCATGCAAACATTGATTGGCTTAATTGAGGGAATTGTGATCGGAAAGGGGTGGCATACAAATCCAATTAATAAAATAATAAATAAAAGTTAATATTCCATTTTTAAAAAGTGAGATGCAATAGGCAATTAAAAATATTAGTAATTTCTCTTTACATGCATATTAGAATACTTTGTTTGATTTTTTTTTCATACATTGGAGTTGTTACATTTGCATCTGCATGAAACTGGCTGGATAATTTTCAAAGAGGATGCAAAAACATTAGTTCTCATTTAGCGGCTGTCCACAGTTACAAAAGTGATGAAGCAGCAGCTTTGCAACCTGCCCTTCATGATTTTTGCAGTTCTATCAAGCAAAGGAAAGTTGAAATAAGATTGTAAGCAGTTGCGGTTTCACGTAGTTTCATTTTGCTTAACAACTGAACTGTGGCCCAAATGTGGTCAGTAAATGAGGGCTACCTGTAGGATTTAATTCTACAGTGTATAGTCTACCAACTATGGCCTGGGGGGGGGAAGGGAAACCTAATATGAAAGAGAAGAGAAATTACCTCGTTTATTGCAGTCCAAATGATCTGGACTAGAAGATAAAATTCTGGACTACAACTCCCAGAGTTCCCAGCCAATTTTGGCTATGCTTGCTAGTAATTGTGTGAGGTGCAGAGCAACCCATCTGCCAGTCTCCAATTGGGAAGGACCAAAAATATTAAGCTGTAGAAGAGAGTTCATATCCATAATTTATCTATCTATATATATTATACAGCAGAAATTAACATTCATGATCAGGATGCACATAGCTGTGGTTAAGGATAAGGTGTTCCAGAGAAAATAGCATGAGAGCCCCCCCCCCCCCCAAGGTAGATTGGAGCCACCATATTGTTAATTTTTGTAAAAATGTGTCTCAGAGGTGGTGGATGGCTGAGGCCTTCCTCTAAAGAGGAAGTTGTATCTTCATACAATGATGTTACAGTTCCTCATGTTGCGGTGACCCCCAACCATAAATCTAGCACCAATTCTCCCAACAGAGCTTTAAACTGATTGGCAAAAAGGTTAGAGGGATACCCCAACTGTAAATGCCTGATTGGTCAGATTCAAAAAATTTGTTCCAAGGCATCAGAATAGAAGCTTTAGTTCCTAACATCATGGGAAATTTGTCTTTTCCCATAGTCTTAGATGATTCCTATGAAACAGTCGTTCGACTCCCAAAGGGGTCCCGACCCCCAGGTTGAGAACCACTGGTTTAAAAGGATAATGTTCCGGAACAAAGAAAAAAATTGCTCCTCTAATGTGGGAGTGGGGGAGAGGGAAAAAAAAGAAATCTGAAACATAAGCCTCTTTCTTCAACCTCACTCAGTGGTCTGTCTCCATTCTTATCCTATTTACCTCAGTCTCTGGGTAATTTTCATCGGGCGCTATGCTATTTCTGGTTCTACCATCCAGACAATATTTTTGGTGATCTATCCATTTCAATATGTTTCCAAGCAAGTTCAGATAGTCACGTGTTCAGTGACTGTTGAGATGGCATTGAATGAGGGATATTTAAAATCCACACTTGAAAATCTGGTTTTTGAAGCATCCCTATGGTTCCAGCCATGATCACAATTTGGGTGCTTGGCAACCAGTTCACATTATATGATGGTTGAAGCATAACATGGTGACATGATCAGTAATGGACTGCTGCCCCCACGGGAGGGGGAAGCAGTGGGTGTAGTAAGTTTGTGCACTATTTATTGAATAGATTTTTTTAAAAAATATTTTTATAGTTTTTTTTAAATTGTCCTTCCTTTTTAGTACTTTAGTATGATCCTTAATTACTTTTAAAATAGGGAATAATTAAATAGTACGTTTTTACCTATAAACTCTTTAATCATTTTAATCATTATCTAGAACTGAACTTTTATAGCAATTACAGAAAATTGAGCTACTTGCCTTATTTGTTATCATACTGAACCTTGTGGGGTCAGTACAAAACCTTAAAATGTTACTGTGCTCCTCAACAAATAATGTGGTCTATCATTTTTGTGACTATTCAAATAATGTGACTGAATCAACTCCAAGCACCTATTTGAAAACTTATCTTAGTTGGTAAGCTACTCCCACACAGTCACATGACCTTTGAGCCACCCCTGGTCACATGATTGTAAGCCCTTCCCACCTGGTCACATGGCTGGCAAGCCACTCCTACCCAGTCACATGACTACGAAGCTACAAAATAAGCCATGCCCTCAGTATGGCAGTAAAAAAATTGGCAACCCATCACTGGTTGTACCTAAATCACTGCAGCAAGAAATACCTTTAAAGATTCCAATAGATGGAGAAATCAAAATTCCCCTCTTCCAGCTGCAGTTCCGGCCCTTGCCACTTAGGGGGAGCAATTGGTGGATATATTTTCTACTTACAGGGAAATTCACCAATCGTTGCTCCTCATCATACAAAGAACAGCCCCATTCGGGGCCTTCATTCCTGAGGTGGAGCAGAGGCTGGATATCCACTGAGAGCAGACTTGATAGGGGTGGGAAAGGAGCTCAAGGACTGGAGAAAGGCCCATAAAAAAAGGTGGCCCAAATGGGTTTCAGATGCTCAGGTCACACGCAATGAATAAAAATACCAACTGTTGGCCGAGATGAAGGCTTCTTACTCCCTTTCAGGCTTTCATTTACACAGCTTCTTTGTTTGCACAGTGTTACAGTTCTATTCCAGCAAAAAAAGGAAAAAAATCTGTATTTTGCACAATATATTTTACTGTTCGGTGAAAACAGATGTTAAAGCAGCATCCTAACTTACTATTCCTTCATGATGAATTGGTGCACTTTGCTTTATTATTACCCAACTTGACCCTAAGTACATGTAGCTTTATGAGAAGCCCGTGTTATAGAAATCAGGCAAACTTTCTTTTTAAAAAAAAAATCTTTTATTATTTCAAATAAAGGGAGCATTGTTTGTTTCAGATAAAAGGAGCTTCAACATCACTGGGTAGAAATCAAATATATGCAGCTGTTCAATCTGTTCTCACTGAACAGGCCAAGAGATGAAAGTAGTGGTGGTGGGGGGAAAAACCCAGGAAAGTTACAAATGAAAGGCAGTAGCATCTTGCTGCTGCACCATAAAACACCGTGAATAGGATAGAGTAGTTGCATAATAAAAGTCTTGTCAAGAAGTGCTGAAGAAAACAAGAATGGTAATTAAAGTGTGCCTGCAGGACATTTTGTGGTCTAGGAAATGTACTGATTAAGGTTTTATACAACCGTGACTGACCACCTTGCCGTCAGAAGCCACAAGGCAATTATATGATGACAGCCAACAGTATTCACAAATAATCACCGAGCTGCAAATTTAGGTGTCATGTCTCTCAGCTGCGGTGTATTTTCAGTGCTGTGTTATAGTAATACACATACACGGGAGGGAGAGAGAGAAAGAGAGAGAGAGAGAGACCCTAATATTGGACCATTTCCATGCTAAGCACTGTGGAACTTTATTTGAATTACTAGGTCATAGCAATTATTTATCCACAGTATTTGTCTATACTCGTGATGGTGAACCCATGGCATGCGTACCACAAGTGGCAAGCGAAGTTATATCAGTGGGCATATGAGCTCAGGTCCGGCAGGTATGTGCAAGCACAATAGCTGATTTTTGGGCCTTCTAGGCCCACTGGGAGTCAGGATACAGGCTGTTTTCAGCCTCCAGAGTGGGTAAGGTCTGTTTTTTGCTCCCCTCAAGCTCCAGAGCCTTTCTAGGAGCCTGGGGAAGTCAAAAATGGCCTTCCCCATTCCCAGAGGTCCTCCGGAGGATGGAAAGTTGGGAAATGGGCTATTTCTGGCCTCCTGGGGGGGGCATTTTCTCCCTCCCCAGCTTCCTAGAAAGGCTCTGGGGAGAGCAAAAAAATGGAACTTCCGGTTCAACAGGAAGTTGGCAAATGGAACGTTTCTGGCTTCCGGAGGACCTCCAGGGGGGGTGGGGAATGCCATTTTTTCCCTCCCCAGGCTCCTAGAAAGGCTCTGGAGCTTGAGGAGAGCAAAAAACAGGCCTTCCCCACCCACTCTGGAGGCTGGAAACAGCCTGTATCATTGGTAAAAAGAATCAGAATACTAAATATAAACTTGGAGGAATTGAGCTTATTGATGACCCTCACTCTGTCAAAGATGTTGGAGTACTCATATCCAATGACCTAAGTCCTAGAGCCCACTGCAGCAACATTGCCAAAAAGGCTTTAAGAGTTGTTAACCTAATCCTTCGCAGCTTCTTCTCTGGAAATTTTGAACTGCTAACAAGAGCTTACAAAATATTTATCAGGCCAATCCTAGAATACAGCTCACCTGTATGGAACCAACATTGCATATCTGACATCAACACAATTGAGAGAGTCCAGAAATATTTCGCAAGAAGAGTCCTTTACTCCTCTTCTCACAACAAAATACCTTACTCTACCAGACTTGAAATTCTTCAATTAGACAACTTACAACTCCGTGGTCTCCGTTCCGACTTAACTATAGTCCATAAAATCATATACCAAAATGTTCTACCTGTTAACGACTACTTCACCTTCAACCGAAACAACACACCATGAAATCGATTTAAACTAAATGTCAACCGCTCCAAACTAGACTGCAAAAAATACGACTTCAGCAACAGAATAATCAATGCCTGGAATTCACTACTGGACTCTGTTGTTTCTTCCCCCAATCCTCCAATCTTCAAACTTAGGTTGTCTACAATAGACCTCTCCCCTTTTCTAAGAGGTCAGTAAGGGGCGTGCATAAGCGCACCATTGTGCCTACCATCCCTGTCCTATTGTCTTCTATCGCTACTTTTTATCATTACTTTAATTTGTACAAATTACCACCCTATAATTGTTTGACTAGCTAACTAACCAACTAACTAACTAACTAACTAACTAACTAACTAACTCACTCACTCACTCACTCACTCACTCACTCACTCACTCACTCACTCACTCACTCACTCAATCAATCAATCAATCAATCAATGGCCCTTCCAGTTCAACTGGAACTTGGCCAATGAGCTGGTTTTTGCCTCTGGAGGGCCTCAGAAGAGGGAGGCCATTTTTGCCCTCCCCAGGCTCCTAGAAAGGCTCTGAAGCCTGGGGAGAACGAAACATGGGTGTGCCATCATGTGCCAGGAGTGGGGGACAGGGGTCACATATTTATTTATTTATTGATTGATTGATTGATTAGATTTGTATGCCGCCCCTCTCCGTAGACTCGGGGCGGCTCACAACAATAACAAGAACAATGTAAGAACAAATCTAATAATTTAAAAAACAATAAAAACCCCATTATTAAAAGCAAACAAACACACAAACATTCCATGTATAAACTGTATAGGCCCGGGGGAAATGTGTCAGTTCCCCCATGCCTGACAGCAGAGATGGTCTTAAGAACTTTACAAAAGGCAAGGAGGGTGGGGGCAGTTCTAATCTCCGGGGGGAGCTGGTTCCAGAGGGTCGGGGCCGCCACAGAGAAGGCTCTTCTCCTGGGTCCCGCCAAATGACATTGTTTAGTCGACGGGACCCGGAGAAGGCCAACTCTGTGGGACATATGCATGCACAGGGGACCACATGGCATCTTGCACACAGACTATATGAAAGTGAAAAAACAGGCCTTTTAAAATAGACAAGCCCTGATAAATGATTGTGGTGCTAACAAATCTATAGTGGTGTCTGTGATACTGAAGGGTTTTTTGTGGAATCCCTAAGAATTTGGCTTGTAAAAGATTGAAGGCATTCTGATTACTTAGTAAAATTAGTTAGCTTAGCAGTTCAAACTGAAAAGGCTTACAATCATGGATTTTAATGCTTAGGTTTTGTAAGAATGTTCAGTTGAACTTAACTGAAGAAGATTTCTTAGCTAAAAAATAGTGTAGGATGTTTCCAGAAGTAAGTAAAGGAACATTTATTTTTTAGTTTAGATTTTTGTTCCTCCTGCTTTTATATTTTTTATAAATAACTCAAGGCAGTTGAGTTATTGCATCCCTCCTATTTTCCCCACAGAAACAACCTTGTAAGGTGGTTGGGGTGAGAGAAAAAGACTGGCTCAAAGTCACCCAGCAGGTTTTGAAGCCTAAGGGAGGCATCAAACTGGAGATTTCTAGCAGATATTCCCTTAGAATTCAAAGGCAAGAAGCAATGGGTGACAATCCTGGTTTTTTTTTTAAAATTTAAAGAATAAAATAAAACAGAGCAATTACAGGTAATGCTCGACTTAAATTAAACCTTCATTTAATGACCCTTCAAAATCACAATGCCACTGAAAAAGTGATTTATGACTGATTTTCACATTTACAACTGTTTCCGCATTCCCATGTAATCAAAATTTGGATGCTTGACAATTGGATGGTTAATATTTAGGATAGTTGCAGTGCCCTGCAGTTCATGTGAGCCCCTTTTGCGACTTTCGAACTAACAAAGTCAATGGGGAAACCAGATTCACTTAACAACCGTGATATTAACTTAACAACTGCAGTGATTCGCTTAACAACTGTGGCAAGAAAGGTTGCATTCACTTAACAAATGTTTCACTTAGCATCAGAAACGTCGGGCTCAACTGTGGTTGCAGGTCAAGGACTACCTGGGCTCACACTTTCTTAAGTGAAAACTACCAAGAGGGAGAGCAAAAGTAAAAGGAGGGGAAAAAAGTGTGACATCATCACTCCTGTCAGGGGTGATTAAACTCCTTTTCCATTGTACTCCTTCCGTGGTGGAGACTTACAAAAAGATAACTAAGAATAAAGGTGAGTTTGACCCCCTCAGAGAGGGTTCACAACTTGGGCGTCCTCCTCGATCCACAGCTGACATTGGAACACCATCTTTTGGCTGTGGCAAGGAGGGCGTTTGCCCAGGTTCACCTGGTGCACCAGTTGCAGCCCTATTTGGACAGGGAGTCACTGCTCACAGTCGCTCAGGCCCTCATCACCTCGAAGTTCGATTACTGTAATGCTGTCTACATGGGGCTACCTTTGAAAAGTGTTCGGAAACTTCAGATCATGCAGAATGCAGCCGCGAGAGCCATCGTGGGGCTTTCCAGATTCGTCCACGTATCTTCAACACTCCTTGGCCTGCATTGGCTGCCGATCGGTTTCCGGTCACAATTCAAAGTGTTGGTAATGACCTTTAAAGCCCTTCATGGCATTGGACCAGAATACCTCCGGAACCGCCTTCTACTGCACGAATCCCAGCAGCCGATAAGGTCCCACAGAGTTGGCTTTCTCCGGGTCCCGTCGACCAAACAATGTCGTTTGGCGGGCCCCAGGGGAAGAGCCTTCTCTGTGGCAGCCCCGGCCCTCTGGAATCAACTCTCCCCAGAGATTAGAACGGCCACCACCCTCCTTGTCTTTCGCAAGCTACTCAACACCCACCAATATCGCCAGGCGTGGGGGAATTAAGACATCTCCCCCAGGCTTTCTTATATTTTATGTTTGGTATGTATGTGCTGTATGGTTTTAAATTGTTGGGGTTTTTTACATAATTTTATTATTAGATTTGTTCTATTGTTATACTGTTTTTATTGCTGTTGTGAGCCGCCCCGAGTCTTCGGAGAGGGGCAGCATACAAATCTAATAAATTGAATTGAATTGAATTGAATTGAATTGAGTTGACACTATAGGGCCGTGATGGCGAACCTATGGCACACATGCCAGAAATGACACATGGAGCCATATCAGTGGGCACATTATTTCAGGTCTGGTCAGCTGATTTTCAGGCCTTCTGGGCCCACTGGGAGTTGGGATACAGCCTGTTTTCAGCCTCTGGATGGGGTGGGGAAGGCCGTTTTCGCCCTCCCTAGGTTCCTAGAAAGGCTCTGGAGCTTGGGGAGAGCAAAAAACCAGGTCTTCCAGTCCAACCACAAGTTGACATGATATAGGCCATTTTCTGCTTCCAGAGGGCCTCCAGTTGGGGTGGAGTGCGGAAGGCAGTTTTTGCCCTCCCCAGGCTCCTCCTTGTGCATGATATGACTGTATGTATGTTTTTTTAATATTGGGGTTCCTTGCTTTTTAGACTTTTAAAATGTACTATTGTTATTTTAGATTCTCATTATTAGATTTGTCATTATGTATTGTTTTTATCACTGTTGTGAGTCCTGAGTCTACTGAGAGGGGCGGCATACAAATTTAAATAATAATAATAATAATAATAATAATAATAATAATAATAATAATAAGTCTCTGGAGACTTGGGAGAGCAAAAAAAGGGCATGCCATCACATGCCATCAGCGGTGGGGGGCTGTCACATCCGCATGCATGGGGGGCATGGAATTATGGGTGTGGCACTCCGCCCGTTTGGCACATGGACCAAAAAAGCTTCGCCATCACTACTACTACTACTACTACTAATTATTATTATTATTATTATTATTATTATTATTATTATTATTATTATTATTATTAATTGGATTTGTATGCCGCCCCTCTCCGTAGACTCGGGGCGGCTAACAACAATAGTACAAAACATCATGTAAATCCAATACTAAAACTAATACTAAAACAATTTTAAAAACCCTTATTTGTAAAACCAAACATACATACAAACAAACAAACATACCATGCATAAATTGTAAAGGCCTAGGGGGAAAGAATATCTCAGTTCCCCCATGCCTGATGGCAGAGGTGGGTTTTAAGGAGTTTACGAAAATCGAGGAGGGTGGGGGCAATTCTAATCTCTGGGGGGAGTTGGTTCCAGAGGGCCGGGGCCGACACAGAGAAGGCTCTTCCCCTGGGGCCCACCAAACGACATTGTTTTGCTGACGGGACCCGGAGAAGGCTCACTCTGTGGGACCTATATACTATATACTATAGGGATTCAAGAAGAAAACATCTTATGGCACTGTTAGAGACACTCATCTCTTGCAGGCACAAAACCTGTATAAGTAAAAACTAGTTGTGCTCTCGATAAGCAGCGTTCAAAAGAATAATTTTAAACAGTACCCATTTTTGTTTAAATAAAAATTAGTGAGCTTGTGTTTGGTTGGAAAGGGTGCCAATTGCATTTTACTATGTTTACCGTTCCATTTTCACAGGCTTTTGGGTTAATTCTCTCCTTGCTTACTGTAAGCTCTATTCTTCAAGCTGGGTTAATTAGCCATTTGAAATGGGCTGCCTTCTCCACTCTGCAAACTACTTAGTGGCTTTTAGGAGCTGTTTACATTTTGGGTACAGTATCCTATTGCTAAGTACTTTATTGGGTTATCAGGTTTTCAGGCAGCATCCCTTCCTTTTTAAGCTCTGCAATTTTTTTACCGCGTTTCTTTGTGACAATTCATTTGTAGAAATATTACCTGTATCCTGGTAAAGGAATAGGAACTGTTGAGGTTGCAAAATTGATTAGATTAGAGAGGTTCGATCCTGGAGGTTGACTCAGCCTTTCATCTTTCCAAGGTCAGTAAAATAAGGATGCAGACTGTTGGGGACAATATGCAGCCCAGAGAGTGCTGTCAAGCACTATGGAGCCGTATATAACTCTTAAGTGCTATTGCTATTGTTATTGCTATCCATCCTGGCTCCCTATTCTAAAGTTTTTAAACTGTTTTAATCTTTTAAAAGACTTTTGGAATATCATCAGAGTAAGAACTAGAAAAATCTATTGATGGATCTACAGCAATGACATTCCTCTTTCTTCTCCCTCCCCAAATTCCCAAGCACACAAAATAGGGGGTTTCCCCTACACTGGGTATATAATTAAATCACCCCATCACACACACACACACCTATGGGATTCCAAACTAGTTCATTCTTTTGACTTGCATTCCCCTCTATGTCAATTTTGACGCCTTCCTCTGAATATGCTTTGTAAGCTTATTTGATGCCTTCTCATAAATGCTTCTGAACACTTCCCCCCAAAACCATAGAAACATAGAAGGTTGACAGCAAAAAAAGACCTCACGGTCCATCTAGTCTGCCCTTATACTCTTTCCTGTATTTTATCTTAGGATGGATATATGTTTATCCCAGGCATGTTTAAATTCAATTACTGTGGATTTACCAACCACGTCTGCTGGAAGTTTGTTCCAAGGATCTACTACTCTTTCAGTAAAATAATATTTTCTCACGTTGCTTCTGATCTTTCCCCCAACTAACCTCAGATTGTGCCCCCTTGTTCTTGTGTTCACTTTCCTATTAAAAACACTTCCCTCCTGGACCTTATTTAACCCTTTGACATATTTAAATGTTTCGATCATGTCCCCCCTTTTCCTTCTGTCCTCCAGACTATACAGATTGAGTTCATAAAGTCTTTCCTGATATGTTTTATGCTTAAGACCTTCCACCATTCTTGTAGCCCGTCTTTGGACCCGTTCAATTTCGTCAATATCTTTTTGTAGGTGAGGTCTCCAGAACTGAACACAGTATTCCAAATGAGTTTAAATTCTTGGAAGAGTTTTTTCTCCCTTCCCTGCAGAAAGAGAGAACAAGAAAAAATGGAAGATATTAGAGAGTGTCTCCATCCATCTGTAGATCTGGCCTCACCACACCTTCCTTCAGTCTTGTTCTTCACACAGCTTCCAGCAGGTTATTATTGGGAAGGGGGGAATCAGGGGTGGGCTGCTGCCCAGAGAGAGGGAACGCAGTGGGGTACCGAAAATGGAACTCCACCCCAGAGCACCCAATTTGCACTGAAAGATGATGAAAGAAAATGTAGGCATCCTGCATAAGCCAAGCCCACAGTGTGGTAGTAGAAATTTTGGGAGCCCTTCATTGGGGGGAATATGTCTCTAACAGATTAAAAAAAAGAGGTTGCCTGCTGCTGATCTGGGTCAATTTATACAAAGACAAATAAAGAGCAAAGAAAACTAGCAAGAGGTAGAAAGGCATGGAGCCCAACAATCAGCAAGGCAGAAGCCATGGCAAACAATGTCCGGATATCCTGCAATTTGACAGAACAGCCCTATTTTCATCACAGGTCATAGAGCTGTTCCCTTAGTAACTCTTAGCAACTTTTTTTTAAAAAAAGCAAATTAAGACACTGCCAGAACCTAATTGGGGTAAACGTCTCATTTGATTTATTATGGAGTTTCTCCTGAGGTTTGGCTTTATCAGAGGCAAAAGAGGAAACAATCCCTCCAATACTGTTTTAGCTCTCAGATTTGATTTGATTTTTCCATTTCATTAGCTGCTGTCTGCAAGCAGGCATCAGATATGACCGAATTACTTTCCATACTGGAAAGAGACCTGTTATCTTTAAACTCAGACCAAACCCACATTTTGGTTTTTACATTTTAAAACCATAACATAATCTTTTTAGTAACAATGTCTTAAAATAACCAAGAAGGTTTCAATCATGCAATCCTCCAATTTCATTCATGGAGTTTTTTTTGGGGGGAGGAATTGTTTACTCCTTGCTACCTTCCTGGTTTCCCCCCCCCCCTCAAAATGTGTGCATATACAGATGGAATGTGTGTGTCAAACTCCTGTCAAGTTGTTCCAAATCAAATAATGGTGAAATTTCTTTGGACTAGTAGTGCAAAGAGCCATTCATTTACAAGCAACCATGGATGCAGTAAAAATAAATTGAACTTGCTGATGCAACATAAACAAATAGGTCTCCTCACATGTAGGGAAGCATGACTATCCAATTATAACTTTAGTCATGAGAAGACCAGCATAAAAATTAAATTTAAAATTCTATATTTAAATACTGCTATTGCAGATATAATGGTTTTTTTTTTTAAAAAACAAGCCTGGTCCAAATAACATTTAAATATTTTACTTGGAAAGCATTTAATAATATTTTACTAATATTATACTTTGAAAGAATTTTATAATATTCTACTAAAATAAGGTCTACACTGAATCTTTTAAAATGGATTTCAATGAGCACTAGGATAAATGGATAAACAAGAAGAAATATTAAAAGTAAAAATAAACAAATAAATAAATAAATAAGAGAATTGTATTAGTAGAGATATGATTTAAGTGTTATGTTAGAATTAGTAGGGATAAGATTTAAGAGTTATGCTAGAATTTAGTTTATATATGAAGATTTATTATAAAAAGTTAAACAAATTTCCTCTTTTCATTTAAAGTAATAAGTCGATTTTAAGCATTTTTTGAATGTATTCTTTTTTCTGTATTGAAATTTTACTTCTAGAATAAGCGGGGAAGATACAACCCCATTTCTATGTTAAATGTGTGTTTGTCAGTTTTGTCTATTTTAAGAAAATTAATAAAATTTATTGAAAATAATAATTCTATATTTAAATACTGCAATTGCAGATATAATGTGTTTTTTTAAAAAAAACAAGCCTGGTCCAAATAACATTTAAATATTTTACTTGGAAAGCATTTAATAATATTTTACTAATACCTGTACTTAGAAAGAATTTTATAATATTCTACTAAAATAAGGTCTACACTGAACCTTTTAAAATGGATTTCAACGAGCACTAGGAATCCAGAAGGGATACAATTAGAGTTATTATCAGGTTCCCCATAAAACATAGAAACATAGAAACATAGAAGACTGACGGCAGAAAAAGACCTCATGGTCCATCTAGTCTGCCCTTATACTATTTCCTGTATTTTATCTTACAATGGATATATGTTTATCCCAGGCATGTTTAAATTCGGTTACTGTGGATTTACCAACCACGTCTGCTGGAAGTTTGTTCCAAGGATCTACTACTCTTTCAGTAAAATAATATTTTCTCATGTTGCCTTTGATCTTTCCCCCAACTAACTTCAGATTGTGTCCCCTTGTTCTTGTGTTCACTTTCCTATTAAAAACACTTCCCTCCTGAACCCTATTTAACCCTTTAACATATTTAAATGTTTCGATCATGTCCCCCCTTTTCCTTCTGTCTTCCAGACTATACAGATTGAGTTCATTAAGTCTTTCCTGATACATTTTATATTTAAGACCTTCCACCATTCTTGTAGCCCGTCTTTGGACATGTTCAATTTTGTCAATATCTTTTTGTAGGTGAGGTCTCCAGAACTGAACACAGTACTCCAAATGTGGTCTCACCAGCGCTCTATATAAGGGGATCACAATCTCCCTCTTCCTGCTTGTTAAACCTCTAGCTATGCAGCCAAGCATCCTACTTGCCTTTCCTACCACCCGACCACACTGCTCACCCATTTTGAGACTGTCAGAAATCACTACCCCTAAATCCTTCTCTTCTGAAGTTTTTGCTAACACAGAACTGCCAATGCAATACTCAGATTGAGGATTCCTTTTCCCCAAGTGCATTATTTTACATTTGGAAACATTAAACTGCAGTTTCCATTGCTTTGACCATTTATCTAGTAACGCTAAATCATTTACCATATTACAGACCCCTCCAGGAATATCAACCCTATTGAACACTTTAGAGTCATCGGCAAATAGGCAAACCTTCCCTACCAAACCTTCCCCTATGTCACTCACAAACATATTAAAAAGAATAGGACCCAGAACAGACCCTTGTGGCACACCGCTTGTAACCTGTCTCTGCTCAGAATACTCGCCATTAACAATAACTCTCTGTTGTCTATGCTTCAGCCAGCTTGAAATCCACTGAACTATCCAGGGATTAAGTCCAATCTTCACTAATTTATCTATCAGCTCTTTATGTGGAACCATATCAAAGGCTTTGCTGAAGTCCAGATAGGCAATATCCACGGCACCACCTTGATCCAACACCTTTGTGACATAGTCAAAGAACTCAATGAGATTAGTCTGACACGATTTGCCTTCAGTAAAGCCATGCTGATTTGGGTCCAATAAGTTATTGTTTTTTAGATGCTGATTTATCCTCTTTTTGAGTAGAGTCTCCATCATTTTAACTACAACTGATGTCAAGCTAACTGGCCTGTAGTTACCAGCTTCTTCTCTACTGCCCTTCTTGTGGATAGGCACAACACTGGCCATTCTCCAATCCTCAGGGACATCTCCTGTTAACAGGGATTGGTTAAACAAATCAGTCAGGGGGGTAGCAATGACAGATCTGAGTTCTTTAAGAACTCTGGGGTGGATGCCATCTGGACCCATTGCCTTATTTATCTTTAATCTTTCAAGTTCTTCTAAGACATCGGCTTCTAAGATCACTGGAGCTGAATCCGTACAGCTGGAAGCAATGCTATATCCCTCTATAGTATTATTTTGTAAGGTGTCTTTTGAGAAAACTGAACAGAAGTAGCTATTGAAATGGTCAGCGATCTCCTTATTCCCATCAATGCATGTATTATTCCCGGTACTAAGCTTTGTGATGCTGCAGTTTTTCTTCTTCCTATCACTAATATATCTGAAGAAGGTTTTATCCCCCTTCTTTACAGATTTTGCTATTTCTTCCTCTTTTGAGGCTTTAGCAGCATATATTATCTGTTTCGCCTCCTTCTGTCTCATTTTATACACTTCTCTATCAGCTATACTTCCAGACTCTTTATACCTCCCAATTTATCAATTTATTGACGAAGGATTAGCTCTTGCACTATAAAAACCTCTACCAGAAAGCCCTCAGAATCCAGCAGTAGGAACTTTATGTGGCCTCTAGCTTTCAAAAATATGAGATAATTGTTTCAAAGTTTCAAAAGCTTTCAAATAATCTCCAAAATTCGTCCGATAAATTCATCATCTTACACTTAAACTCTGTGATTTGTTTCACCCAGTAATCTTCATTCCTATCGAGAATATTTTCTATGTGCTAAGGATCTGATATCATACTGAATGGCAGCGGCAGAACCACAGGCATGGGAAACAGAATGAAATTACTCAGGGTAGCAAGAATTTCCATCCCTGTACTTTATTATTTATTTATTATAAATTATATTATTATATAAATTATATTATTAAATTATATTATTCCCATGTCTATTGATGAAACCACATTTTCAGGTTTTTGCAAAAAGCCAGCAGGGGCCAGGCCAATCTGATTTCTGGAGAGAGGATGTTACACAGGACAGGAACCATCGCAGAAAATATGAGACAGAATATCATATTTTTTGCAAAGACACCTTGTATTTTTCCAGAAGATTGAAGTGGCAGCCTGCTGAAGTAAGTAGAATTCTTCTTTGGAATCTCTCCGGATATGTTTTAGGTAATAATATGGACTAGTGTTTCTCAACCCCAGCCACTTGAAGAAGTATGGGCTTCAGGTTCCGGCATGTTATCTGTGGAATTCTGGGAACTAAAGCCCACATATCTTAAAGCTGCTAGGTTGAGAAACACTGCTGTAAGATGCAGTTCCCAATGGGTGGATAGTAATATGTTCACTTTGTAGGTAAGTCTGTGATTTATGACCACAACTGAGCCCAAAAGTTCTGTTGCAAAGCAAGGCTGTGAGGTTTTGCCCCATTTTACGATCTTTCGTACCACAACTGTTAAATGAGTTGTTGCAGATTTAGTAACCCGGTTGTTAAGTGAATCTGGCTTCCCCACTGACTCTGCTTGCTAGAAGATCTCAAAAAGTGATAACCTGTCTGTGGGACACTGCAGCTGTCATAAATGTGAATCAGTTGCCAAGCGTTTGAATTTTGATAATGTGGCCATCGAGATGCTACAATGGTCGTAAGTGTGAAAACAGGTCATCAATCACTTTTTTTTTCAGTGCCATTGTAACTTTGAACAGTCACTAATCAAATTGTTGTAAGCTGAGGACTACCTATATTCTGTATTCTCTGTGCAATTCCATCCTATAAACTGTGCCTACGTTTTGCTACCAAATTTTATTTATTTATTTATTTATTAATAAAAGTTTTTATTTACAAGTATACAAAACATAAAAGACAATCATAACAATTGACAATTGAGTCCTAATACATTACAATATGTCTGGATGTAAAAATATAACGTTTAATAAACATATAGACTTACAGAAAAAGGGATAGAGAGAAAGTAGAGAGAAGAAGGGAAAAGAAAAAGGGAAGAAGCAAAGAAGAGAAAGTAAAAAGAAAAAGAGAGAAGGGTGGGCGAGTGTACAGTGGAGCTGTGTTAAGAATATGAACTAATTTTAGATACTAGTAGACAAAGTGGAGAAAGTTGAAAGAAAGTACCACGATTAGCAAGAGGTAAATAGTAAATTCCTAGAGGAGCAATTGTAGGATTTGGGTATTTATTTATTTATTTATTTGTTAATCTAATTTATGTGCCAATGACTCTGGGTGGTTTACAACAAATAAAAACAATATTTAAAAGAACAATTTAAAAAATAATTACAAAACCCTAGTAAAACCCATACATATCTCTCAATGTCTCTCATGGCCGGATCTAGATAGTTTCTCCTTTGGTCAACGGCCCCAGCCTGCTGGAAAAGCCAGGTCTTTACAGCTTTGCAGAAGGACAGTAGGGTGGGGAGGGTATGGATTTCCGGGGGCATCTGGTTCCAGAGAGCCGGAGCTGCCACAGAGAAGGCCCTTCCACATGGCCCCGCCAGTTGGCATTGTTTGGTTGATGGGATCCCGAGAAGGGCAGCTCCATGGGCCCTTATCAGTCGCTGGGAGGTATACAGTAGGAGGCGGTCTTGAAGTTATAGGTATAGCTTTACAATTGGGAGAGAAGACACATGTTGGGGAATAGGAGAGCTCTTATCACATGCCCAAAGAGGAATCACATAGAAGAATGTTAAAGAAAAAAAGATACTGTGGAACATAATTAGTTATAGGAAGTCAGATTCAGACTCAACACAAGGAAAATTCTTCACAATAAGCCCCCCTCCCACTGGATCTATTCAAGGAGAGGCTGGTTTGAAATTAGCCCTGGATATATATGTATATATAATTTTAATACCTACGCAGAGTAAGTAGAACTTGATGGCCTGAATGATCCTTCCAATTCTATGATTTTGGCAGTGATGTGCTCCTATGGGTACAGTCAGGTACGCAGAACCAGTAAAAAAATTTCGGTCAGGTACGCAGAACTGGTAGAAAAAGTTTGAATTTTTTTTCTTTTTTTCCCTTCTGGGCTCTGGGTATGTTTTTCCTATCTCAGTAAAGGTTGAATGTGTATAATTTTAGAAGAGCTGTGCATGTGTGTGTACGTATATATACATACACATACAGTTTATATAGTAGATAATGTATATTTTTGTGTGTCTGTGTGTAATATGTATGTACACATATGGCATATATACATAGAATTAAATAGTATATTTTGGATGTTCAGTAATAGTAAATAGATAGGGAAATTGTATTTCTTTGAGGCAATGAGAGGCCAGGCACCCTAACTCTAACCCAAACCCTTGATGTGAGTGACGTCAAGTTGGCCACCTTTAAGCCAGTCACATGACCTTTAAGCCACCTCCCGGTCACATGATCATTAAGCCACTCCCACCAGGTGACGTGGCTGGTAAACCACACCCACAAAATAAGCCACACCCACAGTGTGGTAGTAAAAAAAATTGCAGCCCTTCATTGATTGCAGGACTCTCTTATTTTGCACTGGGAGTGGCTAATATGTGCAGTGTGGAGTGCAGTGGGGCATTGTATTGATGTTCATATCTTTCTCATTGGAAAATGTCAGGAATCGGGAAAATGTGCTAAGTGTGGTTTCATGAGCTGTGAAAGGCTCCCAGAAATGCATGAGATTGTGCTATTAATCTAAAGCTATGCTTTTCTTTCAAAACTGGAGTTAGCATAGGCAAACATATTGTGGCAAAGCTTGATGGACAGATGTCAGGTAGCCCCATAAGGAAAGGCATTTGCGGGTCGGGGGTTGTGCTTGCTGTACTATTACTACCCTGCTCCTCAGGGGTGAGGCTGGTATTTTCTGGAGGGTTGTTAGTAGCTTTAAATTATCCCCTTATAGCAGTGGTTCTCAACCTTTCTAATCCCGCGACCCCTTAATACAGTTTCTCTTTTTATTATTATTATTATTTATTAGATTTGTATGCCGCCCCTCTCCGAAGACTCGGGGCGGCTCTTGTGGTGACCTCCAACCATAAGTCTAGCGCCAATTCTCCCAGCAGAGCTTTAAGCTGATTAGCAGGAAGGTCAGGGGGACACCCCCAATGTAAACACATAATTGGTCGTATTGTAAAAATATGTTCCAAGGCGCCAGAATAGAAGCTTTAGTTCCTAACACCATGGGAAATTTGTCTTTTCCCGTGGTCTTAGGCGACCCCTGTGAAACGGTTGTTCGACCCCCAAAGGGGTCCCGGCTCCTAGGTTGAGAACCACTGCCTTATAGTTTCCTATAATCTCTCACTATGTGTGTGGCTGGTTGATTTCTTTTCACATTTTTCAGTGCTTTGGGAATTCTATTCAGCTTCTGCATTTGGCTAGAAACATGATCTTTGTCTGTATTTGAGTGAGTTAACTATGCTCAGATGATGGCCCGGTCAGGCATCCGCCACTCTCATGGCATTCGGCCCACAGCTGGCTGGGCCAATTTCATATTTTCCACGCAGCCCCAAGGAATGCAAATGCACTCTGCAGATTCTCTAGAAACGACCAGCCAAGCCATGAATACCAACACAAAACATTATCTCTCAATCTCGTTTTCTTTTTTATCAAGACTCATCTTGAACGGCGTTCTCTTTTCAGGGATTAGTGGCTGGATAATTAAGAAATTCCTTACCTTGCCTGGCATTTGTGGACGCCGGGTGAGCAGAGGAGGACTTAAGAGATGAAAGAGCCTACTGTGTAGAAGGCATAGTATTTCTAAAGCCGCGCGAAACACTGGCCTGAATTGTTGGTGGCGCTGAAAACGACTTGGAAACGAGATCCGAACTCTAGCTGGGTTTTAAATAAATAAATAAATAAATAACTCTTTACTCAATTGTATCGCGGCTTCACACTAAGTGCCTTATTCTCTGCACTTTTGACACAGCCAGCTGCCTTTGGGAGTCTTCTTAAAAGTCAGATTGGGTTCAAGCTGTAACAGGCACAACGGGCCATTCTGCTGACAAATCACATTGCCTGAATGTGCCCGCAAGTCCAGAGCAAAAAAAAATCCTCGCATACCCTGGGCTTTCTTTCCAGCTTGTTCCGTGAGGCTCCTGGGGAGGGGGATGTAGGCATGGGCATTTGCAAAAGCCATTTCAGGAAGCATCTGTTGCTTTGCTACTATTGCCTTCCCTGTATCTGCAAACCCCCCACTCATCAGCTGTTTTGGAAGGGCGAAAGCACAGCGATGGCTAGCAGATGGTGCCAACAACATCATCAAATTGCCACTTTATAGGCCACTGTAGATATCAGTGTGAAGAAGCTGATGGCCAATGTTCTGAGAAGTGAACATTTCTGCTGCCTGTAACATAGAAAGATTAGTAAACAGAGATGCTCGCTTTCTGTGCAAAGCAGATCCCACTAAAAGAAAGAAAACATGATTAAAAAGAAACAACTCTTGCAGCCGGATCTAGATGCTAAGAATTGATGAGAGAAAGTTGAACGTCAAGCATTAAATTATATAAGATAGAACAATCAGACCAACTTTATGGGAACAAGTTGATTTGAGAATCTTGGGTAGAAATGTGCTCATTAAATATGCAAAAAACCCTGCACGTGAATTGGAATAATTAATGGAGTACCGGTAGTTAAATTTGCTTTCTCCGAGAAATGTGATAGGAGATAATAAAACAATGGCTAGATAAATAAAATATTAATGTGTTTGGAGACAAAGAAGCCGACATTTGAGGGTTTTTTGAAAATGAAGTCAAAAGTCAAAAGACTTTTGTCAAAGTCTTAACAAGAGTCAAAAGTATAAAGCATAGCTTACTGGACCTGTTTTGGAAAGGATAGGTGCTATGCATTGCTTTTTGGCCTTTTGGGCAAGATCAAATACTGACTTCCTTTTCATCATCCTTGCTGTTTAAATTGTTTTGTAAAAGATCAGTTGACCTCCTAGGTTCACTATACTCATTGGACCTCCAGAAATAGTTTGGATACTTTCCATCTTGGTTTCTTGTCAGCACCAGTCATCTGCTACAGTGCCTCAAGTAATTCTACAGTACTCCTAAGCAAACCCTCGGCTTCTGGAATAGGCTTGCTCTCAACAGTAAGCAAAGCAATGCTGCAGCTGCTTCAAACTTTAGTGAACTGAAATCCCCAAGTGATGGTAGGCAAGCCAGAGTACTTCATGATTACGATGCTGCAAATTGCAGAGAATTATCACTTCTTGTGGATGAGGTAATAACAGTGTACAGTACCCTGGGAATGGATTTTCAAACTGGTTGATGAGAGAATGAGGACATGCAAAAGGCAAAATACTCAGTACTTACTTAGAACAGTTGGTTGGCTGAGGTATAGATTGCTAGTTGTGGCAAAACCATATTTATATGCAATTAACTTTATATAATGTAGATTTAAGCGTCTCCCATGTTAATAGATAAAAGTGCTAGCTATTAGACACAGCCCTGTCTGACAGTCTTTTTGTATGGTAGATAATCTTTTTAGTTCTTACCTATTTAAACTCTGTCCTGCGTACGTGATGTTTTATTTCTTTCAGAGATTTTACTAGTAACAGTGTTCTGCCCCTGGAATGCTAAACTTTCAAGCAGAGTACTGTTTTCAACCAATAATTAATCAAAATGAGGACCCGGATTGTGGGGGCAATATGCTGGCTCGGTTAAAAAGTGCTATTGCTAGCATGTTGTAAGCTGCCCTGAGTCTAAAGAGAAGGGCGGCATAAAAATCAAATGAATGAACGAATGAACAAACAAACAAACAAATAAAATAAAAAGACACTTGATTTCTCTAAGTTTCAAGAAATCCAGATCATGGCCTTGTAAGCCCCATTTGCAAAGATGTGACCAAAGGTGACAAAAGTCCTCAGACTTACACCGCTGCCAAAATATCCAAGCTGACTGCAGGTCGAAGCCTGATTGGCTAAGACATGAGTAGCCAGCTAGTGAAAAATTGGGGCATCCTGACTGGTTGCCAGTTTGACAGCTCAACTATAAAAGGAGCTGTCAAACGCTGAGTTGCTCTTCTATTCACTCGTGTTGCCTGAGGTGCTGAAGTTAGTAATAAAGCATTCCTGTTCAGAATTTTGTCTTACCTCTGTTCCTGTCAGCCTGGTAACCTCCTATCTAACAAAAGGTTTATTGCTTTTTTTCTAATACAGTATTTGGTGGGTTATTTACAGATAGACAAGTTGAGCATCGAGGAAACATAGTTTAAATCAGGGTTGGTATAGTTTAAACCATGTCTAGCTTCCCTTTCTGATCCACTGAACTTGTAGTTAATGGCTTCATCTTCCTGAAAATCGCCCCCACAATCTGCCATTTCACAATTTAAACACTATCAAGGAAGTATGCATCCATGTTTTACCCCGAAGTTGGGTCTTGGGAATCTTGTGCTTTAAAGTAGACTTAGCAAGTAGCATTCCCTATACTACCTCTCTAAAATTGTAGCAGCATTCAAAATTATGCCATCACTCTTGCCTTTCCAAAAGGGCAGGAGATTTACCCAACCATAGTAGCTAATAGATCTGCCAGTTAATTCTATGTTATCCAGCCTTGCAAGCTTATGATAATATTGTTTAAGCTACACATTCTGATGTTCCTATGGGGGACAATTACAGGCGGCCACAGAGTATTTAGCTTTGATTTATTCTGTTTCAGTGATCCATTAAGTGCACATTAATCTTTGATGCAACAGGAAAGCAGCAAGTACTGTCTAGATCAAAGAGATTGCTTTACACTATCTTTCCCAGCCTGGTGCACATTTGCTTGTTCTCCTGCTGTTTAGGAGTACAACACCCAATGATCTCTGGAATCATATGTTGCAATGTCCTGCCTGTCAAAGACTACTTCAGCTTCAACCACAACAACACAAGAGCACACAACAGATTTAAACTAAATATTAACCGCTCCAAACCTGACTGTAAAAAATATGACTTTAGTAATCGGGTTGTCAAAGCGTGGAACTCATTACCGCATTCCTTAGTATCATCCCCTAACCCCGAACATTTTACCCTTAGACTATCCACGGTTGACCTCTCCAGATTCTTAAGAGGTCAGTAAGGGGCGTACATAAGTGCACTAGAGTGCCTTCCGTCCCCTGTCCTATAGTCTCTCCTATTTGATATTATGGCCTAATTCTTCTGGAGGGCACTAGGTAAAGAGAGCTATGGTAAGCTATGCAGCTATGCTAAAATAGGTCGATCAAGCCTATGTCCTACATGTGGTACAAGAAAGCAAGCCAAAAAGCTAATGATGGCTGGAAAAAACATCAAGAATGCCTTGGTGGTGAACAAGATGAACTATGTCCAGACTCATGTTCCCACTTGAAGAACTTTTTGCCCTGCCCACGTGACCTATTTCAAAGGATTCTTTCTCTGAGGTTAACATGTGTGTCATCTTGATTTCTCAGAGGAAAAGTGGTGTAGAGCTAGTTAGGAAGAGAAATGGGGTGCAACCCAATAGATAAAATCAACAACTGAATTGAGCAAGCTACACGGAGGGAAGAATTGGGTTCTGTTGTCTGACCCCAAGATCCCCTTTGCCTTGGGGTTTTAAATATTGTGCTTTTGTAAGAAACCGGCAGCTCTGTAAGTAATTAGTCTGTAGGCAGTGATGACGCTATTCTGATTCCCGCCCCCATTCTTTCGCTAGTAATGCAACAGAAGCCACAGCATTGTCTGGTGTGCTGCAACATCCACTGTGATTATGTTGTATCCCTTTCACCTTACAGCAGTGGCGTCTAACTCAAGGCCTGCAGGCTGAATTTGGCCAGTGGAGTGCTTAGACCTGGCCCTCAGGACCACCCTGGTAACAGTGAAGGACCGGCCTGCAGTATAGGACCGACCCTAACCCTAACCCTAACCCTAACCCTAACCCTAACCCTAACCCTAACCCTAACCCTAACCCTAACCCTAACCCTAACCCTAGCCCTAGCCCTAGCCCTAGCCCTAGCCCTAGCCCTAGCCCTAGCCCTAGCCCTAGCCCTAGCCCTAGCCCTAGCCCTAGCCCTAGCCCTAGCCCTAACCCTAGCCCAAACCCTAACCCTAGCCCTAGCCCTAGCCCTAGCCCTAGCCCTAGCCCTAGCCCTAGCCCTAACCCTAACCCTAGCCCTAGCCCTAACCCTAACCCTAACCCTAGCCCTAGCCCTAGCCCTAACCCTAACCCTAACCCTAGCCCTAGCCCTAGCCCTAACCCTAACCCTAACCCTAGCCCTAGCCCTAGCCCTAGCCCTAGCCCTAGCCCTAGCCCTAGCCCTAACCCTAACCCTAACCCTAACCTGGCCTGCAGTGCCTTTGCAGAAAAAACAGAACTTGGGGGGGGTTATGCGCAGCTGCCCCAGGCCCCATTTGTGGCCGCCATGCAATGGCAAGGAGCAGCTGGTGCGCCCAGGTGCGTGTCTCCAGTAGGAAAATCCAGGATGTGTGCGCAGCTGCGCACCCCTGATGTGTGAGATTTGGCTTCTGCGCATGCAGAGCAAACCAAACCTCATGCAAGGACATGCGCAAGAGCAAGAGTTCAGCAATTTTCTACTTCTGTGTGTGCGCAGAAGCAAAAATATCGGCAAAAATTGCCAAAATCTCACTCCCCGCATCCTCGTGCAAGATTTGGCTTGCTGTGCATGTGCAGAAGCCAAATCTTGCGCCGATGGGGGTCCGCATGACCGATGGGCATGCCCCCACCCGTGACGGCCTCCGAGGGATCTCCGGTAGGAGGTAAGAAGGGCGGCCCTTCACTGCCACAAAGGCCTCCTGCAGCCCTCTGGCAGTGAAAATGGAGCTTGGGGGCAGGAGTGGATTCCCATTAGCGCTGCTAGCAGTGCGCTGCGGGTGCAAATTCTTGTCTTATGTGCACGTGTGCACATCCTAGCATATTTTTGCTTCTGCACATGCGCAAGAAGCAAGATCTTGTGAGGGGACACGCACAATTTTTTACATGGTACTTTTAATTTCAAATACTTAGTAGACAAATATACAAGCTATCCCACATGGGAAGGAGGCTGCAAGGACTTTTTTTAATCTGAAAAATATTTATAATTCATGGCACTTGGTTGTAATGTGAGATTTCAGTGATTTTCAAACCATTCAAGTAGGATCCTCTTCAGTCTTTGTTGTCCTCATAACCAGGGATGGGCAGCAGGCAGGACGGGGTGGAACACAGTTCCACTGGCGGAAATGAGGATGCATGCGCAGCTCCAGCTGATCGGCAGCTGTCATTTCCTGGATTACTGGTCTCGGCTCAGCTCTCCTTTTTTTCTCTGCTGCTGCTGCTGCATCTACGCTCTGTGCTTTTTTCCTCTTTCTTCCTTCCTGGCTTCAGACGACCTTCCCTCTCTCCTGCCCAGCTCCCCTCCAGCCTCATGTGGGCACCTGCCGCCTGAGGTGCAAGCAGAAGGCGTGGGTGGAAGCAGTGCCAGCAACATTTATGCTTCTGGCAGCACCCGTTCGCCTAGCTACCCAGCCTGAGGTGGAGGGGGGCGATCCAGGAAGGAGAGCGCGGGAAATTGTCATCCCAGCGGCGACACTGGTAAGGGTGTAAGTCGAGGACTTAACAGTTCACTTGAACGATGATGATCATTCAAGCCACTTCCACCTGGTCACATGACTATTAAGCCACACCCACAAAATAAGCCACACCCACAGTGTGGCAGTAAAAAAATTGGCTGCCCATTACTGCTCATAACTAAGTGGGGACAGGAGAAGTGGCCGGGTAAAGTCTTCTCTCTAAAAACCCAATTGAGTAAAATGGAGAAGGTGGTAGCATCAGTTCAATTGCTGCAACACAGAGAAGGAGGCTGGAAGCGGCAAACTCTTACGCTCTTTCACATGAGGTCTTCCTGTGCAGAACTGAAATTCTGCAATTCTCTTTCCCCCAATGGCAGGAACCCAAGCCCCATCCTCTATCCCCCACCTGGCGGGATTGTTGGAGTAGGACGGTCTTTTGAAGAATTGCTAAAGTAGAAATACTAGCAACACAAAGGAAGAAATAGGCAAGAGGATTTGTCTGTTGGGGTATAGGAAGTTAGCACCCATACCTCTTCCTAGGAAAATGAGATATTTTAGGAAATATTAAAAGGGCAGAATATTTGAAGAACTTTTTGCCCTGCCAACGTGACCTATTTCAAAGGATTCTTTCTCTGAGATATTCTTTCCCCCTAGGCCTTTACAATTTATGCATGGTATGTTTGTTTGTTTGTATGTATGTTTGGTTTTACAATAAGGTTTTTTTTAGTTGTTTTAGTATTGGATTTACATGCTGTTTTTTATTACTATTGTTAGCCGCCCCGAGTCTACGGAGAGGGAAGGCATACAAATTCAATTAAAAAATAATAATAATAAAAAATAAAAAAAATAAAGAAATTCCCCTCAAAGGGAGACAGAAACTACTTCCCCACACCTTTGATAATGGGTCATTAAGGCCTGAGCCAATCTATTCTACATAACAAAGATATACAATATCTCCTTCAGGCTGAGCCATAGTAGGAATTGCCCAAAGACCTTTCATTACATCATCACCCAGCAAGAGTCAACCAAGCCTGGGACTCAAAAGACAACCTACAAAGTTACCCCTGCATGGTCCCGTGGGAGTCTGACAACCAATCAGAATACAAGCTCAAATTCAAAGGCCAACATAGAGTATAATCTTTCTCACACACACACCAACACACACGCCATGTGCTTTTTTTGTTGAGGACCTCAAAACCATGTGGTCCTATCCACCATTAAACCATCTTTCCAATCAGCCACCATGTTTCCAGTGTCTTTCTCTCTACTTGGAACTGGACATTTCTTCCAACAGGAGCTTAGACATTTACTTATGTCTTTCCTGAGTCACCAAGGAGAGGTTAGTGAGCTCAGAGCCTTGAAGGAATGGCACTCAGAGCCTCTCTTGCTCTAGATATTCCTTCTGAATGCTTTTAGCTCCCAAAGTGTACTGGGGCCCAGATGGTGACATGCATTTTGTTGCCCTCAAATGCTTTTGTCTTCTCAGAATGTTTGCAGCTGACCTGAGCAAATAAGTCAATGGACTTTCATTGATCTTCATCCCAGAATATCTCCGGGACCGCCTTCTGCCGCACGAATCCCAGTGACCATTTAGGTCCCAAAGAGTTGGCCTTCTCCGGGTCCCGTCGACTAAACTAGTTTGCGGAGAGGGGCGGCATATAAATCCAATAAATCTAAACAATGTCGTTTGGCAGGACCCAGGGGAAGAGCCTTCTCTGTGGCGGCCCCAACCCTCTGGAACCAGCTTCCCCCAGAGATCAGAATTGCCCCTACCCTCCTCGCCTTTCGTAAGCTCCTTAAAACCCACCTTTGTCGTCAGGCATGGGGGAATTGAGATATTCCCTTCCCCCTAGGCCTATACAATTTATGCATGGTATGCTTGTGTGTATGTTTGGTTTTTTAAATAAGGGTTTTAAAAATTATTTTAAATGTTAGATTTGTTATATGTTCTTTCATTATTGTTGTTAGCCGCCCCGAGTCTACGGAGAGGGGTGGCATACAAATCTAATAAATAAATAAACAATAAATAAATAAATAATCTGTCAAGTACTTCCGATTCATCTTCAGGAACCAGAAACCCCTTATGGACCTTTTGTGTAAAAAAAATATGCATTTGTGATTTACAGTTTTGATAATTAGACCAAATAGCCTATAGAAAGAAAGAGAGCCTGATGAATCTTTAGACTAGAGAAAGAGGTCAAAATATAAAATCTGCTGTGAAAAGCTGTTGTTCAACCTGTAACAATTTTAAATAGTTTGTGGGAATTACTGTTCTTTCTACAGTCGAGCTGTGGAATGCAACTCTAAACATAAGATCCTTTCTCAGCTTGGCACCCTTCAGGTATGCTAGTACAATAAGGGTCATCTTATAGGGGAGATGGATGGCATAAAAATTGAATCAAATCTAAGCAAACAGACTGACAAAGAAACAAATACAGAAATAGGGTCCAACCACTTTTACAGGGCATTTTGTTTGCAAATGATATGTTTAGAGACATATTTTGTTTGGTTCCAACCTGGAAGAATTTTTTGCTTTTTTCTCAAAGTGATGCCACCTTAAACTTGGAGAGGAGCTCAATGTCATCTTACACTATTTACCTTGAAATTTTAATGGAAAAGTTTCCTCTATTGTGGATCTACATTAATCGACAATAATTTGTACTTTCCAAGGTGGGTTTTTAAAAAAAAAAATGCAGTCAAACAGTCCTGGGAAAGGAAAATAAACAGGATGAAAATTTTAAAAAGTCACCTGGGAGTCTCCTGTTGCAATAATTGTGAAGAACTTAGCAGCAGAGGAAAGAAGCATCAAGTCCTCAGTGCTGGAGAAACTGTTGGCCCTCAGTCACTGTGATGGTCTGTAAGAATAACCTTGGGGGACTGGAGAGGAAAAAGAGCCACAGTCTAGACAACAGTCAGATAAGAGATATCTTAGTCCACAGAAGGAAAAGGGTTAGGAACATCATCTCGGAAGGGACCTACCCTAGTTTCTTAGATTGTAAGTGTCAAGGAAGGGGAGAAGTGCTTGCAAGATTCTGCTACTGTAACTTTACAATAAAGGTAGTATTAGTAATTCATTATAAGGGGGCTTTGGTGGTACAGTGATTTAAAGAAGTTGGATTTCTGGGCCAGAGAGGGTCAGGACTCTGGGGGTTTAAGCCTGCCACATGGCAGAGTGAGCTCCTAAAGTTTGTCCCTAGTTCCTCCCCACCTAGCAGTTTGAAAGCATGTAAAAATGCAATAGGCACCACTAAAATCTAGCAGTGTTTTGAGAGTAAGCATGAGCTGATGCCAGATCTGCTCGGATATGAGAAGAGGTCAGCAGAAGAAAATAGATAATTTGATATTCCCTGAATGTTGCTAGCCAGCTAGTGCAAAGCTAGTTCACGCTTTGTGGTGTACTGTGGATAGTGTCCATGCACACACAAAATAGCAATAGCATTTAGACTTATATACCGCTTCACAGTGCTTTACAGCCCTCTCTAAGTGTTTTACAGAGAGTCAGCATATTGCCCCCAACAATCTGGATCCTCATTTTATCCACCTTGGAAGGATGGAAGGCTGAGTCAACCTTGAGCCTACTGAGATTCGATCTGCCAAACTGCAGGCAGCCGGTGACCAGCAGAAGTAGCTTGCGGTACTGCACTCTAACCACTGCACCACTGAGGCTCTGGTAATCTTAAGCTGCCAGAACTACTTTGTGATAAAAAGCAGTGTAGACATCCCTGGCTATGCACCAGCGGTGAGTTGCTCCTGGTTCAGCCCAGTTCCACAAACCGGTAGCAGCAGTAACAGTGGGAGGCTCTGCCCACCCATCTGGGACACTTCTGTGCATGTGTGAGCATGCACATGAACCGGTAGCAATGCGTTTTAGAACCCACTACTCCCATGCATGCTACGGGCTTTCAAAAAGGTACTGATGGTTATGGTTTTGATCCAGTGCTACCCTGACAATCACACAGTCTGGCGTCTCCTCACCCAACAATCACCCAGGTGGATAGACGAAGGCAAGGAGGCTACTCCCGTCTGAAGCAACAACAGAGAGGAGGAGGAAGGGTTAGCAATAGTAGACCCCTCCCTCGCTTTGCTTCTGTTCCACACAGTCCTCTGATGTGGCTCCTGTTGGGGTTCTCTGGGATCAGGGTGGCTGAAGAAGTGGGACAAGGATTAGTCTGGGTTTCTGGGCCTCTCCTCCTGCCTTTGTTATTGATAACCCCACTACCTAACCACTCATCTTGAGTCCTAGATGGCTAACATTACTTCATTCAGACCTGTTTGGTGAAAGGGAGAGCTCAGTCTCATATACGGAATGGAGAGGAGGGGATGGGATAAGATAGGATAGGGGAGGGGCGGCATACAAATCTAATTTATTTATTTATTATTTATTTATTATTTAGATTTGTATGCCGCCCCTCTCCGAAGACTCGGGCGGCTCACAACAAGATATAACAAATCATAAATAATTCAAATAACTTTAAAACATTTAAAGATTTAAAAGAACCCCATATACTAACAGACACAAACACAAGCATACCATGTATAAAATTGAACAAGCCCGGGGGAGGTGTTTCAATTCCCCCATGCCTGACGGCAAAGGTGGGTAATTAATAATAATAATAATAATAATAATAATAATAATAATAATAATAATAATAATAAAAAAAAAAACCACTTATTGCCGCTTTAAATATACGCCCCGAGTCTCTGGAGAGGGGTGGCATACAAATCCAATAAATAAATAAAAATAAATAAATAAATACATTAAAATGAAATTTTGTTGCATTCAGCTCTCAAAAAGATAATCATTGGGCATATATCTATACACACCCATGTATGACATAAAGAAACATCACAGCAGGGGTGGAATGCTCCCGTTTTGCTCGTGCCTGTCAGTCATCGGAAATCTGGTCGCGAATGGAGTGGAGGCTCTGCCACCCGCCTGGATGCCACCATTTGGGTTCTTTTACCCTCTGTGCATGCACAGAATGCTTTGCACGTGTACAAAGGGGAAAAGAATCCAAATGGCGGCATCCAGGCAGGAGGGTGGAGCCTCCACTCCCTTCGCGACTGGATCTTCGACTGATAGGCACGAGCGAATTGGGAGTATTCCACCCCTGCATCACAGTCTCATTCAAATGCATACATATACCTTGGGGGGGGGCGGAGGGAGAATCCTGCAAATGTACAAGACAGATAGTATAAGGAACAAAGTTGTTACTTTGTTTGTTTGTTTGTTTATCTATCTATCTATCTATCTATTTATTTATTTATTTATTTATTTATTTATTGGGGTGGCTAACAACAGTGATAAAAAACAGCATGTAACAATTCAATCCAATACTAAAATAACTAAAAAAAACCTTATTATAAAACCAAACATACATACAAACATACCATGCGTAAATTGTAAAGGCCTAGGGGGAAAGAATATCTCAGTTCCCGCATGACTGATGGCAGAGGTGGGTTTTAAGAAGCTTACAAAAGGCGAGGAGGGTGGGGACAATTCTAATCTCTGGAGGGAGTTGGTTCCAAAGGGCCGGTGCCGCCACAGAGAAGGCTCTTCCCCTGGGTCCCGCCAAACGACATTGTTTAGTTGACGGTACCAGGAGAAGGCCCACTCTGTGGGACCTAACTGGTCGCTGGGATTCGTGCAGCAGAAGGCGGTCCCTGAGATAATCTGGTCTGGTGCCATGAAGGGCTTTATAGGTCATAACCAACACTTTGAATTGTGACCGGAAACTGATCGGCAACCAATGCAGACTGCGGAGTGTTGGTGTAAGATGGGCATATTTGGGAAAGCCCATGACTGCTCTCGCAGCTGCATTCTGCACAATCTGAAGTAGTAGTCTAGTAGTCCTGGTATAGATACTCCGAAAGCTCCTCCCAGAGGGGAATATAAGAAACAGACGGTAAAAATGTGGGTATGTGGGTTCTTTAGCAATGCTTTGAAATCTTAAGCACACAGTAAGTAGTATTCTGAATAATGGGAAGTGAGCTTCCTATAATAGAGTTTAGATTTGGAGGGTTCCATGCTTTTAACTGATCATCAGTTACAACAAACCCTAAGGGTTCGTGCTTCGTTTGGGGTTTTCCCCACACTCTTCCACTCGGGGCCACTGATCTCAATGGATGAAAAGGGATGGAATGGACATAAAGGTAAAGGTTCCCCTCACAGATATGTGCTAGTTCATCTCCATTTCAAAGCTGAAGAGCCAGTATCGTCTGGAGATGTCTCCTTGGTCATGTGGCCGGCATGACTAAATGCCAAAGGTGTATGGAACGCTGTTACCTTCCCACCAAAGTGGCCCCCTAGTTTTCTACTTGCATTTTTTACATCCTTTGGAACTGTTAGGTTGGCAGAAGCTGGGACAAGTAACGGGAGCTCATTGCATTACGCGGCACTAGGGATTTGAACCGCTGAACCGCCGATCTTCCGATTGACAAGCTCAGCATCTTAACCACTGAGCCACTGCATCCCTTTCTTGACATAGGTTGTCCTTAGAAGAAAGTCAAAAATAGGCGGGGGCTTCTGAGACTCAGGGATTTGATTTCAGGGAACAGACTAACTCTATTAAAATACTAAATTAGCCCATGTTCTGGCTTTGCTGGCTACACCAAACCACTAATGAAACAGGCTAGGTTTGCACAGTATACTAAGCCACAAACAAGTCTAACCAAGTTGCTGGCTCACTTTCATTAAAGAAACTACCCCTTCTTTCCCCAGCTAAAGAAAAACAACAAAAGATGAAGCTAAATGAGTAATGAGTCTCCGGAGAGGGGCGGCATACAAGTCTAATCAATCATAATCAATCATAATCAATAATTGGAGAAGATACGACCTCTGTTGATACCCAAGAATGCATCTGGACACTGCTGAAATTCAAATGCAAAATCTGTACTGTTCTTGCCACTCCTTCAACAGATGTACTGATATAATAATGATATATTTTCTGCTGACTGTGGGCTGTTAACTACCGTTGGAGCTGGATCTTGCAGAAAATTGCCTTCCAATGTAGGCGCAAAAGAAGTTTCAAGTGTTATTATTCCTGAGCCCATTCCAAGATTCAGATGTTGTTCTAAGATTTGTATCTTCCACTTTGTTTTGATCCCTGGAAAGAGGCCAAGAAACCCAGCAGCATATGCAGTGCGGTAAGGCAGAAAACACACATCCACCCCACCGTGGCCCCTAAAGAAAGGAAGGAAGGGGGGAAAAAGAAAGAAGGAAGGAAGGAGCAGAGCTCCCTGTCATTCTGAATTGGCAGGCAGGAAAGGCAACACCCGTGGGGAGAGTGAGGTGGGACTACTGTAAACATGGAGAAGCTGCAACCATTGAATGTCCTATCAACAGTCTGAGAGGAACTAGGGGAAGCCCCCATTTTGTTTTCTTCCTTGAACAAAAAGGCAGGGTGGAAAGGTTAAGGTAATCTAATCAACTCCCTTATTATGGATTTAGTCAAGCGAGTTAGGCTAGAGCAGGGACATTTCACACAGAAAGTCCAGCGGCAGCCGCTCACAGTTAAGCTCTCTCGGAAACCCTGTGGTCTCACTGCCAGTGTCCAGATTTCTGTGTTGTAAGGCAATTTGCTCTGCTCTGGGGATTGAGGGTAATTGCAACTATTTGTGCCTCACTGCATCCAAGGGTGGGCAGCAGGCAGGATGGGGTGGAACGCAGTCCCACCAGCGGAAATGAAGATGCTTGTGCAGCTCCAGCTGATTGGCAGCTGTCACTTCCTGGATTACTGGTCTTGGCTCAGCTCTCCTTTTTTCCCTGCTAGTGCTGCTGCGTGTGAGCTCCTTGCTTTTTTCCTCTTTCCTCCTTCCTGGCCTTGGATGAGCTTCCTTCTCTCCTGCCCGACTGAGCTTCCTTCTCTCCTGCCCGGCTCCCCTCCAGCCTCACGCAGCCACCTCCCACCTTAGATACAAGCAGAAGGAGTGGGTGGAAGCAGCACTGGCAGCATTTATGCTTCTAGCAGCACCCATTCGCCTAGCTACCCAGCCTGAGGTGGGGAGGGCAACCCAGGATGGAGAGCGCGGGAAACATGAAGCAAATTGTCACCCCAGCGAGTGACACTGGTAAGGTTGTAAGTCGAGGACTTAACAGTTCACTTGAACGATGATGATTGTTCAAGCCACTCCCATCTGGTCACATGGCTGGCAAGCCATGCTATCCAGTCACATGACCATTAAGCCACACCCACAAAATAAGCCACACCCACACTGTGGCAGTAAAAAAATTGGCTGCCCATTACTGACTGCATCTCATTACTGCAGAGGCTCTAGTGTTGATTTATTTATTTGATTTTTTTATGCCGCCCTTCTCCTTAGACTCAGGGCAGTTTACAACATGTTAGCAATAGCACTTTTTAACAGGGCCAGCATATTGCCCCCACAATGCGGGTCCTCCTTTTACCCACCTCGGAAGGATGGAAGGCTGAGTCAACCTTGAGCCGGTGATGAGATTTGAACCGCTGACCTACAGATCTAGCAGTCAGCATTAGTGGCCTGCAGTACTGCACTTGACCTGCTGCCCCACCTCGGCCCAACAGCTCAAAAAATTCAATTCAATTCAATTCAATTTATTAGATTTGTATGCCGCCCCTCTCCGAAGACTCGGGGCAGCTCACAACAACAATAAAAACAATATTCTAACAAAACAAATATAATATTAAAAAGCACATAAAAACCCTATCATATTTAAAAAGCAAACAACACATACATATCCAAACATAAATATAAAAAAGCCTGGGGGAAAAGTGTCTCAACTCCCCCATGCCTGGCGGTATAGATGGGTCTTGAGTAATTTACGAAAGACAAGGAGGGTGGGGGCAGTTCTAACCTCCGGGGGGAGTTGATTCCAGAGGGCTGGGGCCACCACAGAGAAGGCTCTTCCCCTGGGGCCCACCAAACGACATTGTTTAGTCGACGGGACCCGGAGAAGGCCAACTCTATGGGACCTTATCGGTCACTGGGATTCGTGCGGTAGCAGGCGGTTCCGGAGGTACTCTGGAAGCTTACTATTATGCTTTTTAATAAAATTTCTTAGTTGGAGAAAAGGGCTACCTGGGTTTTTTTGGCCACAGAGGGAAGGCTGTTTTAATGAATTTCACAGCACAGAAATTCTGTGACAGCATAGACAGATGGTCCTTGACATATGTCCAGTAATGGGTTGCAGCCGATATGGCTGGGATCGGGGGTCCGTTAGTGGAAATGGAGATGTGCACACATGTCTGCACCCCCGATGAGTGCCTGCGCATGCCCTCGTGAGATTTGGCTTCTGTGCATATTCAATAAGCAAAATCCCGTGCGAGGATGGTCTTTTGCATGAGATTTTGCCGATTTCCAGCATTTTTTGCTTCTGCGCAGAGACTGTACCGGTTGTGACCAGTAAGTGCAAACCACCACCCTCGCATAGGTCCATAATGGAATCTACCCGGTACAATTATATGTCATAATGGTTATAAAATATAATTGGTTGGTCATGTAACTGACTTGATTTTACGAGGGGACGCTTTAAACATGATCTAAGTATTGCCCACAAGATCACATGCTGCAACGTCCTGCCTGTCGGCAACTACTTCAGCTTCAACCGCAACAACACAAGAGCACACAACAGATTTAAACTTAATATTAACCGCTCCAAACTTGACTGTAAAAAATATGACTTCAGTAACCGAGTTGTCGAAGCGTGGAACTCATTACCGGACTCCATAGTGTCATCCCCAAACCCCCAACACTTTACCCTTAGATTATCTACGGTTGACCTATCCAGATTCCTAAGAGGTCAGTAAGGGGCGAGTACAAGCGCACTAGAGTGCCTTCCATCCCCTGTCCTATTGCTCTCCTATATCTCCTATTCCTTTCTTCTATTCCTATATCTCTTCTTCTATTCTTTCATTGATATGTTCTATTACTATACCTTCTTTTCTATTCTTTCATAAATATATTTTACTATGAGTATCTCCTCTATAACCTTCATCATGTATTTTATCATGTGTGTATAGATATATAGATATACACCCACTAAAACTCTCATTGTGTATTGGACAAAATAAATAAATAAAATAAAAATAAAACAGTTGTTAAGCGAACCAATGTTTTGCTATGGGTGTGATTTTCAGTGGTGACTGAAACAAGAGCCAGTTTTTTGGCAAAACTATCATAAAATGTGATCATGTGACCATAGGACACTGCAAATGGCTGTGCATTATAGCTTGGTGTGTTCCAAAAGAGGAATGGACGCTCTTTGTAGAATGATGAAATGGATGACCCCACAGCTAATTCACAACCTCTTCTCATTCACAATGTCTCAAGGAAAGATCTTTCGGACTGGTGCCCGTTTCCTCGTCGCCAGATGTTGGATCCTTGGCGGAATGAAGGACTGCAATCTTGTAGTGAGTAACGATTCTTTTATTAACAGGAAGTAACGGTTACAGAACTAGACAAGATTAACATGGCCATGCCTGGCAGCTATATATATACCGGGCTGCCAGGCTGGGCCAACCAATCACCTTGCAGTATTCTCCCGCCCAAGGAATATGGGGCGGGTACAAGGCTTAACTGTTCTCTGGACACAACACCTGGTGTTCAATCCTGCAGTTCACAGGGCACTCCACAACAGTTGGTCAATTGGCCTGAGCCTCACAGTAAGGATGCCTCGGAAGAAGACTTTGAGGCAGGTGAAGCTCCCTGCAATTTCTGTCCACACTAATCTTACATTCTGGGGCCTAATGGGGAAGCTTGAGTAGTGTTGGTGGTTGAACTTTGAGTAGAGGGTTTTGCAGTGGGCCTCAGTCTGAATCTACCACTCTTTCTGATTCATTGTCTGAGGCAAAAGATTTACTCTGCCTTGGAGCCAGTACTGCCTGGGAAGCAATGACATAAACAAACCTCAACTCCTAATATCCTACCGTAATTAAACTAAAGTACATGTTATTGAAATAATCACATGCACTCCCCATTTTAACCTCTTCTCTCTTCTTTCACAGAGATTTCCTTGGTTGTTTAACAGAATTTCTGGCGAATATAAAGGGATAGAAAAAAGGCTGATAGCCAAGGGGAGCTTACAACAAGATCTGATGTCTGTTAGACCTCCTCTAAAATTATGGAAGCACTTGATGTAATTAAGTTTAAATTAAAATCCTAATAAGGTGGGGATCTGCAATGCATAAATCAGTATGGATCTTAAAAGATAACTCATCAACATTTTTTTCAGAAGCTCTTTGTATCCTTAAGATTTTTATTAATATTGATTGTTTCCTCATTACTTATTTGACTCCTATAATAAGGTGACCAGATGTCCTGCTTTCCGTGGGACAGTCACGCTTTTTAGCAATTTGTTCCGAGTCCTGGGGCATTATTAAAAAGTCCTGATTTTTGGAAACAAGCCACCAGCTGGAGATTGCTGGACCTCCGCATCAGCCAATTTTGGGCAGCGTGGAAGCTGAGCTTCCTTCTTTGTGGATTCCAAGTTTTTTCCTGGCAGATTCTATCACTGGTGCTGGGAAGTTCAACTTTCGGTCTTGCAACTTTTTGCTCTTCGCCCCCTCAGCCTCCAGCAGCCATCAATTAACACATCTGGTGTCCCTTCCCGTCTTTCTCCCCCCCTTTTTATTTTTCTTTCTTTTTATTTACTCGCTTCCCACCCATTCCTCTTCCACTCTTGCTTGTCCCTTGCCCCTGGCTTGACACCTTCCTGTGGCCACTGCCGTTGGCCATCTCCCTCAGTGGGGCTGAGCCACCCGGCAGGAGGGCTTGCTGGCCCCAGCGCCACCAATGGAGCAACTGAGCATGCTCTGCCTCTGCCTCTGCCTCTGCGTCATCTCGAAAGCAGGTGAGAGAGGCAGTGCAGGTGCCCGCCACCAATGGAGAGAGAGAGAGAAGAAAGGAAGAGAGAGCAAGAGAGAGCAAGAGAGAGAGAGAAAGCAAGAGAGAAAGAGAGAAAGAGAGAGAGCAAGAGACAGAGAGAAAGAGAGAGAGAGAGAGCAAGAGATAGAGAGTGAGAGGCAGAAAGAGAGAGGGGGGAGAGAGAAAGAGAGAGGGAGAAACAGAGACAGAGAGTGAGAGAGATCAAGAGACAGAGAGAAAGAGAGAGGGAGAAAGAAAGAAAGAGAGAGAGAGAGAAAGGGAGAGAGAAAGAGAGCAAGAGGGAGAGAAGGAGGGAGAGAGAAAGAAAGAGACAAGGAGGCAGGAAGAGAGAGAAAGACAGAGAAAAAAGAGAGAGGAAGGGAGGAAGAGAGAAAAAAAGGGAGAGAGAGAGAGAGAGAAAGAAAGAGACGAAGGAAGGGAGAGAGAGAGAAATAGAGAGAAAGGGAGGGAGGAAGAGAGAGAGATAGGTTTTTTTGCTCAATGTGTCCCTCTTTCCCAATCTTAAAATCTGGTCACTTTATTCTACAAATCCTACAAAGTGTTGTATCTCATGATTCTTGACAAATACTTTTATGTACACAAATTCTTTTATGTACGCTGAGAGCCTATGCACCAAGACAAATTCCTTGTGTGTCCAATCACACTCAGCCAATAAAGAATTCTATTCTATTCTATTCTATTCTATTCCTTTCTTTTCTTCTGGTTTCTGTGAGACTTATTCCCAGAAAGAATGCATTGGATTATGGCCTAATCAGCAAATCTCCATTGACAGCCAGCACCACAAAATGGATTCATCGCTCTGAATGACTCTTTCCAACTGTGTGCTTTCACTAATTGACCAAAAGTTTCCATCTTCTCTCTGGGCCTTTCCCTTCCGCTGACTCCGATCCATTCTTGAGTCAGCCAAAAAAATATAGCAGCATCAAATTGTTGATTCCAATCCTACCCCTGTTGTTTCAGTTTCTGCTCACTGTTGTTACTTGACCAATTTACAAAGTAAGTGATAGCACCAAAGAAATTTTACATACCTTGCGGATTTCTCTAGAAGAAAAACAGAAGAGGAAGAAAAATATCTCTGTACAACTGGAAAAGCCAAGATTGTCTGTCTCTCTTATGGATTGGGATAAGATGAAAGTCATCCATGTTATAGCAATATGGCCAGGGCACATTTATATCATGATCAGGGATAAGTGATAAAAGGCCCCTCCATCTGATTCAGTCTGTATTCACCATTGGTACTAAATTCAGACACTGTGTCCCTTTTTCTAGGGTTGAGCCATCGCCTAAATTTATTAGGTGTTAATATCACCTGTAGGTTATCTACTGAACCTGACCATATTGCAGTCTGCATTGGTTGCCGATCAGTTTCCAGTCACAATTCAAAGTGTTGGTTATGACCTATAAAGCCCTTCATGGCACCAGACCAGATTATCTCCGGGACCCCCTTCTGCCGCACGAATCCCAGCGACCAGTTAGGTCCCACAGAGTTGGGCTTCTCCGGGTCCCGTCAACTAAACAATATCGTTTGGCAGGACCCAGGGGAAGAGCCTTCTCTGTGGCAGCCCCGGCCCTCTGGAACCAACTCCCCCCAGAGATTAGAATTGCCCCCACTCTCCTCGCTTTTCGTAAGCTTCTTAAAACCCACCTCTGCCGCCAGGCATGGGGGAATTGAGATTCTTTCCCCCTTAGGCCTTTACAATTTATGCATGGTATGTTTTGTATGTATGTTTGGTTTTATAATAAGGGTTTTTAATTGTTTGGATTGTCACATGTTGTTTTATCACTGTTGTTAGCCGCCCCAAGTCCATGGAGAGGGCCGGCATACAAATCCAATAAATAAATAAATAAATAAGTGAGTGAGTGAGTGAATGAATAAATAAGTGAGTGAGTGAGTGAGTGAATGAATGAATGAGTGAGTGAGTGAGTGAGTGAGTGAGTGAGTGAATGAATAAATAAATGAGTGAGTGAGTGAGTGAATGAATAAATAAATAAATGAGTGAGTGAATGAATGAATGAATAAATAAATGAGTGAGTGAGTGAGTGAATGAATGAATGAATAAATAAATGAGTGAGTGAGTGAGTGAGTGAGTGAATGAATGAATGAATGAATGAGTGAGTGAGTGAGTGAGTGAATGAATGAATGAATGAATGAATAAATAAATAAATAAACAAACAAACCTGTTCACTGCCTTGTTGCTTAACCAGTACTTTAAATAAAACCATCAAAACACCTTGTGCAGCAGGCAAAAAAGCTTCCTTCTGTTGCTTGGGTTCCTCTTTTCAGATTTTTTTTTTAAAAAAAAGAGCATTCTGCAGGACACCTGCAGCTTGAAGTGGTGAAATACGTTTGATTACCTCAGCTTTTTCCTACCTGATGTTGCTTAAGGTAGCCAATAAACTGGGAAAGGAAAAACAGTGACAACTGGACCAGCTGTTTTTCTCTCAGCCGACTTCCAGAAAAACAAGGAGCAAAGACAGTACTGTCTCTTAGCTCATAACTCTCCCCACCCCAATTTAAGTGCCATATAAGTAGCCAATGGGCTCAACTCTCAGACTGATATAAAAAAAAAACCTTATGCCTTTTCTAGGCTCCATTCCCAATTAGTCACATGCTCCATCCTCAAGCCCATCCCATGACACTAGGAGCTGGAAATCTCAAATAGGTTACATAATGTGGGAAGGCATTGCTTAAGCTGGCCTTCCCTAAGCAGATGCCATCCAGATGTGTTTGAACTGCACTCCCAGTCATTCCAATGGAAACCTACTGCAAAACACCCTTGAAAACGTCCAAAGATATTTCACCAGAAGAGCCCTTCACTCCTCCGCTCGAAACAGAATACCCTACGAAAATAGACTAACAATCCTGGGTCTAGAAAGCTTAGAACTACGGCGCCTAAAACACAATCTAAGTATTGCCCACAAGATCATATGCTGCAACGTTCTACCGGTCAATGACTACTTCAGCTTCAACCGCAACAACACAAGAGCACGCAACAGATTCAAACTTAATATTAACCGCTCCAAACTTGACTGTAAAAAATATGACTTTAACAATCGAGTTGTTGAAGCGTGGAACTCATTACCGGACTCAATAGTGTCAACCCTTAGCCCCCAACATTTCTCCCTTAGACTATCCACGATCGACCTCTCCAGGTTCCTAAGAGGCCAATAAGGGGCGTACATAAGTGCACTGGTGTGCCTTTCGTCCCCTGTCCAATTGTCTTTCCTTTATCTCACATATCATATATATTTTCTTCCTTTCATATATCTTCTCCTCTACTTTTACATATTATCTTTATATATATTACTTCATGTCTATTCTCTTCCATATGTATTGTGTATTGGACAAAGTCTGCGGAGAGGGGCGGCATACAAATCCAATAGATAAATAAATAAATAAATAAATAAATAAATAAATAAATAAATAAATAAATAAATAAATAAGTAAATAAGTAAGTAAATAAATAAATAAATAATTTGATCCCTTTTTGTAACTTACGTTTTGCAGATTGCAGAAAAGGGATTTATGCTGAGCTTTAAACTCTGCAAGTTCCTGTAATGCTGCTGCATAAAAGCACATTTCTACAAGCTGAAATTCGGTAGTGGGGGGGCAGGGTAGGGACCAAGTTAGAGAAACTAACTCGGGTTTCATGTGGTGTTAAAGCAGGTCATTGCAAATGTTCTTTGCACGTTATCAGTAAGAAAGATTAGAACTGCTGGGCAGGAGTCTAATCCTTTTCTATGACAGTCCTCACGATTAGCTCCCACCTGGTTTTAGAGGTTCCTATATTGGGATGGGACTGAAGCGCCTGGGAAAAGTCAGACAAAGGCTGGGAGAAAAGAGATAAGCCATTTGCACACCAGAGGGTTCTGACTTACATCCGAAAGTCAAGGGCATAGGTTTAAAAATATTTACTGAATTCTGTTTACAGTTGATAGTTTATAAACCTGAGCGTGTGCTTCTAGGTCATATTTTCAACCTCGTCTCTTGACCTTTCACCCCTTGAATTTCTCCAGACAACATGATTTGTGTTTTAATAGTATTTTTTTTCTAGGAAATTTAGTATAGAAACATAGAAACATAGAAGTCTGACGGCAGAAAAAGACCTCATGGTCCATCTAGTCTGCCCTTATACTATTTTCTGTATTTTATCTTAGGGTGGATCTATGTTTATCCCAGGCATGTTTAAATTCAGTTACTGTGGATTTACCAACCACGTCTGCTGGAAGTTTGTTCCAAGGATCTACTACTCTTTCAGTAAAATAATATTTTCTCATGTTGCGTTTGATCTTTTCCCCAACTAACCTCAGATTGTGTCCCCTTGTTCTTGTGTTCACTTTCCTATTAAAAACACTTCCCTCCTGAACCTTATTTAACCCTTTAATGTATTTAAATGTATTGATCATGTCCCCCTCTTTCCCTTTTGTCCTCCAGACAATACAGATTGAGTTCATTAAGTCTTTCCTGATACGTTTTATGGAATGTGCAGAATTAGACATGATGACAAAACACTTGAATAATCAAGCAGAAACAGAATTTTATAAAATATGGGATAAAGTCTACGAATGGTGGAACTTTAAAAATAGTATTAAAAGTTAAAGTAACAAAAATTTAGAACTTTTTGAACTTATTGTTTTGAAATTTTATAAGATAGAGTAAAACAGTTTAAAAATGTTTATAGTATGATAAAGTTAGATCTGTTATTCATTATATTACCGTATTTTTCGCTCTATAAGACGCACCTGCTGATAAGACGCACCTAGATTTTAGAGGAGGAAAATAGAAAAAAAATATTTTGAGCCAAAAAGGGGAGAGGAAGAGAGGAAGGAGTGAAAGAAGGGAGTGAGGGAGGAAAGAAGGGAGGAAGGAAAAGGAAAGCAAGAAATGGAGGGAGGAAAGGAAGGAAGGAAGGAAGGAAGGAAAGAAAGAAAGAAAGAAAGGGGGAAGGGACAGGAACAGAGGAAGGAAGCAAGGAAACTTATGAAAGGGGAGAGTAAGAGAGGAAGGACTGAAGGGAGGGAGGGAAGAAGGTAGGAAGGAGAAAGAAAAGAAGAAATAGAGGAAGGGAAGGTAAAAGAGAGAAAGAAAAAGAGCAAGAAAGAAAGCAAGAAAGAGAGAAAGAAAATGAAAGAGAAATAAAAATAGAGAGGGGGAATGAAAGAAATGGAAGGAGGGAAGGAAGGAGAGAAAGCAAGAGAAAGCAAGAAAGCAAGAAAGCAAGAAAGCAAGAAAGCAAGAAAGAAAGAAAGAAAGAAAGAAAGAAAGAAAGAAAGAAAGAAAGGGGGAAGGGACAGAAACAGAGGAAGGAAGGAAGGAAACTTATGAATGGGGAGAGTAAGAGAGGAATGAGTGAAGGGAGGGAGGGAGGGAAGAAGGTGGGAAGGAGAAAGAAAAGAAGAAATAGAGGAAGGGAAGGTAAAAGAGAGAAAGAAAAAGAGCAAGAAAGAAAGCAAGAAAGAGAGAAAGAAAATGAAAGAGAAATAAAAATAGAGAGGGGGAATGAAAGAAATGGAAGGAGGGAAGGAAGGAGAGAAAGCAAGAGAAAGAAAGAAAGCAAGAGAAAGAAAAAAGAATGAGAGAGCAAGAGAGAAAAGGAAAGAAAGAAAGAAAGGCAACTTCAAAGAAAGGCTCACTGAGCATCTCTCACTCTCTCTCTCTTTCTATCCCTCTTTCTTTCTTTCTCTTCCTTTCTCTCTCTCCTCTTCCTTTATCTCCTCTCTCTCCCTCCCTCTCTTTCTCTCCCCCCTCTCTCCCCCTTTCCCTCTCTCTTTCTCTCTCTCCCTCTCTTGCTAGCTCTCCCCCCTCTCCCACTCTCTTTCTCCCTCTCCCTCTCTTTCTCTCTCTCCCCCTCTCTCTTTCTCTCTCCCCCCCCTTTCTCTCACTCTCTCTTTCTCACTATCTTGCTGTCTGTTGCTCTCACTCACTCTCGTTCTCCGTTCTTCTTAGCGGTGACGCGCGCACGCCCTGCCCGCCTCACCTTTGCCGAGAGCTCTCAGCAAGGGGGTTGTAGGAGAGGCGGGGCCGGCGGCAAAGGTGATATTCAATGTCGGGGGCGCACGGGCGGTTGCACGCGTTCCCTATCTCCCTGCTAGCCCACTCGGAATATTCAAAATAAGAAAAACCTTCGCCGGCAAAGGCTTTTCTTATTTTGAATATTCCGAGTGGGCTAGCAGGGAGATAGGGAGCGCGCCAACCGCCCGTGCGCCCCCGACATTGAATATCGTCTTCGCCGGCCTCCGCTGACAAAAGCCTTTGCCGGCATTTCCTCTCGGCGCAGCGGCGGGCGGAGAGAGGGAAGGGGGGGCAGCGGCGTCCCTCCTGGCCTTGGCGGGGGGAGAGCGAGGAGCCGGTTCCGGCGGGCGCGGGGTTTGGCTGGCTGGCTGGCGGGGGGAGCGCCGCTGGTGGTGAGGAGGGAGACCCTCCTCCGGGAGGGAGGGGGCCAGGCAGCAGCTAGCCAGCCAGCCGGCGGGATGGCGCTTCCGAGTTCGCAGCCTCCCCCCACCCCCACCCTGCCTGCATCTTCGCTCCATAAGACGAGGCTGATTTTTCTTCCTACTTTGGGAGGAAAAAAACTGCGTCTTATGGAGCGAAAAATACGGTATATTTTTTTGAATAAGTATTTTATAGATAAAGAAATTTAATTAACATAAGAATATAGAGTTAAATTCAACAAGTATCTAATATAAATGTGTGCTATTTCTGTATTGATCTGATTACAGTTAGGTTTTTACTTTTTGTAGTAGTTAGACTTTTAAGATAAGCGGAGCAATGGCAGCTCCTTGAGTGTTTAATGTTGTACGTCTTTGTTTGTCTTTTTTAAAAATACAATAAAAATATTTCCAAAAAAACCCCCCCACTTCCCTCCTGGACCTTATTTAACCCTTTATATTTAAATGTTTTGATCATGTCCCCCCTTTTCCTTCTGTCCTCCAGACTATACAGATTGAGTTCATTAAGTCTTTTCTGATACGTTTTATGCTTAAGACCTTCCACCATTCTTGTAGCCCGTCTTTGGACCCGTTCAATTTTGTCAATATCTTTTTGTAGGTGAGGTCTCCAGAACTGAACACAGTATGATATATTTTGTATATCAGACCCACCAACAAGGCTATCCCAGATTTTCAATTTTAGCTCTGAAAACACAACTATACCATGGTAATTGTTTTGTACACATTACACCTATATTACATACAGAAAAGAGCATGACATCAAAATTTGTGCCTATTTCTAATATTCTCAAGCCATGCTTTCCTTTGCTATGCTGAGCTAATAATTGAAGCATGAGAAGGATATCGTTTGGCGGGACCTGGGGGAAGAGCCTTCTTGGCGAGGGCCCCAGCCCTCTGGAATCAGCTCCATCCCAGAGATTGATACTGCCCCAACCATCCTTGCCTTTTGTAAGAATTTGAAAACTTATTTATGCTGGTAGGTTTGGGGTCATTAGATCCCAGCCTCTGGCCGCTGAATGCTTAGTATGTTTGATTTGTATTGAATGAATGATTTTTGATATTTCAGCTTTTATATTGTTTTATACTAACTATTTATATTATTTGGATCTAATTGTATTTTGTATGCTGTTTTGTTATTGACATGCTGTGAACCGCCCCGAGTCCACAGAGAGGGGTGGCATACAAATCCAATAAATAAATAATAAATAAATACATATGTATTTTTCTTCAGGTCTTTAAACACGTCTATCCGACATATGTTTAAAAACCTGGAGAAATACATCCTTCTCATTCTTTAATTATTAGCTCAATGTTGCAAAGGAAAATTTGGATTGATTAAAACTGGACACAACTTTTTTAAAATGTGGTTAGCGATAGTGTTTTCTGGTGCAGTATGTACAAAACAATTACTATGGTGTAACTGTGTTTTCAAAAAATAATAATAATCCCAGCAGTACTTACAATGGGGAGTTGTAAATCCATCAAGCCACCTTTCCCCTGAAAAAAAAAATGAAACCAGGAAACTAGCATAATCAAGCATAATCCAAACATAAACAAACATAGATCAAGTATAAATGGGGCAATGAACTACCTAAATGACCTTTAATATTCATTTGTGGTTTTTAAAAAAGGTCCTATGGATAGTTTATTGCTTCATTTATGCTTGTTCTATAGTATGTTCAATTATGCTAGTCTCTGGGTTTCATTTTTTCCAAGGAAAAGGTGGATTGGCAGTATGTTGAGATTACTCATTTAGGATGACCAGGGAAGCAACAGCAGCTGGCACAAGGATTGTAAAGGTGCTTCCTTACCAATGAAAGAGACTCCAGTCCAGAGGTGGGCTCCTGGCAGGATGGTGTGGAACACCGTTCCACCAGCAAAAATAGATTTGTGCGCGCATCTCCATCGTCACGCACCGTGCATGCAAGATTCGACTTGTGCGCATCTGCAGAAGCCAAATCTCGCCGCCCCAGCCAGCAGCGACAGCACCTACCACTAGGTGGGGCCAGAGAGTACAGCGCTCATTCGGCGGGCGTGGGGCGACTCTGCCGCTGCTGCTGCTGGGGCCATTTGGACAGGAGACTCGAGCTGCCCGGTGCGTTTCCTGGCTCAGCACTGTCTCAGCTAGAAGACGCGCCTGCTGCCCCACTGCAGCCAGAGTGGGACCAGGACGGCTCGAGCAGGTAGAACACTGGGCACGTCTCCTAGCTCAGTGTTTTTCAACCAGTGTGCCGCAGCACACTAGTGTGCCGTGAGACATGGTCAGGTGTGCCATTGGGAAATTAAACATGGGTCCCCAAACTACCATTCCTGCCAGGATATCCCTTTTGTATTCATTGAAACAGGCCCAGATTTCACACTAAATGAGTATAAATACATTTAGAAACTAAATTATTAACTATATGTATAATCATCTCTCGGCTGTGGCGAGGAGGGCGTTTGACCAGGTTCGCCTGGTGCACCAGTTGCGGCCCTACTTGGACAGGGGGTCATTGTTCACAGTCGCTCATGCCCTTATCACCTCGAGGTTCGATTACTGCAACGCTCTCTACATGGGGCTACCTTTGAAAAGTGTTCGGAAACTTCAGATCGTGCAGAATGCGGCCACGAGAGCTATCATGGGGCTTCCTAGATTCGCCCACATTTCCACAACACTCCATGACCTGCACTGGCTGCCGATCAGTTTCCGGTCACAATTCAAAGTGTTGGTTATGACCTTTAAAGCCCTACATGGCATTGGACCAGAATACCTCCAGAACCGCCTTCTACCGGACGAATCCCAGCGGCCGATAAGGTTCCACAGAGTTGGCCTTCTCCGGGTCCCATCAACCAAACAATGTCATTTGGCGGGCCCCAGGGGAAGAGCCTTCTCTGTGGCGGCCCCGGCCCTCTAAAATCAACTCCCCCCGGAGATTAGAATGGCCCCCACCCTCCTTGTCTTTCACAAGTTACTCAAGACCCACCTATATCACCAGGCATGGGGGAACTAAGACATCTCCCCCAGGCTTATTATATTTCACGTTTGGTGTTTATGTGCTGTATGGTTTTTAATTATAGGGTGTTTTATATATTTTATTATTAGATTTGTCCCATTGTTATACTGTTTTTTATATGCTGTTGTGAGCCGCCCCGAGTCTTCGGAGAGGGGCGGCATGCAAATCTAAATAATAATAATAATAATAATAATAATAATAATAATAATAATAATAATAATAATAATAATGTACTGTGTTAGAGTGTCATTTTGGTTGGTGGTGTGCCCCAGGATTTTGTAAATGTAAAAAATGTGCCGAGGCTCAAAAAAGGTTGAAAATTACTGTCTTAGCTGAGCCAGCGCGAGAAACAGCTCGGAGAGGTGGCCGCCAGGGCTGGGTTCCTGCACGACGGTGGCAGTCCATCCCACCCAGGAGTTGCCAGCAGGAAGAATTCCTGTAATTATTACTCAGCCCAAGATTACTTTCTTTTATTCATCTGAATCTGTTCCTGATTTCTCATCCCTGATTAAATTACTAGCGTTGCATTTGTCAGGGAACAATATTCATTTTATAGCAGAGGTGGAAAACTACTGCCTCTTTATGACTTGTAGACTTCAACTCCCAGAATTCTTCAGACAGACAGACCATAAAAGAGCTATTTCCTAGCCTTGATTTATAGGCTCCGGATCAATTTACATTTTGCCCCTTGTGGAATTGTCTTGATAACATTGTTCACTTTCCTGGTCAGGAAATGTGTAACAAGACAGTCCACTCACTGCTAAAACATATGAGCATCTAATCAAGCTTAGTAAAAGAGCTAGTAACAGGCCAGTGAAGCAGGATAGAATAGTAGCCTCAGTTGCACAAATAAATAGTTACCACCCATCACATCCTCTATGCTTGTTTCACTATGCATGTAGCAAGCAAATTATAGATACATTTGCGGTGTGTGTGCATTAAAGAAATTGATGTAAACGTAACATATATTTCTTACTATATAAATATTGTGGTTTCAAAAGAACATTACCATACTCTAAAGTAAAAGCTTTAATCTTCCACAATAAAATTGGGGGGGGGGGGCAAACAGTTGCATAAAAACTATTAGAAAAGGAATGAGTGTATGTATTGGGGAACATTAAACAGAAATCAGATGTGTGGATGATATTGTTTCACAAATGGTCAGAAATACAATGCAATATTTCAGAAGCCCCAATAATTTACTATGGACTGAAAACAGGATATAGTATAAGCAACACACCCTAAAACACTCAACAGCTGAAACTATTTTGAGTGTTTCAGCTAAGCGTATCTCAAGTGTAACATTAGAAATACAGCAATTTAAAATACAAAAGCTATCAAAATGCATCGAAGTTCGAATAGACTAAGGCAGTGATGGCGAACCTTTTTTCCCTTGGGTGCCGAAAGAGCGTGTACGCTTGCTATCGCACATGCGTGAGTGCCCACACTCATAATTCAAAGCCTGGGGAGGCTCTCTGGAGGCCAGAAATGGCCTATTTCTCAACTTCTGCTGAGCCCAGTAGGCTCGTGTTTCACCCTTCCCAGGCTCCAAAGGATTCCCTGGAGCCAGGGGAGGGTAAAAATGCCCTCTCTCATTCCCCTGGAGGCTCTCTGGAAGCCAAAAACACCCTCCCAGAGCTTCTGTACGATCCAAAAATTAACTGGCCAGCATACACATGCACATTGGAACTGAGCTAGGGCAACAGCTCACGTGCCAGCAGATATGGCTCCACGTGCCACTTGTGGCACCCGTGCCATAGGTTCGCCATCACTGGACTAAGGTGACCAGATGTCCTGGTTTCCGTGGGACAACCCCGCTTTTTGCCAATTTGTCCTGCATCCTGCTGGGTTTTTTAAAAGTCCCGATTTTTTGACATACCCGCCGACAGCTTGAATGCCGGCTGGAGATTGCGTTGGAGCTGCTTGCTGTGCAATCATGTGGCTTGAAGGGATCAGCCAGCAAGCAGCTCAGCTTCCACCCTGGGGGTGGCTGGGATGGGCGCAAGGGATGTTGATGCTGCTGAAGAGGCGCCGACGCTGCTGCTCCCTCGCAGGGAGAGAGAGAGAGAGACAAGATGGGCAGGGTGGCTGGCAAGTCCCATGCGGCTTCCCATAGAAGCCAAAGCAGCGGATTCACCATCTTGGCCCTCTTCTTCGTCAGGCGCTCCTGCTGCTTGGGGATTCATCGACGGTGTGCCGGGTGCACTATTAATGTTCCCATCTGGTGGTTGCATGGAGGAGCGCGCCTACCAGGTCTGAGCATCGTGGAAAAGAGAGAGAGAATGAGAGAGAGAGAGAAAGAGAAAGCAAGATGGAGGGAAGGAGGGAGAGAGAGAGAAAGAAAGAGAAATAGAGAGGGAGAGAGAAAGAGGAAGGAAGGAAGAGAAAGAAATAGAAAGATGGAGGAAGGAAGAGTGAGAGAAAGAGAGAGAAAAAAGAAAGGAAGGAAGGAAGAGAGAGAAAGAAAGAAAGAGGGAGGGGAGAGAGAGAGAGAAAGAGAAAAAGATAGAAAGGAAGGAAGAGAAAGAAAGAGAGAAACAAAGATTGTGGGAGAAAGAGAGAAAGGAATGGAGGAAGAGAGAGAAAGAGAGTGAGAGTGGGGGGGAGGGAAGGAGAGAGAAAGGGAGGGAGGAAGGAAGAGAGAGAGAAAGAGAGACAAAAGAGAGAGGTAGGAAAGAAGAGATAGATAGATAGAAAGAAAGAGGGAGGGAGAGAAAGACAGAGAGAAAGGAAGGAAGAGAGAGAAAGAAAGGGGGAGGGAAGGAGGGAGAGAGAAACAGAGAGAGAGAGAGAGAAAGAAAGAGGTTTTTTTTTGCTCCATACACATCAAATTTTGTAATCAAGATATCCCCCACCCCCTGGTCAATAGTGTCCCTCTTTAGCAATGTTAAAATCTGGTCACCTTATGATACACTAAATGAGTCTCTCAGATAGTGATAAAGCTTGATATGTTTACACTAGGGATGGCCAACTTTTTCAGCCCAAGACTGTTATTTTTTTCCTGTGAAAGGACATAAAGGACATAAGAAATGAGAACAGCACACTCCAAAAACTGCAGGACTAAGACAAAAATACCACAACTGCAAGAATGCCATAGATTAGTGTTATTCAAACCTTGCCAACTTCTAGATGTGTAGACTTCAACTCCCAGAATTCTTAGCAATGATAGTCTAGGTTGAGGAATTTTAGGAGCTCAAGTCCACCGAGGCTCCAAAGCTAAGAAACATTGTTATACGGGAGTGATGGCAAACCTATGGCACAGGTGCCACAGGTGGCACATGGAGCTATATCTGCTGGCACGTGAGCCATTGCCCTAGCTCAGTTCCAACGTGCTTGTATTTGCTGGCCAGCTGATTTTTTGCTTGCACACAGGCTCTGTGAGGGTGTTTTTGGTTTCCAGAGAGCTTCCAGAGGGATGGGGGGAGGGCATTTTTACCTGAGGAGGGTGAAACACAAGACTACTGAACCCACCAAAAGTTGGGAAACAGGCCTTTTCCGGCCTCCAGAGGGTTTCCGGGAGGCAGGAAAGCTGTTTTTGCATGTGTGATAGGGCTCATGCCCGCTCTTTTGGCACCCGAGGGATAAAAGCAGTGATGGGCAGCAGCCAGAATGATGAAAACCGTCATTCCGCTGGGGAAAATGGAGCATGTAGGCTTACTCAGGTTGCAGCTGGGCATATGCGTGCGTGCACGGGCAACCAGAGCGATTCCGATAAACAATTACTACTGTTTGTCCCGCTTACCTTTCACGCTGGCTCCCCCCAATGCCCACACTGCCCCCATTTGCCCCATTTGCCCCACTCACCCCGCTCGCCTCTCACACTGGCTCCCTCCACCCGTGCTACCGCCATTCACCCCGCTTGCCACTCGTTTGCCTCTTACACCAGCTCCCCCCCACCGCCAGTGCTGCCACCATTCGCCTCTTGCTCGCTTCTTGTGCTGGCTCCCCCCACCACCCACGCTGCCACCGTTAGCCTCTCACTCACCTCTCACACCGGCTCCCCCCACTGCCCGCACTGCCGCTGTTCGCCTCTCACTTGTTTCTCACACCAGCTCCCCCCCCACACCGTTGGTGTTTTTTGAGATATTGTTTTTGGATGACTTCTAATAAAATAAATTCTGAGTTATATTCAACACTTATTCCTACTATTTCCTGCATCCATTTGTGTATTATCCTCCAATACCATTTAGTTTGAGGGGGGAAAAAATCTTTTAATGATTGTCTCGCTTAGTCACAGAAATTTTGGGCTCAAATGTGGTCATAAATTGAGGACTACTGGTACTAAGCCGAAGTCTTCCTTATCTTGGGACAATGAAAGATATTACCAAATTACATTGAGTAATTTCTCCTCCAACAAACAAGCAGCAAATGCTCCTTTTAAGGGGTTTTTCAAATCGCGTATATTGAACTTGCCCTATCAACTTTTTATTCTGCTACAGCCCCATGATTTTCCTTCTTGTTTTCAGCTCATGAGTGAAAAAATGTTCTCTTGAGTCATTTCTGTTTGAAAGGAGTCTTTCCCCCTTAAGCCAGCCAGCAGCCTTTGGCAATTTCAAGGCGTGTAAAATCTGATATATTTCACAACTGTTCTTTCAGTAGTGCTGACAGGTGTCCCATAAGGAGTAGGAACATCCTGGTACTTATTCGCCACTTCAGGGCTGATGGAGATTCAGATCCCAAGTGCTCTTCTTTCTCCACATTCCTTTTTTTTGGGGGGGGGGTGAGGGGGGAGGAAAGTGCTTGGCCCAGCTACTATCCACTATATCAACGATTCTTCACAGCTTTCTGAACAGCTAGTGGGCTGTACTATGTGGTAAAGAAAGCAGACTGTCTCTCTCTGCTTTTAATTGCTTTTGGCTAGCACGAGTTTAAATTTGTAGTTTGCATTGCTGGGCTTTGAGACAGTTAAATCTCTCCCTTTATATCCATTCCCAAATTCTGCCCCCAAACTCTTTGGTGGTCTACAGAGGGTGCTATTAGGCTTTGAGACATCCAGCTCTTGTACTTTACCCTGTAGCTCCCCCAATTTTGACAGATGCTATAAAACAGGGGAAGCAGATCAACTGCTTATCAAAAACTTGGCAGTGGCACCTCCCTGAGATCCAGCCCTGCCCTATCTTGGTATCCTGTTGGTTCAGATGAAGTTCTAAAAGTGAGAGGGATAGCAAAGCTAGACAGTTTAACAAATCAGTTGGCTTAACTGGCTCTTCACACACAAAAAGAGAACCAATCAATCAGCAACGGGGACAGCAACTGTTTTGTTGATTAATTTTCTTCCAATTGACGGTTGGATGTGTAGCATTTTAATTCAGCAGAGCCGAAAGTCTGCTGCTCAGATTTTCTTAGGTTCCTTAATTTCCTGGATGCTGTTCTAACTCTGCTTTAGTTCAACGTCAATTCAATTTCCCCTAGAAAAATGATTTAGCTCCTTTTTATTGATTTGATTTTCCCATATCTCTCTCTCTCTCTCTCTCTCTCTCCCTCTCTCTCTGGTCTTCTGTCTTTTATTCTACGTCTTCTCCCTGCTTTTTTCCTCCTCTTACTCTTCTGTATTTTGCAAGGTTTACTGTGGAATGCTGTCAAATACATGAGGAAATTCCGGTAGAAAATTTAAATTTATACAAGTGACAAATTCTAAAGAATTCTATTCTATTCTATTCCATTCTATGCTATTCTATGCTATTCTAAATGGATGCTTCCCAGGAGGTTTGGGAAGAGAAACATTATTTTGTTACACCTTACAGCATGTGTCAGCAGAGCATATAGTTAAGTCACCTAAGATTATAACAAGGGGAGAGGATATATTAAGCAATTATAGTAATAGCAACCTTGTTAAGAATGAGCTACCTGATATAGGATAGAAGCAATAACAGTGCACGCTCAAATACAAGTGCAGACTTGCATTGTTCCAGGAGAAAGCACCTGCAATTTACCCACAGGATTAACCCATGGATTCCCAAGAGATGTTCCATGAATGTGTTTTCTAATTCCCTCTGCCTAATTCAGAAGAGCTAAAATATGCAAAAAAAGATAGATAGATAGATGGATGGATGGATGGATGGATGGATGGATGGATAGATAGATAGATAGATAGATAGATAGATAGATGATAGATAGATAGATAGATAGATAGATTTCCCAGTATGTATGTAAGAGAAAGGCACCTGGTGGCTTGCAAACTTCATTTTTTTGATTCTGGGAGACCACTCTGACTTTACACTAAAAATCAGGTGCATAAATTTTCACTAGTTTGAAGTGGAAAATTCAGGCACATAGTAATATCTATTCTAAAGTGTTCTGTCGAGCTCTCTGGTACAATCCTCCCGAAAATGCACAGATACAACTTCAGACACACACACGTTTGAAAATTCAAAACAATGTTCTTTATACTGAAAATGCAAATAAACGAAGCACTCTTTTTGTATAGCAAAGAGCACTTGTCTCCAAACAAACTGGTAATTTGTACAAGTCCCTTATCAGTTCTGTGATACTTAGCTTGCAGCTGTGAGTCAATTCACAGTCCTTCTTCTTTCACAAAGTGAAACACACTTTGCTCTGGTTTAGTTTCAAAGCGGGGAAAAATCAGCACACAAAGGTCGAAGTCAGCAAGGCAGGCACGAAACACAATGATCAGATAATCCTCCACAATGGCCAAACCCATAGGCTGCTATTTATAGCAGCCTCACTAATTACCACAGCCCCACCCAACCACAGGTGGCCTCATTTTCTTTGATAATAATCTCTCAGTTGTTGCTGCCTATGCATTGATCTCCGCATGCGTGACTGTATCATTAACTCTTGTTCTGAATCCAAGGAGGAGCGAGATAATTGATCTCCTTCTGAGCTGTCTGCCACACTCTCCTCCTCCCTGTCACTCATGTCTTCTTGGTCAGAGGAGCCTTCATCAGCAGATTCAACCGGGGACAAAACAGGCCTGCAGCATGTGGGTGTCTCCCCCACATCCACAGTCCTTGGGGCAGGAGCTGGGTCAGAGCTAACCACAACACTAAATTAGGCTAATTAATTCATTGATTCATAGGCTTTGTAAGGGGAGGCAAGAAATTCTTCACTTCAAATCTGGGATGTATGTATAATGAGATTATACCTCCCCTGCATCATAGTTTCGCTCACTGTGACCATTCCTCCCACCAAAATGGGAAACAGGTCTTTACATCACTGCGTCACTGCTAGTAAAAGTAAAAGGATGTGAATCCTGAAAGCAGTTCAAGGAGAGATTCAACCTGGAAATAAGGAGAAAATTTTCTAACAATGAGAATAATCAACCAAAGGAACAGCTTTTGCCTTCAGAAGTTGTGGGCGCTTCATCACTGGAAGCTTTCAAGAATAGACTGGACTGCTATCTGTCAGAAATGGTATAGGGTCTCCTGCTTGAGCAGGAGATTGGACTAGATCAGTGGTCCCCAAACTACGGCCCGTGGGCCACATGCGGCCCATTAAGGCCATTTATCCGGCCCACCAGTGAGTGACAAGAGCACAGGGAAAAGAGAGAGAGAGAAAGAAAGAAAAGGGAAAGAGAGGGAGGGAAGGAGGAGAGGAATGAAGGAGGGAAGGAAGGAGAAATGGAGGGAACAAGGAAGGAAGGAAGGAAGAATGAAATGAATGGAGGGACAGAGGAAGAAAGGACTGTTTTGGGGGGGGGAGGTAATTTTTTTAAATTTTTCTCTCAACATACATTCAAACAACACAGTGTACCATATAATTTTCCATGAATAAAATGCAGTATTTTGTTAGCAACTAATATCAATCATCAAAAAAGTTGCAAAAGGTTTTCCCCCCCTAATTTTGTCATCCAGTTACATTCATTTTCTTTTAATTAAATTTCCTCCTTAATGTCCCTTCAAAAAGTGCAACACCAATTATATTTCTAACTTATTAACCATTATGCCAAAGTGCGTCCTTCTTTCTTTATACATTTTTCATAAGCCAAGAAAACCTTGTATAGCCAATCAGATGTCAACAAAAGAAAATTAAAAACAAAACATAAACATATATGAATTTCAGACTTCTTCCCCCCTCCTCTAAATAGTACATTCCCATTTGTTTTTTATGTTAAAATAAGGTGTGTGCATAGGAATTTGTTCATAGTTTTTTTTATAGTCCTGCCCTCCAACAGTCCGAGGGACAGTGAACTGGCCCCCTGTGTAAAAAGTTTGGGGACCCCTGGACTAGATGATCCACAACAGAGGTCTCCAACCTTAGCAACTTTAAGTCTTATGGAGGTCAACTCCCGGAATTCTAGGAGTTGATGTCCACAAGTTGCCACGGTTGGAGACCCCTGATCTTCAAAGTCCCTTTCAACTCTGTTATTCTATTGTATTCAGTTTACATAACAAACTGGCTGATTAACGTGAACAGCAACCAAAGTGAGCATCTTCCCTCCATCTCTTGTGGCTGCACGTCCCTGGAAAGGATTGGGTTGATGCATGAGGCAATCATGCGCACACTTTCTTAATTTTAATACTTGGCATCAATTACAACTGACTTTTAAAGTGATTAAAAAATAATCCGTAACTACTAAATATTTTATTATTTATCCAGAAGGCTTTTATTTGAAAACAACAACCATTGCCTTTTTTTTTTTTTAAAGAGACTGCTCCCAATTCTGAGCAGTTTGCCCTTTAATATAATCCCTTCAAGCAGTATTCTCTGGCAATTTAATTGGTAGGTGACTTGTTTGTCCAAGTGGTGAGGATTTTACTTTTTAGGCAGGGCCTAGCCTGCCCTCTTAAAGGATCAGGATAGTGATCAGGAGTGTTGGTAGATCCAGCTTTGTCACTGGAGGCCCAGGAGAAGTATATGGGCTGATGCAGCCGCAACTAATAAGCTACACAGGGGGAGCTTTGCCTCATTTCTCTATGTCTGGGTATATCTCTTACGTTAGACTGATGTAGCTGGCTCTGAAAACTGCTTAGAAATTGTTAGAGTCACGTATAAGTGAATGGTCAAGTCAAAGCAACAGTTCAGCACCTTTATTTTCTACTAGCTGAAGCTAATACAGAATGCCAGCAGCTGCAGGGAAGCTGCTTTTAAGGGCTTTTAAGGGCTTCCCTGGAGCTGGCCAGCCACTGACAGTCATTTAAAACTCCCGCCACAAGACTAGCCACTCAGCGGCCGCCATGCAAATATTCCTACGTATGTCCATACGTAACAGAAATGGCCCTTGTGATGCTCATTTCGAAAGTGCAGTTTCTTTTCTTCAAACGGGCCAAACATCCATGAGCCCTGGGCCGTGTGCAACCCTTCAGAGAGTCAATAGTTATTCCCCCTGGGGTTCTTCCGAAAGGTAAACAGCTTTTTTTTTAAGGTGATAAAAGAGAGTGATGATTAAATGTTAGAGAAGGAAACAATCATATTAACTGCGCTGAATTAATTTAATTTTAATTAGATTGCTATTTAAATAGATTACATCAACTACATCTAGTCTCAGGTCTAGATCCACCCACTTCTATGCCCTGCCTACTTTGGAAGTGTGTTTCCCTCCTTTCATGACACCCCTCAAATTGAGCCCCACCCTTGGCTTTACTCCTGCTTTTAAATCCCAGGGCGGTTTAGGAATAAAACAAGCAGCATGTGCAAAATGAGCCTATTTGCTGACGGCGTTTTATTAAATCTATACGATGTTCTTATTACATGCCCACACATACCTGATTAAATTCAAATATTAAATCGGAATATTGTTCTCTTGAGGATGAAGCAAGGTATATACCTTGTTTGCTTTTTCTCTGTTTCATCCATCACCCATCTCTTTCTTTCTTTCTCCTTATCCAGACTGACAATCCAAGACAATGGATCATTTAGAGTTTGGGTCACAAATGGGCATATTGTTTAAGTCAGGGGTCTCCAACTTTGGCAACTTTAAGACTTATGGACTTCAACTCCCAAAGTTCCTCAGCCAGAAAAACTGGCTTGAAGAATTCTGGGACTTGAAGTCCACAAGTCTTAAAGTTGCCAAGGCTGGACAACCCTAGTTTAAGTCATCTTTGGAAACAGATCCACGGAATAAAGACTTCTAGCAGGAAACGGCACCAAATGCAAGTCAGTGTCCTTTTGCAATAGCAAAAGCTCAAGTAATTATTTCTAATTAGCAAAACTGGAACAAAGGACACATTAGTGTGAAACTAGTTAATATTCATGGGCTAAAAATCCCAAAGCTTGCATCAGGGATTGAATGGTCAACAGGTAATTGTCACTTTACAGATTTACATCCTAGCTGTTTCATTTCGATGAATGGGCTTAAGAAATACAAAATTGTGTTGGCCCATTTCTTTGGTCATATTTGTTACTAAATGCACCAATGCTGAATATTCATTTGCTATCCTGACCTACATACCATAGTGATTATGTCAGCATTTCACTCGCATCCATGAGGGCAGACTGGTTATACCGGAAATGCAGTGTGTTTTTCCATGAAGCACATACAGTAGTGACAAATGACCTTCCAGTTTTCAACAGCCCATAAAAACAACATCTGCAATAATTGCAAAAATGCACATCTTCGGCCAATTGTTGGCGGTAAATTAAATACAATAGTGTAATGTTAAGTCTCCATTAGACACAATGTACTTATAAAAGTGAAGGAAAAAGCAAAATCCTCACACATCATTCTGCTTTCAATCACTGGGACATTGCTAAGATTCTCTCCACTGAAGAATCACACATACTCCTTCCATGGTTTGTTAACTGAACAAATTGGAAATGTAAGAATCTTCTTCTCCTTTTTGCTCCTGAATATGCTTCCTGGCCTGTTTAAATCTGAAATACAGATTTGCACATCATAGGTAAGTGAAATAATCCCAGAGGCAGGGTTAGGAGAGAACGGTACCTTTATTCAGCTCAGAAAAGGTAAGTGACTTTCAGCTAGTACCGTCTGCTCTACTTGGGAGAAACCGCTCCTTTTATATATTTGCGGTTCCCGCCAAAGCAAGAGCAGCCGCGTCTGAGCCAATCAGGAGCGACTTCCTGATTCTAGCTCAGACAGCGCTTTAACAAGGAACAAACTATTTACAGAGATACAAGGTAGCCATTACAGGATACAACACCCCTCCCTCCTTAGTTTGGATACATCCATCACGAAAGCCATGTGACGAAGTCGTCCAATCTGCCGGGTCTCCGCGAGGCTCGCTCCGACCTGCGCAGTTCAGTTGCATCCTCGCTACCGACGGTGGAGGTCGGCTCGCTGTTGCTCCCCCGGCGCGGCTGGGGCCTGTTTTGGGCTCCAGCCTGCTGATTCGGCCTGGTAGGCACAACGCTGACTTCGGAGGAGGAAGATGGTTCGGCGTCGCTGGAGGATTCTCGCTGACCCGATAAGTCCATTTGAATGTCTATTAAGTCGGGTTGCGTTTTAAAGTCTGTTGAGATGGGAGCATCTGTGTCATCGGTTTGCCTCAGGGAGTTTTCCATGCGTTTCCTTACGTGGTCAATGTGCCTCTTCCACATTCGACCATCCTCCAATTTTACAATATATGTTTTAGGAGCAGTTGTTTAACAATAATTCCCTTCATCCAGTTTACACCCCCATCAAAAATTTTTACAAACACATTTTGTCCCAAATACATTTTTCTTTCAGGGTTTACATACATTGGGTTATTAGTACAAAACCTTGGGTGTAGCCTATCTAGTGGGGACCTTAGTTTCCTTCCCATTAGTAACTCAGCAGGGCTTACGTGCATGTGAGAGTTTGGGGTAATGTGCTGGGTTAGCAAAAACTGGTCCAAATTCTGTTGTACATCTCCAGAGCCTGACCTGCGCAATGCTTCCTTAGCCACGCGAACGTAGCGTTCTGCCAAGCCATTAGCCCAGGGCGAGTAAGGCGAGATGAGTGCATTTCTGACTCCTAGATTATCTAAAAGCAATTCAAACCGCCTGGCCGTTAATTGCGGCCCATTGTCAGACACTAGGATATCAGGGCAACCATGGGTAGCAAACAGTCTGCGCAGCACCTTGATGGTGGCACTTGTGGTTATGTTGTTCATTGCTATGATTTCCACCCATTTGGAAAATGCATCAACTACTATTAAGAAGTATTGTGACCCCACTGGCCCTGCAAAATCAATATGGATCCTGGACCATGGCCCCGCAGGTTGTTCCCACTCTGCTGGAGTTGTTTTGGGGGGGTTAGGCCATGATTCTTGGCATGGATCACATTTGGCTACCCAGTTTTCAATATCAGCATCCAAACCTGGCCACCATAAGTGCCCTCTAGCTAGGCCCTTCATCCTGACAATCCCAGGATGGCCCACATGTAACATTTTGAGTACCTTTACCCTTAGGCTTTTAGGAATGATCACTCTATCCCCCCACAACAGACAACCTTTTACATATGACAATTCTAGTCTTTTGGTTTTGTAGTCACACAATTCAGGTTTCACAGAGTCATTTAGCCATCCCTTAAGTACACAGTTTACCACTTGTTTTAGGATTGGATCTTGCAGCGTGTGTGCAGCCATCTCCTTTGCAGTAGTTAGTGGGTTGTCCTCGAGTTCTATCATTAAGACATCAGCAGATGAGGCAGGGTCCTCCACTAACTCTGCCATGGGGCACCTACTGAGACCATCTGCGTGGTTGATGGTTTTACCCCCTTTATGGATGAGCTCGTACTGGTATCCTGAGAGGAAAAGGGCCCATCTTATTAGTCTTGGGGACATAAATGGAGGAGTAGGCTTGTTGGGGGCTAAGAGACCTAGTAACGGCTTGTGGTCGGTAACCAGTTCAAAACTTCTCCCAAAAAGGTAATTATGGAACTTCTTCACCCCTGCCACTAAAGCTAGAGCCTCCTTATCTAGTTGGCTATAATTCCTTTCAGTATTGGACAACGTTCTGGAAAAGAAAGCAATTGGGGCCTCTGTATTATTAGGCAAAACGTGAGCTAAGACTCCTCCCACGCCGTAAGGGGAAGCGTCGCACGTAAGCCTGATGGGTAGCGAAGTACTATACTGGACTACCACACTTTTAGAAGTTAATAATTGTTTTGTTTGCACAAAGGCTTCGTGTTCAGATCTCCCCCATGTCCAAGGGGTTTCTTTCTGGAGTAAACGGTGTAGAGGCTCTGCTGCTGTTGCCTTCTGTTTTAGAAAAACGGAGTAAAAATTAAGAAGGCCTAAAAAGGCTTGCAATTCAGTCTTATTTTGTGGCTCTGGGGCTTCTCTAATGGCTCTCAGTTTCTCAGTCGTGGGGTGGATACCTTCCTTATCGATTTTGTAACCTAGGAATTCTACACTGTTGGTTCCCCAGACGCATTTATCAGGCTTAATTCTTAACCCTTTGTCCTGAAGTCTCTGAAGTACTTCCCTTATTCTTTTGTTGAGCTGTTCTTGGTTTTCTTCTGCAATTAAGATGTCATCAAAATAGGGAATGGCCCCATTTATCCCAGATAACAAACGTTCCATTATGCTTTGGAATATCCCTGGGGCTATGCTTACTCCAAACTGTAATCTGGTACATTTAAAGGCACCCCTGTGGGTCACAATTGTTTGCGCGTTTGCTGTCGGTTCATTGACAGGCAACTGCTGATAAGCTTGCACGAGATCGATCTTTGCAAACCTCTTTCCTTCCCCCAGGGAGTGCAGGAGTTGTTGTACCACCAGAATGGGGTAAGGGTGGTGTTGGAGGGCTTTATTTAGCGTAGATTTATAGTCAGCGCAAACTCTTAAGGAGCCATCTGGTTTTAGAGGCATGACTATGGGTGTTTCCCATGGTCCCTGCTCCACAGGAACTAAAATGCCTTGGCTTATGAGCTTATCCAGCTGCAGGTCAAGTTTGGGGAGGAGCGGAAGGGGTACCCTGTGAGGTTTGAGCCGGACAGGCGGGACCTTGGGGTCAATAGAAAACGAGATAGGGGGCTCTTTATACGATCCCAGGGTGGGGCTAAACACTTCAGGGAACTCTTGTAAAAAGTTAGGCATGCTATCAGAGTTAACAGTACAAATACCAGAAATTTCAATTCCCAAAGGTTCCATCCAAGCGAACCCCAGGAGAGAGTGTTTAGCCCCTGTAACAACAATCATAGGCAGGGTACATTTAACATTCTTAAACACGATAGGTACATTCACTTTGCCCAGAACAGAGATTATCCCCCTTTGAAAATCTCTAATTACCAATGAGGTTTGCAATAGCTCAGATTTAGATAGGCTAGGCATGTACAATTTAAGCTTTTCCCACGGCATAATGGTGTATTTAGACCCCGTGTCAAGCTCCATAGAACATGGCTTGTTGTTTAGAAGTAGTGAAATTACAATTTTGCCCCCATTTTTTGTTGCCGTGTTATTCACGGAAAATTGAGTGTTACCTCTTGAGTAGTCGCGGTTAGCGGCTGAGTAGTTCTTTCGGCCCGAAAAACGGAAAGGTCGGTTTTCTCACGGTTGAGGTGTTTGATTCTGGGGTCGTTGCTGGCGCGGAGTGGAGAAGGTTTCCTCCGATGCAGATGCTCTGCAGGCTTCGGCGATGTGGCCGCGTCGGTTGCAGCGGTGGCATATGGTGTCCCGGAAGGGGCATCGTTGGCGCTGATGGTTTCCTCGGCAGCCGGCGCAGGGGGCGGCGGGGTGAGGAAATCTGTGTTGTCTCGGCTGGTCTTGCAGCAGGAAACAGCTGTCCTCGTTGCGAGCTGGTGGGCTGAGGTCATCTGGGTCCTCGGCGCGGGAAAACGTGGAGTCTATCTTGGCGATGACTTCTTTCCTTTCGTGATCCATCAGCTCTTTAGCAGCGGCGTCGGTGACCTCTGCGGTTTGTGCTAGCTTAATCACTGTTTGTAGGGTCGGTTCGTCTTCGGTGAGGAGTTTGTTCCTGACCGAGGCGTTTCTCATGCCAAAGACTAAGGCATCGGTGAGGCGAGCTTCCGGGTTGTCAAACTTGCATTTCGCAAGCACCGTTTGAAGTCGCGTTGCAGATTGGTTGATTGATTCCGTTTCGCGCTGAGCCATTCTGGAGAACTGGTGCCGGAAAACCATGGCTGGTTTTGTTGGCTTGAAATGGCTCACGAGCTTGGCTTGCAGGACATCCCAAGCGACGGATCTTGCTGGCAGCGGGTCGGTGAGAGTCTGGGCGAGGGCGCAGATTTCTGGACCGCAGTAGTTTAGGAAGATGGCCCGTCTCCGATCGGCGTCGGCGTCCCGTATTCCTGCTGCCTCGAGGAAGATCTCGAAGTTGGCTAAGTAGTCGTCCCAGGAAGTCTTCTCGGGATCGAAGAACTCAGGAGCCCGGCCGATTTGGAGGTTGTTCATGTTGCACGCGTGGTTTCTTTCGTCCGTCGTCGCCAGTGAAATAATCCCAGAGGCAGGGTTAGGAGAGAACGGTACCTTTATTCAGCTCAGAAAAGGTAAGTGACTTTCAGCTAGTACCGTCTGCTCTACTTGGGAGAAACCGCTCCTTTTATACATTTGCGGTTCCCGCCAAAGCAAGAGCAGCCGCGTCTGAGCCAATCAGGAGCGACTTCCTGATTCTAGCTCAGACAGCGCTTTAACAAGGAACAAACTATTTACAGAGATACAAGGTAGCCATTACAGGATACAACAGTAAGAATAATTATAGAGACACTATAACTTGATCTATAACTTGTTCATGTATGAAGTGACAAACCTCATAGAATTATAGAATCAAAATATGTAAAAAATTGGACGATATCCTAGAGCAGTGTTTCCCAACCTTGGCAACTTGAAGATATTTGGACTTCAACTCCCAGAATTCCCCAACCAGCAAATGCTGGCTGGGGAATTCTGGGAGCTGAAGTCCAGATATCTTCAAGCTGCCAAGGTTGGGAAACACTGTCCTAGAGAATATCTCACACAACCCTTTCTCCAGTAGAGACATCCACTATAGCAGTGATGGCAAATGTACGGCAAACGTGCCACAGGTGGCATGTGGAGCCATATCTGAGGGCATGCGAGACGTTGCCCTATGTCAGCTCCAACACTCATGTATGTGCTCACCAGTTGATTTTTAGCTTTCTTTTTGGCCATTTTCTCTCTCCCCAGGGTGCCATAAAGTCTCCTGAAGCCTGGGGATGGTGAAAACGGGCAAACATGTCAACCAGAAGTTCGGAAACTTCCATTTGGCCTATTTGGCTGTTTTTTACCATCCCCAGGGTACAGGAGTCCAGACGCTTCAGTGAGGCCTGTGTGCATGTCCGGTGGGGGCAGTGTGGGGTTTGTGCACATGTGTGAGGGGGGGCTGAGTGTGGGCACATGCATGTGCCCTTTTGGCACCCAAGCCAGAAAAGGTTCACCATCGCTGCACTATAGGATCCTCTACAAATAGTTATCCAATATTTGTTTGAACCCCTGCAGTTATCTTTCTTTCTTTCTTTCTTTCTTTCTTTCTCTCTCTCTCTCTCTCTCTCTCTTTCTTTCTTTTTCTTTCTTTCTTTCTTTCCTTCCTTCCTTCTTTCCTTTCCCTCCTTCCTTCCTTCCTTCTTCCTTCACCCCTCGCATCCTGGACACAAACCGTTTCAACTCCTACCCTCAAAACGTCACTACAGAGCACTGCACACCAAGACAACTAGACACAAGAACAGTTTTTTCCCGAACGCCATCACTCTACTAAACAAATAATTCCCTCAATACTGTCAGACTTTCTACTAAATCTGCACTTCTATTTCTACTAGTTTTTCTCATCATACCTATCATCCTTTTCCTCCCACTTAGGACTGTGTGACTGTAACTTGTTGCTTGTATCCTAAGATTTTTATTAATATTGATTGTTTCTTCGTTGCTTATTTGACCCTTATGACAATCATTAAGTGTTGTACCACATGATTCTTGACAAATGTACCGTATCTTTTTCTTTTATGTACGCTGAGAGCATATGCACCAAGACAAATTCCTTGTGTGTCCAATCACACTTGGCCAATAAAGAATTCTACTCTACTCTACTCTATTCTATTCCTTAAATTTATAGGCTGCCCTTCTTAATGGACTCAGGGTGACGTACAGAATTATACCATTTATATCAAAAAGAAAGACCCATCATTTGTCTCAAAATTTAGTTGATTATCAATGTCAAAATAATTGTTTTGCAGTTACAAGGATTCTTTTTTGTTATCTTTTTGAAGGTAAGAGTCTTGGGGAATTTGTCCTTCTCCAGTCCTTGAGCATTATGACCATTCTCTATGATTTACCGTAGAGACTCCAATATGACATTCATAAGCTCCTGCAAGACTCTCAGACTCATTCGTAGTAGCCAGATGCTCCCTAAACCTCTCTATTTATCTTCACTTGGTGCTCCTCCTCTACTCACTTGGTTGGGTCCATTTGAACAAAGGTCTCATTTAGAGAGAAGCTTGAAGCTTGAAGAGCTCTCTCCTCTCACTTTCACCTCTTACTTCTCTTAGTGGCAGTTTCAGCCCTTTCTCTCCCCCACCCTTTATCTAGAGCTATAGTTCCTAAGCCTAAATTCCTTTTGCAGTCTAATCTTTTGGATTTCCCTCCTGTGGATATTAGCTGCTTGGTAGTACACTTCTTTGGTCGCTACCCCCATTTTTCCATTTCTAATACACATCCTTTTTAATTTGTGTACTCAAAAGTTCCATGAGCAACTGATTTGCCATCTATTTTTCCCCCCTCTCTGGAGTGATGTGTAATTATAATTTCAGTCTCTTATTTTTGAAAACATGCCAGAGGTTAGCTAACTCTTTCACTGGCAGGAGGAACCACGCGGCCAGTTCAAAACCAACATTTTTCAAATTTCTGCTTTACAGTGATGTGCAAATGCAGCCACCGCTACATATGTACCTAAGCATCACACTGTAGTGATCAAGTCTCCCCTCCCGTTTTCCCAAGATTTGCCTTGGGGCATTGAATTAAAAGGGAACCATGGATTGCTATTGGTCAGTATTCAAAGATCAGTGAATCTGCTGCATCTTCACACAGAATCTGAAGATCATCACAAGGAGAGACCAGCCTACCTCCTATCACTGTGTTAATTATTTGGAGAAATTATTCTCCATTCTTCAACAACCATTCACCCCATGATGGCAACATAAGAGCCAAGGTGTCACAGTGGATAGAGTGCAGTACTGCAGGCTACTAAAGCTGACTGCTAGATCTGCAGGTCAGCGGTTCAAATCTCGTCACCGGCTCAAGGTTGACTCAGCCTTCCATCCTTCCAAGGTGGGTAAAATGAGGACCTGTATTGTGAGGGCAATATGCTGGCTCTGCTAAAAAGTGCTATTGCTAACATGTTGTAAGCCACCCTAAATTTAAGGAGAAGAGAGGCATTAAAAAAAAAAATCGAATAAAAATAAATAAATAAATAAATAAGCATTAACTGGTGGTGGGGTATGATTGATTGTCTGGTGCTGGGCACAATCACTGAACACATGTTATATGTTATATGTTGTGTGTGTGTTTTATATTATAAAAATCAATAAAAATATTAATTAAAAAAAGGAGCCTTTCGGTGGCACTTAAGGAGGCTTCGGCAGTCCAGAGCGAATGAAGCATTTTCCTTTCTCTTGGCACATGGAGAGGGAATAAACCTCTGCCAGAGTCCAGAGAAAAGAAAGGCTCCCTTCACTCTGGGCAGCGACTGTCCTCCTCCTCCCACCCAAATTCTGAGCTTTTATTTCTTTCCTAATGGGTTTGCACGCATTCTTTGCTTTTACATTGATTCCTATGGGAAAAATTGCTTCTACTTACAAACTTTTCTACTTAAGAACCTGGTCACAGAACGAATTAAGTTCTTAAGTAGAGGTACCACTGTACATAGAAATACAGAAATAAAGTGTAAATACAATGTACATATAAATAAAGTATAAATGCATTGTATACTATGTACGCATCTCTATCATATCGGAAATGTAACACACAACAAACAGACCACACAAAATGTCAACTAATGAATTGACTGTCGTTTTTAACAGCCTGTATATATAGCATATATAGGGCAAGGTTTCAGCAGGTTCTGATCAGTTCCAGAGAACCGGTAGCAGGAATTTTGAGTAGTTCGGAGAACTGTTAAATATCACTTTTGACTGGCCCTGATCCCATCTATTCTCTGCTTTCTGAGTCCCAGCTGATCAGGAGGAAATGGGGATTTTGCAGTAACCTTCCCCTGGAGTGGGGAGGGAATGGGGTTTTTGCAGTATCCTTCCCCTGCCAAGCCCACCAATCATGCCATGCCCGCTAAGCCCACAGAACTGGTAGTAAAAAAATTTGAATCCCACCATTGAGTCACATGACCACCAAGCCACATCCACCAAACAAGCCACGTCCACAGAACCGGCAGCAAAACAATTTTGCAACCCACCATTGAATGCTTTTCTCTATTGCTATGGCCTAAAGACTTCCATACAAGCTCCAAAATCAGCCGCTCCAAAACAGCTCTGGACTTTAAATGATCAAATAATCTCGGTTCCATTTGAAAGCGAAGTCAGCATTTTTCCGGCTTCATGCTGGTTTATTGTAGCTAGAACAAACCTGGTCTTGTTAACAGTAAGAATTGTGGGTGGTCCATTCTTGCCTGGGTGGGAACTCCTACCACTCCCCACTTTCTGGCTCCCAGGCTCAAGTAAGCTATGTCATTTCAAGGCAGTCACTCAAGAAAACTGACACTTTACATGCCTGGCCCCCAGCCAGATTCTTGTTAATTAATTTCACTCTGCTGACTTTGCCTAGACTGCTGTGCACAGGGGAAGTCTTGCAAGGATCTGAAAACTGTCAGAAGAGTCCAAATCAAGCCCGAATATATTTTAAAGTCGAATATCTGAAGCTTCTTTTTAGGATATTTCTCTCCCGCATTGTCTAGCAGCATGAAATCATGGTTAAGAATATTGCTTCCATGTAGAAGAGCAAGCATATCATTGCATTTTCTTTTTTATTTAAAGGAAACTTGTATGAAAAGATTTCACATGGAGAATAAGCCGCCCTGAGTCCGCGGAGAGGGGCGACATACAAGTCCAATTAATAAATAAGAAATACATTCAAAGGGGGGGGGGAGAATAGTAAAGTGTGAAAAAGAGAAAAGGAAAAAAGAAAAAAGTGTTCAGTTCTGGAGACCTCGCCTACAAAAAGATATTGACAAAATTGAACGGGTCCAAAGACGGGCTACAAGAATGGTGGAAGGTCTTAAGCATAAAACGTATCAGGAAAGACTTAATGAACTCAATCTGTATAGTCTGGAGGACAGAAGGAAAAGGGGGGACATGATCGAAACATTTAAATATGTTAAAGGGTTAAATAAGGTTCAGGAGGGAAGTGTTTTTAATAGGAAAGTGAACACAAGAACAAGGGGACACAATCTGAAGTAAGTTGGGGGAAAGATCAAAAGCAATGTGAGAAAATATTATTTCACTGAAAGAGTGGTAGATCCTGGGAACAAACTTCCAGCAGACGTGGTTGGTAAATCCACAGTAACTGAATTTAAACATGCCTGGGATAAACATATATCCATCCTAAGATAAAATACAGAAAATAGTATAAGGGCAGACTAGATGGACCATGAGGTCTTTGTCTGCCATCAGTCTTCTATGTTTCTATGTTTCTATGAAAAGAAAATATATATTGATAACTACCATGTCAGGCCGAAGCCATCATTGGGAGTTAGAGACTTTGGCCTGCCACAGTAGAATAGTATCATGGGAACTGGGAGGGGTAGTTGCATGAGAGGGAAAGTTACTAGCCACAACAAATTCGTTTCTTAGAGTCCAAGGTCATCTTTTGTTCTGCAGCAGCAGATGTAAGGAGGAGGTCGGTGAAATCCCTGCACTCGGACTGGTCCTTGTGATGAACTTGTGGGTGTGGGGACAAGGGATGACCCTTAACCTGGGTGGGGTACTGGAAGGAAGTTAGTATTGGGATGGCAACAGCATGACCAGCATGGTTCTGATAATAAATCGAACTTTGGATGAGAGAATTGGACTGGGATCTGATTTATTTCTCAGATGCTATTTGGGGCACTGACATACCATATTTTTTGGAGTATAAGACACACCTTTCCCTCCCTAAAAGAGGGTGAAAATGTTGGTGTGTTTTATACACTAAATTACAACAATTTTTGCTGTCCTGAAGCCCTGTCCCCCCCCTCCCCTGTTTTCCATTTTTGCAAAAAATGGGCCTGTTTTTCACAAAAATGGGGTAGACAGAGGGTGGCAAGCCTGCAGAGAGCTTCTGGGTGCTGGGGGATGGCAAAAATGCGTGTTTTTGCGAAAAACAGGCTGGATTTCACCCATTTTTTTACAAATATGGGTTGGGCAAAGGGCCTGGGAAGCCTGCAGAGAGCTCCTCAGGGCTGGGGGAAGGCAAAAACACCCTCATTTTGTGTCTTGTTTGTTTGTTTGTTTGCTTGCTTGCTTGCTTGCTTGCTTGCTTGCTTGCTTGCTTGCTTGCTTGCTTGCTTGCTTGCTTGCTTGCTTGCTTGCTTGCTTGCTTGCTTGCTTGCTTGCTTGCTTGCTTGCTTGCTTGCTTGCTTTTGTTTGGATTTCTATTCCGCCCTTTTCTGTAGACTCAGGACAGCTTACAAAACAAGGATAAATACAAATACAACATGTAAGAAACCCAAACCTAAAATTTAGTTCTAAAACCCCAAGATAATTAAAAACAGGCACCCACGTTTATCCTATCACAATCATACACTTATATCATCGGCCGGAACAGGATGCCAATGGTCAACATCCCCAGGCCTGCTGGCAAACGTGAGTTTTTAAAGCCTTACGAAAGGCCAGAAGGGTGGGGGAGGTGCGAATCTCTGGAAGAAGTTGATTCTAAAGGGCCAGAGAAGGCTTCCCCTAGGCCCTGGCAGCCAGAATTGCTTAGTGACGGGACCTGGAGAAGGCCAACTCTGACCAGCTGCTGGGATATGTGAGGCAGGAGACGGTCCCATTAGTAGTCTGGTCCTAAGCCATGTAGGGCTTTATAGGTCATGACCAACACTTTAAATTGTGTTTGGAGACCAATCGGTAGCCAGTGCAGCTCGGTGAGATATGTGTGTACCTTGGAAGGCCCATAATGGCTCGCACGGCTGCATTTTGCACTAACAGCAGTCTCCGAACGTTCTTTAAAGATAGCCTCATGTAGAGGGCATTGCAGTAATCGAACCTCGAGGTGATGAGGGCCTGAGTGACTGTGCGAAGAGACTCCCTATCCAAATAGGGCCACAAATAGTGCACTAAGCGAACCTGTGCAAACCCCCTCCTTCCCACAGCTGAGAGATGATGTTCTCGGCTCAGCTGTGGATCAAGGAGGATTCTCAAGTTGTGGACCCTCTCTCTGAGGGGGGGGTGTCAATAATTCCCCCCAGGGTAATGGACGGACACATGTTCCTGGGAGGCAAAACCCACAGCCACTGCATTTTGTTGGGATTGAACATCTATCCAGTTTATTATTTTATTTATTAATTGGATTTATATGCTGCCCCTCTCCATGGACCCGTATAAATTAACACCTTATAGTCTTTATTCAGTAAAGATACTGGTTAACAGGCGTGGGCTACTGCCCAGACGGGGGGGGGGGGACGCAGTGGGATAGCAAAAATGGAGCGCCACCCCAGAGCACCCAATTTGCACTGCAAGATGTTGAAAGAAAATGCTGGGTGTCCTGCATAAGCTACACACACAGTGTGGTAGTAAAAATTTTGGTAGCCCTTCACTCCTGGATAGTAATTTCTTGTTAAAGTCAGGTTCTGGTCTTTTTTAGCGTTTAATGCTATATTAATCTCTTTCTAGCTTTCAGAAATCTTTCTGTCTCTAAAATAATATTTATCACTTGTTGTGAAGGTTGTAAAATTTCATCCTCAAAGCATTTCTAATAGGAGGCTGGCAGGCCATATGGACTAGGTGCCTTTCCTGTGTTAGTCTTTTTAATAGCTCCACACAGCTACCTTATTATTGTATGTCCATTGAAAATTTTCCTTTGGTTCTCTGTAATCTTTGGTAGATTCTGTTTGTGTAAATAGTCCTTCACTTATTACGAGGGAAATTCCTTGACTCTTATATAAAATAGAATAATACTGCTGAAACACTTTTTGCATTATCAGTTACTTCAGTATTTCCTTCTTGCAACTTTAACATCACTTTTTTTTCTTTTCACAATTTATATACTTACTATCTGCCCAGATTGTTTGCAAATTTAAAATTTCTTTGTTTTGCATAATTCATTTCCATTCCATTCATTGTTAACACACATAACTGCCTCTGCGGAAAGCAATTTGGCAACCGTTAATCTGATGGGTAACGGTTGTCCTCTCTGGGGATTTGCAAGTTCTTCTTTCTTTTTTAAAAATCATCCATAGCCACTTGTATTTTCTCCTGCTTTTTTAAAAATATCACTGTTATGTTGTCTAATATGATATTCAAGAGATATGCATAGAGAGGTGCAACCCTCAGGCCTGCGCCCTGGAGATGCAGTTGTACGTGCAAAGGGGAATTCAGTGATCTGAAAAGTGAAAGGGAGGAGGAGGGGGGGTGAAGAGGGGGGGGACGAGAGGAGGAGGGGGAGGAGGAGGAAGAGAAGGAGAAGAAGGACAAGGACGAGAATAAGGAGGAGGAGGAGGAGGAGGAGGAGGAGGAGAAGAAGAAGAAGAAGGAAGAAGAAGAAAGAAGAAGGAAGAAGAAGGAGAAAGAGAAGGAGATGGAGAAGAAGAAGGAGAAGGAGAAGAAGAAGGAAGAAGAAGGTAGGAGAAGGAGGAGGAGGAAGAAGAAGAAAGAAGAAGGAAGAAGAAGGAGATGGAGAAGAAGAAGAAGGAAGAGAAGGAGAAGGAGAAGGAGAAGGAAGAAGAAGGTGAAGGAGAAGGAGGAGGAGGAGGAGGAGGAGGAAGAAGAAGAAGAAGAAGAAGAAAGAAGAAGGAAGAAGAAGGAGAAAGAGAAGGAGATGGAGAAGAAGAAGGAGAAGAAGAAGAAGGAGGAGAAGGAGAAGGAGAAGAAGAAGAAGAAGAAGGAAGAAGGAGGTGAAGGAGGAGGAGGAGGAGGAGGAGGAGGAGGAAGAAGAAGAAGAAGAAGAAGAAGAAGAAGAAGAAGAAGAAGAAGAAGAAGAAGAAGAAGAAGAAGAAGACTGTCATGCTATCTAAAATATCCCCTTTGTAAAAAGGTTTGGTTCCACTTTCAAATGCTGTTATGTGCAACATGTTGATTAAAAAAAACATAATAGCAACAAGGATGCTTATGTGTTTTAGGCAAAACACCATTTTTTAAAAATAGTGTTCAGGATGATCAGATGATCAATTTTAACTACTTGCTAGGTGCTTATCTTTTCTTAGATCACAATGTGCCCTCCTATTATTTCCCAAGTAACTCTGTGAAGTGTCTGATTTGAGCAAAAGTTACTGGTGCAAAGTCACCAGTCTAAGCTTCTGTGCCTAAGGAAGGATTAGAATTTTGCTTTCTCCAGTGCTAGTGTAGTCAAAACAATTCAATAGTGGAGTGTGATATACATATACCACTATATAATACCACGCTAGCTCCTCTTCATGTACAGGATGAAGAGCCAGGATGGCGAAGCAGGTAAAGTGCTGCAGTACAGGTCACTGAAGCTGACTGTAGATCTGAAGGTCAGCAGTTCAAATCTCATCACCGGCTCAAGGTTGACTCAGCCTTCCATCCTTCCAAGGTGGGTAAAATGAGGACCCACATTGTGGGGGAAATATGCTGGCTCTGTCAAAAAAGTGCTATTGCTAACATGTTGTAAGTCACCCTGAGTCTAAGGAGAAGGGCGGCATAAAAATTGAATGAATGAGTGAGTGAGTGAGTGAGTGAGTGAGTGAGTGAGTGAGTAAATAAATACTGAGAGGTTTCCCCTGATCTCAGCTGATTGTCAGCATTTAGGGGATTGGAAAAACTGCAAGCCAATTTCCAAATACAGTAGTTGTTGACTTATGACTGATTGCTTGCCAGTCATTTGTAGTTCCAATTGATTGACCCAAAGATATCTATGACCTTATTCCAAAGTTTGGATGACAATGGCCCCACCTCTAGAATCACATGACCACATGTCAAGCACTCAACAAATAGTCCTCAGTTATGGTGGTTTGCAGCATCCCACTGTCACATAACTATTTTAGGATGTTTTTGCTGAAAACAGGCCCCAACCTCTTGGTTTCAGCAAAACTGCCCCATAGCGAACAAGAGATTTGTTTAATGACTGCAGCATTTACTTTAATGATGCAAAAAGGCATTAAAATGGGTCCGGTCTCATGCTGACCCGCTTTACAATTCTCACAACGTACGACAATAATGGGCCATCGCAACAATAATGGCCAATAATAAGTCAACGACTAACACTTTGAAGGAGCTGGGCATTGAAATTGCCAGTTAGTTGGAAGTTATCCAACTTCACTTAGGTCAGTTCTACTATTTGAGCCAGAATGAATATCAGCTTGTGTCCAGCCAAATACTCTGGTGGCATTGACACACCAGTGTGTTTTTGTCATTGTTGCATTGTTCTCTCAGCACTGCTTCCCCCCCCCCTGCTGCTTTCGTTCTTTCACTGGTGGGTGAAACTTTGCTCTTTCTTCTATTCTCTCTTTCGAAGCCAAAGCTTCTGGTGGACCTACGTAATATTTTGGCACTCGATCAAGAGCCTTGCCAGGTTTCAGCATTCTTGCATGAAATCTTGCAAGACTAGAGTACTTTGGAGCCTTCAGGCGCCCGAGCGCTAACTCCTGCTCCAATTGCGTTAAGCCTCGAGGGGAAGAAAGAAACAGCTAAGATGAAACCACACCACAGACGTTAGGAGAAGCCGGTCTTCTACAAGGATCTGCATTTGGTTTGATTAATTGTGCAAAGCTCTCACCAGCATTTAAGAATTACGCTTTAGAAAACAAGTAAACAAATGGAGTAAATAAACGGTGGTCTTCTGTGTGTGGCGCGTTTCAAATCGCTTGTTCTCAAAATGCTGGGGCAGAATTGCCATCTGGTAATCGTCGAACCAGAGCAAAAGCAGGCAAGCAGATGTTTGGCAAGGATGAGTAAAAATGGCAACCTCCTTCCCAGCAGCACAGAAGTGGGAAGGAGTCAAGGAAATCTTCAAGCTTGCAGAGGGGCAACTTATGGGTGGAATGCCTGAGAAGAGCTTAGCTAGACATTCTGGCATACAAGTAGCTTAATGGGGATCGCTAACCTCTAAGGAGAACATCATCAACGCCCCCCCTGTATAATACTATATAGCAAGGATCGACAAACCCAGGCGCCTGGTCGCCAGTGGCGCCTAGAAAATGTTGTCTGGCGCCTAGGTCCCCAACCGCCGGTCCGCGGACCGGGAGCGGGCCGTTGGGGCTTTTCAGCCGGTCCGCGGCGCAAGGGCCCCCTCGGCCTTTCCGCACCACCAGCAGCGCTCCCCCCGCCAGCCAGCCAAGCCCCGCGCCCGCCGGAACCGGCTCCTCGCTCTCCCCCCGCCGCCCGCCGCGTTTGCAGGAGGTGGGGAGGGTTGGGCGGCCCGCCAAGGCCAGGAGGGACGCCGCTGCCCCCCCCTTCCCTCTCTCCGCCCGCCGCTGCGCCTCCTTGACGCCGAGAGGAAATGCCGGCAAAGGCTTTCCTCAGCGGAGGCCGGCGAAGGTGATATTGAATGTCGGGGGAGAACGAGCGGTTGCACGCGCTGCCTATCTCCCTGCTAGCCCACTCGGAATATTCAAAATAAGAAAAGCCTTTGCCGGCGAAGGCTTTTCTTATTTTGAATATTCCGAGTGGGCTAGCAGGGGGATAGGCAGCGCGTGCAGCCGCCCGTTCTCCCCCGACATTCAATATCACTTTCGCCGGCCCCGCCTCTCCTGCAAACCCCCTTGCTGAGAGCCCGGGGCGAAAGTGCTCTCGCAAAGGTGAGGCGGGCAGGGCGTGCGCGCGTCATCGCTGAGAAGAACGGAGAACGAGAGTGAGTGATAGCAACAGACAGCAAGATAGAGAGAAAGTGAGAAAGAGAGAGTGAGAAAGGGGGGAGAGAAAGAGATAGCAAGAGAGAGAACAAGAGAGAAAGAGCGTGAGAAAGAAAACAAGAAAGAGTGAGAGAGAGAGAAAGCAAAAGAGACAGAAAGAAAACAAGAGAGAGAAAGTGAGAAGAAGAGAGAGAAAGAGGGGGAGAGAGAGAGAAAGAGAGAGGGGGGAGAGAGAGAAAGAGAGGGAGAGGGAGAAAGAGAGAGGGAGAGGGGGGAGAGATAGCAAGAAAGGGAGAGAGGAAAAGGGGGAGAGAGGGGGGAGAGAAAGAGAGAGGGAGAGAGAGAGGAGATAAAGGAAGAGGAGAGAGAGAAAGGAAGAGAAAGAAAGAAAGAGGGATAGAAAGAGAGAGAGAGTGAGAGATGCTCAGTGAGCCTTTCTTTGAAGTTGCCTTTCTTTCTTTCTCTTTCTTGCTTTGTTTCTTGCTCTTTTTCTTTCTCTCTTTTACCTTCCCTTCCTCTATTTCTTCTTTTCTTTCTCCTTCCTACCTTCTTCCCTTACTCTCCCCTTTCATAAGTTTCCTTGCTTCCTTCCTCTGTTCCTGTCCCTTCCCCCTTTCTTTCTTTCTTTCCTTCCTTTCCTCCCTCCATTTCTTGCTTTCCTTTTCCTTCCTCCCTTCTTTCCTCCCTCATTCCCTTCTTTCACTCCTTCCTCTCTTACTCTCCCCTTTCACACCTTTCCTTGCTTCCTTTGCACCCTTCTTTTGTTCCTGTCCCTTCCCTCTTTCCTTCCTTCCTTCCCACCCTCCGTCCATTCATTCACCCATTCCTCTCTTGATCGCCCCTTTTACGGCGCCGCTGACAGCTAGCTCCCCCCCCCCCACCGGGCCATGGAAAACTGGTCTAGCTTAAAGCCGGTCCCTGGTGCAAAAAAGGTTGGGGACCTCTGCCCTAGAAAATGTTGCCTGCTGTACTGTATGTATACAGTATATTTTTCCCGCCTTGTGTTTACGCCCAGAAATGGTACATCTTGGCTTCCGTAGCTCCGCCCATCAACCTCGGAGCGAGCTGCTTTCCCAGCGTCCCCTGCGCTTGCGTGCGTCTCTCCCTCCCCCCCTTGCCTCCATTCCGCCTCCTACTCGAACCCCTTCACTCCCCCCCACCGCACACAGACGCTCCGATCTTGGCCGCTCACCCGCCTTCGGAGAGAAGCGGAAGCCCCTCCCCTCCCGGCGTGAGGTTTTGTTCATTCCTCCTCCGGCCGCGTGCGCGGTGACTTCCGACCAGTAACCCCTCCTCCCCCCTCCCCCCCTCCCCCGCGTCCCCGGCCCGGTCTCCCTTTCCTTCTCTGTTTCGGTTTCTGACTAACGGTCTCCCCTCGGATCCCGACGGGAGTACAGCAGAGCCGGCTCGGCGGAGCCAGGCCTGCGCCGGGGGGGAGGGGGTGAAAGCGATGTCAGGTGGAGACTCGGCAAAAAACCAAGTTTGCTTAAAAAAAATTCTGGCTCCTAAATTTTTTGGCTGGCTCCTAGATTCTGAACAACTTTGTCGACCCCTGCTATATAGTATAATATAGTATATAATACTAATATAGGCACCCCAAGTCTACGGAGAGGGGCAGCATACAAATCTAATAAATTGAATTGAATTGAATTGAATTGAATACTACCCAAATACCACCTTCACATCAGAGAGAGAGAAAGAGAGGGAGGGAGAGAGAGGGGCGGGAGGGAAGGAGAGAGAGAGGGAGAGAGAGGGAGGGAGGTAGAGGGAGAGAGAGGGAGAGAGAGGGAGGAAGGGAGGGAGGGAGAGAGAGGGAGGGAAGGAGAGAGAGGGAGGGAGGTAGAGAGGGAGGGAGGGAGGTAGAGAGAGAGAGATGTAGAGAGAGAGGGGGAGGGGGAGAGAGAGAGAGAGAGAGAGGACACTCGGGAGAGGAAGAAATGCTAAACAAACAAACAAATTTGTCAAGAGACCAAAATATGCTTGTTTGAAATGGATGTCTATGTAGTTCTGGGGAACAGAAAATCAAAAATTGGAGGGAAGGAAGGAATGGATGGACATGTTTTCTGGACAAGCCCAAGTGGCTGGCTGGCTGGAGTCCTGAGGAGCAACGCATACACCCAATATTATTTTGTTGCAAACCCACTTTAGGATTGCTTTGGAAAAAGAATGGAGTGAGCTTTTCCAACTGCACCCTTCTTCACTCTAGAATTTGGGCCATCCAATGCAAGTGGCAAACACGAGTTCTCAAGTCAGACAAAAGACAAACCTCCTTCATATCACTTACAGGATGAATTGACCAACAACATGCTGTGTCCTAAAGCTGGATCAGTGCCTCCTAAATAGCTTGAAATTCTCCTTCCTGGATCCTTCTGTCCGTTTTACCTGCGTGAATGGTTAGATACAGCTTCCACATGTGGGAGGCAATTGTCTTCTCAATATAGATGCACCAATAGTAATGTACCAAGATCATTTTAGAATCTGAATAATAAATACAGGACAGTGGGCATTATTTTCTTCAAGTGGCTTTATGATCCCCCCTTTTATCTCTTTAAATAATACAGTATTACATATTTCCTTCTTTGTGGTATGTCCACAGGAAGTGGGGGAGGAAGCTGTATTTAACCACTCACACAAGTAAAATGGACAGCTATAGGGTCTGAGTGTTTGCCTAGATATCTGACAAACATCATGTGAGGAAATCCAGGTTCAATAGCTAGATTCATTGCTTTCCAAATCATACTTGTGAGCTTTTGTTGGTTAAAAAAAATAAATAAGAGAATCTGCTCTGATTCATTCCCCTGAGCAATTAAAGTAGGACTTCATTCTACTTATTCTCAGCTGAGACTGAATTGATAATTTATCTATTACTCGTGTTGAGCATGACCCACCAAGTCATCTATGAATTCTACAAGCATACTAGAGCTGCCATATAGATGATATTCCCATCTAGACTGTGCATTCTGCGTATCAAAGGGAAAATACTAAATGGGAAGTAGAGGAAGAAGTCTTCCCTTGGGGAATTTAAAAGCAGGGATGAAGAGATTCTTATACAATGGATATTGTTGAGGAACACACTAGGATAGGGCTCTCCAGCCTTGGAAACTTTAAGACCTGTGGACTTCAACTCCCAGAATTCCTCAGTCAGCTTTGCTGGTTAGGGAATTCTGGGAGTTGAAGTCCACAAGTCTTAAAGATGCCAAAGTGGAGACCCTTGCACTAGGATATGTTATGTCTGAAATTAATTAAATATTGAAATTTCATTCCTCCCCTGCCTTCTTCCTTCTCTGAAGTGGGGATCAATTTTTATGAAATAGCAACTCTGTCATCAGATTATGGTTTTATGACAATACTAGGATAGACTACTTTGGAACAGTTGCCTTTAGTGGAGAATATGTGTAACTCAGGTTGAAATTTTAATTACAAGCTAAGCCAATTAGAACAGCCTTCATCAAAACAGGTGGGACAAGCTACCCCATATCCCTATCTACTTCCCTGTATTAAAATACAATGTTACCTAGTTTGTTGTTGATATATTTTCCAAGAAGAAAACCAAACTAAACAAACACCGACAGCCGAATAGTTTCCCTTTATTTGAGAACTACATTCACCACATCTACCTAGTAATTTTATTTTATATTAGTCCCCAGAAGGAAAAAATGAATATTTTTCCAAACTGAAGGAAGAATATTTCTCATTTGTATCTCCCATTAAAAATATATATAATTTTCCAAGTATGGAAGCTAAAAGGGAAGAGACCAAATTGAGCAGTAAGTCTGGGGGGAAACAGCAGCTCCTTATATTTCCTGTACTAGCAAAAACTAGGTTGAAATGTATGGATGTAGCAGTCACAAATGTTGGAAGACAGACAGCTCAGGTTTTGGTCTAGGGCAATATATTAGTCATTTTGGGCCTAACACAAAGGAAGAAATGGGACCTCCACTCTTCCGTAGATCCTAAGGAAGAAGAGTAATGATGGGGTGAATATTCTGTGTAGCACCTGAAGGCAGGTGTGGCATCTCACCTTAAAGAGCAAAGAACTTCACTGGTAGCACACATTGCCTTGTTATTTCTAGTCCTCTGTACAAATTGATGGTGAGATCACAGTTGGAGTACTGTGTATAGCTCTGGTCACCTCACCTCAAGAAGGATATAATGGAACTGGAAAAGGTGCAAAAAAGGGCAACAAGTATGATCAAGGAAATAGAGCACCTCCCTTATGAAACCAGGTTGCAACACTTTGGTCTCTTCAGCCTTGAAAGGCGGCGTTTAAAAGGTGACTTGATTGAAGTGTATAAAATCATGCATGGGATAGAAAAGATGGATAGAGAAAAAATATTTTCTCTATCACACAATACTAGGACGAGGGGGCACTCCCTAAAGCTCATAGGTAAGAAAGCAAGGACAAATAAAGGGAAATATTTCTTCACCCAGAGGGTCGTTGGTTTATGGAATTCACTTCCAGAAGAGATCATGACAGCTGTCAGCCTTGATAGCTTCAAGGCAGGATTGGACAGATTCATGGATGCCAAGTGTATTGGTGGTTATTGAAATGGATGTCCATGTGCCGCCTTTATGTTGGTTGAGGCAGGGAGGATTCCCTTGAGTACCATTTGTTGGGGGTCACCATTTGTTTCTACTCAAGATTCCCCAAGTAAAATTGGTGAGCCACTGTGTGACACAGAATGCTGGACTCGATGGGCTTTGGCCTGATTCAGCATGGCTCTTCTTATGTTCTTATGTCCTGTACCTCAAGCCAGAGGTCAGGTGCTGCCTTCCTCTCCCACCTGGTATATCTTGGCTGTGCTAGTTGACAATCAGAGGCCACTGTAGAGTCCGTGGCCCATTGTGGCCTCTGACCAAAAAAAGGTGGTATTTTCTTTCTTGGGCCCACTGAGAGCAGGCTGCCCAGAAAATGGCCAGCACCTGTGGTGCTTTTGTCCTGTCTCTTTAAGGCCTCTCCCCAGGCAGTACAGCATCATTGGCTATAAAAGCGGTGAGGTAAAACAGCTTTGTGGTGGTTTGTGTAGGGGAGACAAGAAGGTAAGTGGGGAAGTAAAGCAGCCTGAAGCAGCTTAGAAAGAGGATAATGTTCTCTAGTAGTAGTCACAAGGAGGAGGAGTTGGAGTGGCAGTAGTAAGATTAATAGAAGCTATGGTGAAGAGATGAGTAGAGTGAGTGAGTAATAGGTGTGAGTATTGTCTAGAGCAGTGTTTCCCAACCTTGGCAACTTGAAGATATCTGGACTTCAACTCCCAGAATTCCCCAGCCAGCATTTGCAGATTGGGTACAGTTAAAAGAATATTCTGGGTGATAGGCCCAGAATCTTCCCTACATACAGTGAAGGGCTACCAAAATTTCTATTACCACATTGTGGGCATGGCTTATGCAGGACGCCCTCCATTTTCTTTCAACATCTCAGTACAAATTGGGTGCTCTGGGGTGGAGCTCCATTTTCACTACCCCACTGTGTGTCGTTTCCCCCCGGGGTCTGGGCAGTAGCCCACCCCTGCTTTTATGCCAAAGATAAATCACACATTTTTTTCATTGCCTCATGAGGGGGATATTTTCTCTGAGGTGGGGGGGGGGGGGAGGTGGTTCAAGTAAAAGCAGGAAAACCATGACCTGCTTCAAAGACTTGCCCCAGGGCCAATGGCTGTGATTGTGATTCAAGATTAATCAGACAAAAGCAGCAGCAGCATTTTTTTCATTCTGTTTGCGTTTTGTTTTTTAAACGTTTTTGCACAGAGCCAAAAGTTTCCACATTCAAAAGTGAAATAGGGCACAAAAAATGCAATTTCGAAAGAGACGTGGTGACAGCATGTTTGTCACTGGGCTTTCCTGAGGATGAAGAGGATCCCCGTGACATAGGTATGTGTGTCTGGGGAGGGGGGTTACTCCATGAAGAAAAAGCAAAGTTGCAACGGAGTTACAAAAAGCAGAATGGTGGGTTGGATTTATCCTTTAGGTAAGGGCTGGGAGAGTAAAATCACCCTTCCTTTCTGTGATGCAAGGTCTTCAACCTTTTCAAAGGTACAATTAAACACAACATTTGTTGATTCCTTTAAGGGAATTATACATTTTTAAAATGCTACTTTCCCAATGTGTGCTTTTTCTAAAAGCTGTTTCATGCCATGTTTTATTGAAACTTCTCCAGATTCCTAAGAGGTCAGTAAGGGGTGCACTAGAGTGCCTTCCATCCCCTGTCCTATAGTCTCTCCTATATCTCACATATCTTCCCTACTATATCCTCTATAACCTTCATTGTGTATTATTGTGTATTGGACAAAATAAATAAATAAAAAATAAAAATTATCTCAACCATAAATCCCTTTTCCCCCCATACAAAGCTTAAGGAATGTGTAAAGCCTCCACATTCTAGAATTCTGGCAAAATCTAATATTAGCCACACACCTGAAGATGCTACCTAAATGTTGAAACTGCGGCTTTGAAGTGGTTTTTTTTAAAAAAATTAAAAGATTTTTATTGAAATTTAAACAAACAACAAAAAGGAAAAAAACAGAGAACAAGGAAAAGCAAAAGCAAAGAAAAAAATTAAACATTTGAACAAAAACATTAAAAACAGTACATACATATACAAGGTGGTTTTATTCCCCAACCTTCTTTAATACCATACCTTCCAGAAATGTTGGCCAAATTTGGTCTTGTGGGAAATGTGGTCCAATAGATACTGCTCAAAAAAATAAAAGAGCACTCAAATAACACATCCTAGATCTGAATGAATGAAATATTCTCATTGAATACTTGGTTCTGTACAAAGTTGAATGTGCACAACAGCATGTGAAATTGATTGTCAGTCTGTGTTGCTTCCTAAGTGGATAGTTTGATTTCACAGAAGTTTGATTTACTTGGAGTTATATTGTGTTGTTTAAGCATTGCCTTTATTTTTTTGAGCAGTGTTTTTGGAAGACGCATGCTGGAGAAGACATTTTACCGTATACACACTTATTTCCAGAAGTAGCTCAAACTGAACTTTAAAATTTATTCTTGGAATGTAGGACTACGCTTACAGTTCCTTGTAACAATTTAACTTCTACACCTATGCAGACTCGCACAGCCAGTGCTAAGCCAAGGTGGCGCAGTGGGTAGAGTGCAGTACCGCAGGCCCCTAAAGCTGACTGCTAGATCTGCAGGTCAGCGGTTTAAATCTCATCACCAGCTCAAGGCCTTCCATCCTTCTGAGGTGGGTAAAATGAGGACCCGGAGTGTGGGGGCAACAGGCTGGCTCTGTTTTAAAAGTGCTATTGCTAACATGTTGTAAGCCGCCCTGAGTTCAAGGTGAAGGATGGCATTAAAAAATCAAACAAACAAATAAATAAAATAAGTAAAATAAGTAAAATAAATAAAATAAATAAAATAAATAAAATAAATAAAATAAATAAAATAAATAAAATAAATAAAATAAATAAAATAAATAAAATAAATAAAATAAATAAAATAAATAAAATAAATAAAATAAATAAAATAAATAAAATAAATAAAATAAATAAAATAAATAAAATAAATGAATAACGCTGAAATATTATGAGGGGACATGCGCGTGAGAGAGATTTTGGAGGTTTTTTGCTTCTCTGCATACTGCGCATCCCCTCATGGGATTTTGCTTCTGTGCATGCAGTATGGCTGGGGAATTCTGGGAGTTGAAGTCCAGATCTCTTCAAGATGCCAAGGTTGGGAAGCACTGCTCTACTGTACCGGTAGCAGCCCACTGCTGATCTCGTTGCTCTTACGGACCCTGGCTCTCCATAGCAGTTTTCCACCCAGCCCAGTGTCAGATGTCCTGCCTCTGAGGGACTCCTCGGGGGGATCCTGTTAAGTCTGGAAAAACTTGCAGGACACTTTCCTTTCGTCCTTTCGTCCCCTGTCCAATTGTCTTTCCTTTCTCTCACTTATCATATATATTTTCTTTCTTTCATATATCCTCTCCTCTAAGTTCACTTTACCCTTATATATATTACTACATGTCTATTTTTCTTCCTATGTATTTGTGCATTGGACAAATGAATGAATAAATAAATAAATAAATAAATAAATAAATAAATAAATAAATAAATAAATAAATAATTAGGAATCTGCTCGTGAGTAACAACAAACAACAAAGTATGCGGTTGGAGTTCGCGGCAAAAAGAAAGGAACCCGCCGCTTGGGTTGCCCTTTTTAAAGTATTTTTTCTGTAGGCGCGGCGTTGACAACCGCTTGAATTTCGGTTTAGCAAATCAGCAGCCGGTATGTAAACAGGGTGGATTTGTATACAATATTTACATAACTTATTTACATACTGGATCTTTACATAGAAACAAAACAGATCCATTTATTTTATTTATTTATTTTGTCCAATACACAATGAGGGTTTTAGTGGGTATATATCTATATACACATAGTAAAATACATGATGAAGGTTATAGAGGAGATACTCATAGTAAAATATATCTAAGAAATAATAGAAAAGAAGATATAGTAATAGAACATATCAATGAAAGAATAGAAGAAGAGATATAGGAATAGAAGAAAGGTATAGGAGATATAGGAGAACAATAGGAGAGGGGACGGAAGGCACTCTAGTGCACTTGTACACTTGTACACTGTACACTGTACACTGGGGAGATGTCAAAAGGTAGGTCGACTTGGCTGGTCAGTCAACAAATGAGGGAAAGTATGATTGGAAAAGCAAGATCAGATAAAGTGGCAGATACTCCTCCTTCCTTGGGAGGCAGGTCTGGGTTTGCTCGTGGCTCCTGAAGATAAACCTCAAGATAGAAGTGGGAAATATTTTGTCCAGAGGCTAAATTCCATGTCCCACATCTTCACTTTTATCTTTAAAATCTTATTTCTCCTGTCCCTTCGATTCATCCTGTTGGTCAAAAAGCTCTAAGGTGGATAAAGTGGGGTGGGGGGCATAGTTCCCTCTAAGCTGAGCAGTGAGCAATCTTGTATGCCGCCCCGAGTTTTCGGAGAGGGGCGGCATATAAATCCAATAAATTGAATTGAATTGAATTGAATCGCTCACTTAAAAATCATCATCAACTCAGAGTTTTCCAAACCTGCCCAGAAGCCGAGAGGGAAAGAGTGAGAGGGAAGGAGAGAGAGAGGAAGAGAGGAAGAGAGAGAAACAGATAGAAAAAAGAGAGGAAGGAAAAGAGAAAGAAAAAGAATGGGAGTAAGGAAGAGAGAAAGAAAATAAAAATCTAGTTTGAAACTAGCTCAACTATTTAAGTGGCATTTTGATATTGATAGAGTTGCCCTATTATGAGCTCACTGTTATAGACACACAGTACAGTATTTTATTTTGAAATTCTCTGAGGCAAAACAGGGTGGGTTTTTTGTTTGTTTGTTTGTTTGTTTGTTTATTTATTTATTATTTCTGTGCTGCCCAGTCCCGAAGGGACTGCCGCTCAGACACTATACTTTTCCGCCCACCCCCCCAAAAAAGTAGAGGGAACACTGGTGGGGGGGGGTTTTGGCAGATGTTGTATTCATGTTAAAGGTGGAGAGGAAAAAGAGCTGGAAGTTCTAGAGCATTTTGTGGTCATTTTGTCTTCACCATCTCCTCAATCCCTTGAGGCAGCTTGTCTCCACATACACACAGGGGTGGGCAGCAGGCAGGACGGGGTGGAACGCAGTTACGCCAGCAGAAATTTATTTATTTATTTATTGAATTTTTATGCCGCCCCTCTCCGCGGCTCACAACATATATGAAGCTGTGTGCCCAGCTCCAGCTGACCATCCCACCCTCCCAACCATCTCCTCCTCCTCCTCGGAAAGCGTCAGGGAGACCAGCACCGGCAGGAGTTGCAGGGGGCCCATTTCTTCCCCCCCTTTTGTCAACAGCTGATTGGCACCTGTTCGCCTAGCTACCCAGCCTGAGGCAGGGGGCGACCCAGGAAGGACTTAACAGTTCACTTGAACGATGATGATCAAGCCACTCCGGCCTGGTCACATGACCATCAAGCCACACCCACAAAATAAGCCACCCAAACAGTGTGGCAGTAAAAACTTTGGCTGCCCATTACTGCATACACATCCTCCCTTCCCAATCTCCTTCCTTCCTTCTCTCTCTCTCTCACTCACTCGCTCTCACGCATACACACAAAAACCAAAGATCTAAGGAATCACAACTGTCTGTAATGTGCAGCTCTTCCTTGAATTTTTAGTTGTATAAGATTCCAAGTAGGTGAAAAATAAGACTTGCACAAGTTTCAGCCTAACAGTCACTAGTATGGAATAATAACCTATTTGTCATGTTCATACTACAAAGATAAGCGGAATGCTAACACAAAAACTAATCCCTATTTTTCTTCTACCTAAGCATTAAAAAAACAAACAGATTTGGTCATACTATTTTTAACCTACCCGATGCATTGGCATAGTTTGTGTGGGTGTGCCTTAAAGCCCTGGCAATCGAATTAACTAGTCCCTGCAGGGGTTTTTTGCCAAGATGTTGACAAGCAGGTTGCCATTGCCTCCTTCCCAGGGCTGAGAGAGTGCAACTGGCCCAGTTGACTTCATAGCTCAGGTGGGGCTAAAATTCTCAGTGTCCCAGTTTCTAGCCTGGTGTCTTAACCGCTGCACCAAATCATCTCTCTAGTACAGTGTTTCCCAACCTTGGCAACTTGAAGATATTTGGACTTCAACTCCCAGAATTCCCCAGCCAGCGAATGCTGGCTGGGGAATTCTGGGAGTTGAAGTCCAGATATCTTCAAGTTGCCAAGGTTGGGAAACACTGCTCTAGTAGATGTTAGCAGCAGCTTTATTCTCAAATATATAGTCGCTCTTGTAGACAGTTAGGGCAATGAAATTGTAGCAAAAGAAACCCGTGCAAAGAGGCCCTATAAGTAAAGTGACCAGACATCCCTTTCAGCAGGACAGTCACACTTTCTGATCATTTGCCGCTCCGTTTAAAAAATGTCCCCCTTTTTTTTCTCCCAACCAGCCCCCTTGGGAAGAGGCTGGAGGGAGGGGATTCTGGGCTCTTCGCTGCTGCCTCGCCCTCCCTGCACCTAACCCAGCTTGGCTGGAGATCTCTGCAGGGAGGAAGAGGTCTCTGCACATGATGGTGGCCCTTCTCCGAGGTAAAGGGGCGCTGCAGCAGGTGTGGGTGAGGCGTGCACTTGCTGAGGGAAGACGGTGGGCACTGGGCGCTCAGCAAAGCTTTTGTTGCCTTGGTGCTTCTGGAGGCTCCGGCCAGCCCGAGGGCGACGTCCAGGCACTTCTCTCCAGGCTGTGCGCAGTCCAGGCGATTCAGGATCCATGAACAGATTAAACAAGAATAGCTTGAATATACCATGATATTGTAATTACAAATTGCCCAAATCATAAATTTTAATCTTAAGAATGAGTAAGGGACAGTAAGAAATTTGAAATGAAATCACATTTTTAACCAGGTGAAATTCCAGAATACATCAACAACACGTTACAACTTATAAGATACATACATACAGCTTTGTAAGAATAAACTTTGCCAATATTGAAAATAAAATACATTGACGATATCTGATTAGGAACTTAAGCTTAAAGAATATATAGCAGTAGCAAAAGTAACAGTATATATCCACACAGACGTTTAAACAAAAACAGCTTACATATGTACAATGCATCATGCAGAAAGGCAAATACAATCAGTTATAGTATATTGTCAAAGGTGGTCTGAAAGCTTATAAATACTGCAACTCAGTTGAAATATAAATGTAATGTCAGCTGGTGGGACCGTGTGAGAGGGCCTTCTCTGTGGTGGCTCCGGCTCTTATGGAATCAACTCCCTCCCGGAGATCCGCATGATCCCTACCCAACTGGCCTTCCGAAAGGCTGTGAAAACATGGCTTTGCAGGCAGGCCTGGGTCTGGTGAACGATTCCATCTTGACCCAGCTGAATGGATATGAATGTTTTAAGGGTTTTAAAATTGTTTTTACTTTGTTTTATATTAAAACAACGTTGTTTGTTGCCCAGAATGGAGTTGGGCAGCTTATAAATCACAATAATAAGTAAGTAAGTAAGTAGGTAGGTAGGTAGGTAGGTAGGTAAGTAAATAATAAATAAACAAACAAACAAACAAACAAATAAATAAATAAATAAATGAAAAGACCCTAACCTTCCCCCTTGCTCGCTGTGCTTCACCCACCCACTTTTTTGTTATCATATTGATGTATTTTCATTATTTTCTTTTTCATTGTTTATTTTATTGTATTTTATTTCTGTTTTTGTTTATACTCTTTCCATTTCTTCCTTTTAATTATTATAAGCCACCTAGAGTAGCTCTATACAGGGAAACAGGTGGCAAATAAATTTAACAAATAAATACCAGCTATTTGTATTCTTTAATGTAATACATGCATTTTATAATATAATAAAATCTTTGGAGAGGGGCGGCATACAAATCTAATTAATAATAATAATAATCATCATCATCATCATCATAATCAATTATAAGCAAGAAACTGGAGGAGTATTAATTTTTATTTATTCAATTTCTATAACTGTCCAATTCAATCAAGTGATTCTGGGCAGCTTATAATTCTTGTCTCCAGTTGTTCTCTTCAACATAATGAGCGTCTACATACAAATCCCCATGCAATTAATCTATTCAGTCCAGTGCACCTCTTTGAACAAAGAAAAACTGTATTCCACATCAGAAATAAGCAACAAAGCACTTAAAGTTGGTACATAGCCCAAACATGACCATAGCAACCCTGGACAATGGGTAAAGTTCACATTAGCTTGTATCAATTAAGAGCTTCAAAATGGGAAGTAGTAGTTTAATTCTATTTTATGCTGGTTAGATCCTGGTCAGAAAATAATCAGAACGGGCCTACAGCCAATTAGGCAAATCAAGACTCCTATAAGGCGGTTTTGAAAGAATGGGCATGCTTAACCTTGACAAGAAAAAGAAATTAGGATATAGGAAAAATGGCTGGAGGGCTATTACATAGAAGTCCATAATACTCATATCAAATGACCTAAGTGGCAAAGGCCATTGCAACAAAAAAAGGAGGGCTTCAAGTGTTGTTAACGTAATACTACGTAGCTTCTGTTCCGATAATCTCACACTACTAACCAGAGCATACAAAACCTTCGCCAGACCAATCCTTGAATACAGCTCATCTGTCTGGAACCCACACTCCATTTTGGACATAAAAATGTCCAGAGATACTATACCAGAAGAGCCCTCCACTCCTCCATACACAACAGAATTTCCTACGCAACTAGACTTACAATCATAGGATTAGAAAGTTTAGAATTATGTCACCTTAAACACGACCTAAGCATAGCCCATAAAGTCATCTGCTACAACATCCTTCCTGCCAAAGAGTACTTCAGCTTCAACCATGGCAACACACGAGCACAAAACAGATACAAACTTAATGTAAACTGCTCTAAACTCGATTGCAGGAAATACAACCTTAGTAACCGAGTAGTTGATGCATGGAACTCACTACCAGACTTTGTAGTATCATCACCTAACACCCAAAACGTTACCTTTAGACTATCCACTGTTGACCTCTCCCAATTCCTAAGAGGTCAGTAAGGGGCGTACACAGTGATGAGCTCCTATGGGAATGGTCAGGAACGCAGTTCCAGTAGCAAAATTTGGAGCTCTACCCCAGAGCACCCAATTTGCACTGAAAAATGTTGAAACAAAATGCATAAGCCATGCCCACAGTGTGGTAGTAAAAATTTTGGTAGCCCATCACTGGGCGTACATAAGTGTACCAGGGTGCCTTTCGTCCCCTGTCCTAATGGGTTTTTTCCCTTCTTTTCCTAGTATCACGTATATACGTAAATATTATTATTCCTTTGTATACCACCAATACATACTTGACAAAATAAACAAATGAATAAAAAATGAATAAAATAATCCCCAAAGACACGGCATGGACTGATAATCAAGTTACAGAAAAACAGGTTCTGGTTATATATTGACAAATCATGTCTAATAGAGGAATTTGACAATGCAGCCAGTTACCTAGGGAGTGGGAGACGCCCTTCTCTAGGTTCATTCAAGCAGAGACTGGAAAGCAAAGTGTCTGGGGTGGATCATATAACCTAAAGCAGTGTTTCCCAACCTTGGCCACTTGAAGAGATTTGGACTTTAACTCCCAGAATTCCCCAGCCAGCATTTGCTGGCTGGGGAATTCTGGGAGTTGAAGTCCAGATACCTTCAAGTGGCCAAGGTTGGGAAACACTGACCTAAAGGACACTTTGCAATTCTTAAGCTGTTTGGATCAGCCTAACACAGCGTTCTGATCTAGGCTTCCCCAAAAGCACAAAACCAACTTCACATCTCGATAAAAACCTTTTGATTTAGTTTACAGTGAATTCCTCTCCAGCAAAGTCCCGGTCAACAGTTTTTCAAGATATTTCCCAGTAGCAGACCTTTATTGGGCTTGGAGACCTGCCAAGCTGATAGTTTTCAAACTTCACACTGTAACAGACAATACTTTGCAAGAACGCAGGAGCAGGTCTTTGCCCAAATGAACTAATTGTCTCCTACAAACTCCCTCCTCTTTCACTCCTCTTTTATTCCCTGTGGGAGGGGGCATTCATCGTCCACCTGTGGCCTTACTCCCAAGTCGACCCTTGTTCGTCAACTGTTCCCTTCTGACAATTCTGAGCATGCCCACACTGGGAACAGACTCCAGCTGTTTGTCTGCCTCTCTGATGTCTGACTCCGAAGGTAGCTGATAACTGTCAAACTGCCCTGGCGCCATCTCTGCCTCCAATCACAGAGCACTCGTCAGGGCCTTCCACAGACTCCAGGGCTGGCCCATGTTCCTCCCCAATCTCCTCACTGTCCAAATTTGCTCCCAGCTTTGCTGTCAGGCTACCACACACAGTAAGAGGCAATCAGCCATTTGCAGAGGAGAATGCCATAATAACCCAAACTGAAGAAGCATTGCCTTTCCATGTTCCCGATTTATTCCATACAAAATAAAGTTTTCCCTTTGGCAATGTCGACTGGCGGGGCCTAGGAGAAGAGCCTTCTCTGTGGTGGCCCTGGCCCTCTGGAACAAACTCCCTCCAGAGATACGTACCACCCCCCTCCCTCCCGGTCTTACATAAAGCTTTAAAAACCATGGGGTTTTTAGTAAATTTTCATAAGTTTATATAGTGATTTAGATTTAGATTTCTTATATATTGTTCTATTTAATGTTGTACGCCCCCTGAGTCTCCTCAAGCATAGAAATCTAATAAATAAATAAACAAACAAACAAATAAATAAGTAAATAAATAAATAAGTAAATAAGTACGGTAAATAAGTGAGTGAGTGAGTGAGTGAGTGAGTGAGTGAGTGAGTGAGTGAGTGAGTAAATAAGTAAATAAATAAGTAAATAAATCTAGATTTGAATGCAGGGATGTAGGGAGAGAAAGAGGAAGCAATAGGGCCTGAAAACATTTTCAAATAATGGTTCCTGTCTCGTCTCCTTTAGACTTTTTCTCCCTTCTGTATTATCCCAGGCGACTGTGCCTTGTAGTTTTTTGGCTTCTCTGAATTACCAAATCAGATGAGCTCCAATCCAGGAATATTGTTAACTCTCCTTGTGGGATTGCAGGAAAAGTCGCAGAAACTGTTTTGCAACATTTCCTGACTACCTCTCTCTGTTGACCTCAATAAGAGGGAAAGGGATTTTTACAGGCAGGAAACCCATGTTGGGTGTGTGCGGGGCTATTTTTCAATGCACAAGACTTCACCATTGCACAGTGGTGAATAATCAGACCTTCTTCATTTTAAAATCGGCATTACCGTGCAGTTGTAGAGTTACATGTATATTTACGCAACATAAGGAAAAAGTAGCCATTTGCTGTAGCATTATAAAAAATTGGAAGGAAACTAAATCCATGAGTTCATATCGGCAAACAAGATTTCTACGCAGCTATTCATGGTACCCGAGTCTTAAGCAATCTGAAATAACAGGATGGTTTTCTTCCACAGTCATTGTGCTTGTGGCATGTGCTCACACACTCAAGTCATAAAACACCATCTTTCTTGTGTTTCTCTTGTAATTAGAAGACCAGACACAGGATTCCAGTATACATTCCATGAATGCTAGAATGATTTCATTAACATACGCACCAAACATTTCCTCCTTTGGAGAGGGGGGGAGGGAGGAAGATCTGTTGCAGAAGAGACGGAGTAACGACTCGGACACAAGAGCTGGATTTAAACTTGGGTCATTTTTATTATAATAAATTTGCATAATTTATTAATTAAATTAGCATAAATTAGCATAAATTTGCATAATCAACATACTTAACTATGACCCGGAACCAAATGGACCTGCAGGGTCAAACAAACACTTCCGGGGCGGAAATGATGTAAAAGGTCAACATTCCTGGGCAACTATGGGCGTAATCGATGCTGGTCCAGGTGAGGGACCTCTCCCTCACCTGAGACCCTGCCATACACTCGCATGAGGGGGGTCCCGCCGGCTCACCCCTACCCTGGGACTTCAATAGCGGGACCCAAAGACAGGTTCCCCCCAAGAGCGCAGGTAGCACCCACCATGGTCTTGGAGAGAACCTGTCAATCATCCCCAAAGATGCCCAAGGGAGAACGCGCAGTTGCTGAAACCACCCAGATTTCCGCCCCTAACCTGCCTACCCAATGACCAGAGGTAAGCCAATTAACCTAATTAAATGCAAACACCCCCTAACCGCACATCCATCTCCCCAGTGTGGAATGGGCGAAAAAACAGCCTGGCCTAATGGGCGAAGCTGCAAAAAATTCCCATTCGGCCCCCGCAGGCGACCCCTAGGCACACTGCAAAATAGGGAAGGGCGGGTGGGTGTCTGCTCAGGCAACCAGGTCCGGGCGAAAAGGCTGTTTCCCGGCCTGCTGCCCCTTAAATAGGGCCAGCAGGCCCCGCCCAGACCTGGCGACATGCCCAGCCACGTGGGCAGGGCATTCCCGGCCGAAATCTCGTCTCGCGAGATTTCGGCCGAAAACAAGATGGCGGCCGCCATCTGAAGGGTCCGAGTCTGCCCGGCCCTTCAGCAACATCGCCGTGGGGCCGGTAAGTCAGCCGGCGTTATTGCAGAAGAGACGGAGTAACGACTCGGACACAAGAGCTGGATTTAAACTTGGGTCATTTTTATTATAATAAATTTGCATAATTTATTAATTAAATTAGCATAAATTAGCATAAATTTGCATAATCAACATACTTAACTATGACCCGGAACCAAATGGACCTGCAGGGTCAAACAAACACTTCCGGGGCGGAAATGACGTAAAAGGTCAACATTCCTGGGCAACTATGGGCGTAATCGATGCTGGTCCAGGTGAGGGACCTCTCCCTCACCTGAGACCCTGCCATACACTCGCATGAGGGGGGTCCCGCCGGCTCACCCCTACCCTGGGACTTCAATAGCGGGACCCAAAGACAGGTTCCCCCCAAGAGCGCAGGTAGCACCCACCATGGTCTTGGAGAGAACCTGTCAATCATCCCCAAAGATGCCCAAGGGAGAACGCGCAGTTGCTGAAACCACCCAGATTTCCGCCCCTAACCTGCCACGGAGCGGGGGTCAGATCTCTATCTTGGCCCCCCGACTCCCCCCTCTATCTGCGCCAGCTCACGCAGAGACCTCTGCAGGTCCTGTAAGAAAATGGCGTTCCCCTGTTCTGACAGGTGAACGCCATCGGCCCGGTAAAGCCACGGCCGATCTACAGTGATGAGGGGATGGGCAACTACAATCCCCCCTAATTCTTTGACAGTCTTTCCCACGGCCTTATTCACCCTACGTCTAACCCGGTGGATGGCCCTAAGGGAAATGGCGTCCCTCCAAACGATCCGTGGGAGGATCTCTGACCACACCACTTGCGTGGTGGGCCATGCCGTGCGAAGCCGCCGCAGGTCTTCGCGCGCCTGGACGATCAACGGTAGACCGCCAAGCAGGCATAGGTCATTGCCACCGAGGTGCAAGACCAGCCATCTGGGTGCGGCTATGGGCTGCCGACCACCCAGTCCCATCTGGGCGCGACCCTGGGTAGCCGCCCGCCCAGCAGCGCCGGGTACCGCCCTGAGATGCTGCGTACCCAGCAGCGTCGGTAGGAGGCCCTCCCACCGCATACCCCTCCGGCCCATCCAAACAACATTGACCCACCGTCCCAACGACAGCTGGGTCCCGATGGCACTTCTGGCTGCTGAGCGGCCGGCCCAGAAGACCATGCTGTGGCCACACAGCAGCGCCGTCGGTTTCTGCCTGGACTGGGAACCTGGAAGAGGACACACACAGAGAGGTTACCTAGCCTAAACCCTGCCCCGGATCCTCAGCGGGCCTAACATAACCCAAATATGCCGCTGACCGCCAGCGGCCGATCTCCTGAATCCGTTGGGCCGGGAGACCAGAAAGTGCCGCGCTAGTGGCGGCGCCGATACGGAACGAATGCGTTCCATAGCCGGCGGGATCCATGCCTACCTGAGACATAGCCTTAGACACTATCGCCCAGAATTGATACCGGGTCAGGGGGGAACCATCCTGGTGTATAAAAAGGTACCCACGCCCTGACCCTCGCAAAACACAAAATTGCTGCAAAGCAGCCACCGGGCAAACAGACTTATCGGTGGCTGCACTAAGTTCAAGTCTAACCCCTCTGTGTAACTGATCTGTCTTGGAGCGTCTCACCAAAAGAGAGACACCCCCCTGTCTAAAGGACAGATCAGCGAGCTGGAAGGCGCGGAGCGACAAGTCAGACTGCGAGGAGGCCATTGCCTCGCTGACCCTGAGGGCCCCGAAAAACATAACGCAAGTCGCAGCCCTGAACAGCCGAGCCTCGTAAGGAGAGGCGCACAGACTGCCAAACATCTGATTAATCAGAGACAGCTGCTGAACCGTCAGGGCCCGACGAGTGTCAGCGGGAAACCCCTGTCGCTCCCTCACCCAACCCTCCAGCATCCTCCGGATGCGAAAATCACCCGTAAAATCACCAAACCCCCCCGCCTTGGACAGAAAGGCGAGGCCGGCTAACCTAGCCCTGATAGTCCTCACTGAAAGGCCACGCCCCTTCAGCAGGACACAGAATTCAGCTAGGTGCTCAACCGGGGCAGGCCAGCAATGGGGGTAACCCTTACCCAGCCTGAAATCCCCAAACTCCTTACCTGCACGCTGATAAGCTCGCAGGGTACTAGGAGCTACCGATAAGGCGATCGCCCTGGAGGCCTCGTCTCTCCAGCTCTCGAGAGCCCGCCCAGGCTCCACAGGTGGGCTGGAAACACCTCCGGCGACTCTCGGGCCCACGGGGCCAGGGTCCGAAACCTGGACAACTGACCACGGGACAAGGCGTCAGCCACCCCGTTATCTAAACCAGGGACGTGCCTAGCCAAAAACAAGGCGTTCAAAGACAAGGACCTGTGCACAAAATGGCGGACAAGCCGCATCACCCTGTCACTCTTAGAGGACAGGGCGTTCACAACATGGACAACCGCTAGATTGTCACACCAAAAGTGCACAGTCTTATCCCTGAACTGCTCCCCCCAGAGCTCTAAGGCCACTATTAAGGGGAAAAGCTCCAAAAAGGTTAGGTCCTTAACCAACGAACAGGCACTCCATTCCGGAGGCCATGCCGACCAGCACCACTGGTCACCTAACACTACCCCAAAACCGCAAGTCCCTGCGGCGTCGGAACACAGCTGCAGCTCCGCTTCCAAAAGAAGCTCCTGCCGCCAAAACGACAACCCATTAAAACGTTCCAAAAACTCCCGCCACACGCAGAGGTCAGCCCTGACCCCTGCACATAAGCGGGTACGATGGTGGGGCAAACTCAGCCCCTTCATCGCATCATACAACCGGCGAGAAAAAGCCCTACCAGGCACCACTACCCGACAGGCAAAATTAAGAATCCCAGCCAACTCCTGGAGCTGCCGAAGAGTAACCTTCCTGCAGCCCAGGACCGCCTCAAGTTTGGACCTGATCTTAATCAACTTATCCAGGGGCAATCTGGAAGATTGCTCCACTGAATCCAATTCAATACCCAGGAAGGTAATCCTGGTGGCAGGGCCTTCGGTCTTCTCGGAGGCTAAAGGCACCCCCAATTGAGCACAAAGGGCTTCGAAGTCCCGCATCAAAGCAAAGCATTGCTCTGATTGCGCAGGCCCGGCCACCAAGAAATCATCAAGGTAATGAACGACCGACCCCAGGCCACTCCGCCTCCTGAGCACCCACTCGAGGAAGGTACTAAAGCTCTCAAAGAGGGAGCAGGAAATAGAGCAGCCCATCGGCAATGCCCTATCCACATAAAACCCACCTTCGAAATGGAAGCCCAGCAGCTCGAAGTCGCCTGGGTGAATGGGGAGGAGCCGAAATGCCGACTTAATGTCGCATTTACCCATAAGGGCTCCCACCCCACACTCCCTAACCATAGCCACGGCCGCATCAAAGGATGCGTACCGGACGGAACAAAGCTCGTCAGGAATGAAGTCATTCACTGACTCCCCTTTTGGAAAAGACAAATGGTGAATCAACCTAAATTCACCACTCGCCTTTTTGGGGACCACACCTAAGGGGGACACACGAAGATTCGGAAAGGGCGGCTCCGGGAAGGGCCCAAGGACCCTGCCCTCAGCCACCTCCTTTCGAATCTTAGCCCGTACAATGTCTTCATGTCCGACAACCGACCTGAGGTTGTCGGACATGAAGGCCCTCCTAATACCCACATAAGGGATCCTAAATCCCTCGGAGAAGCCCCTCAAGAGCAACTCGGCTCTCGGGCGAGGGTGGTAGTCGATCAACCAACCCTCAAGTACAGAAACATTAATTGGGCTGGGCCCCTTTTCCCCCAGCTGGTGGGGGAGGTTTTCCTGGACCCCCGCCCTTCTTCTCCGCCCCTTTCTTGGGGCGGGGACAGACTGAAGCTGCATGGGACCCCCCACAATTCCCGCAGGCATGCTTGTATTTACAAAAGGGACGAAAACACGCCCCTTTTGCAGCAAACTCATGACAAGCAGGCGAGGCCCCCTTGCCAGCCACTCCAGGAGTCGCCTTGGCCGGCGAAGCCGCGCCGGGCTCCTCCTCCATAAAGTGCCCACTATCCGTGCGCTCACACCCTTCCTTCCCGGACATATGCGTGGCCCGGAACCACAGGTCCGGGACCACCATATCCCACGGCAAGTTGGGCTCCACAGACATCCTCATGCGGAAACCCTTATCATAATGGCGCCAGATGGTGCCCTTATATTCAAAATGGGCCCTGGCAATTAAGTCTATATACTTAAACATGGCAGAGGCCATAGCCGGCTGCCGTTGGATCACTACCGACCCATAGGTAAGAAAGGCATACAGCCAGGAGCTGAAGCATTTCGTTACCTTGGTCTTCTTCGTTTTCTCCCCCGGGACAATCTCTTTCTCCTGCTTGGGAACCTCGCGGTTCAAAAGCGAAAAAAGATCGACGTATTCGCCCCGCCAAATAGCCTCCTTGACCGACGGGTGAAGGTGGCATCCTAGAGGGGTGGACGGCAGCCCGCACGGTATGGCCCCCGCTTTAATACAAGCGAAGGGGTCCCATACCGAGTTGGCCGCCACACCAAAAACACCCGCCCCGTGGGGGTAGGGGAAAACCGGGAGCGGGGGCATGACAGGAGGGGCCGGAGGAACCCACCCCCCTGCCCCTGGCACCGCTGGTGTCCCCGCAGGACCCGTCCCAGACAACGGAGCAGCGCTGGCCGCCGGCGGCCCCGGAGGAGGAACCGGCGGAGCCCACACCTGCCCGCAGGTGCCCGCGGGGGACCCCAAAAAGCTGGACCCACTCCCGACCCCCGCCGGGGGAAAACCCGGGGCGGGGGGAGGAAGAAAAGACAGAGATGTGGTGTGTGGTGCAGCCTCACCTGCCCCGTACGGGGTTGAAGACATCCACGGGGGGCCCAATGGTGTGGGGCCCGGGAAAGCCGCCATCGGCCCTGCAGGGGCCTGCCGTCCGAACGGAGCCGGCTGCCCAGCCTGGGCCGCCGCCGGATCCCTCCCCAACGCCGCAGGCACTTGATCGCTGGACACTCCGGGGACCGCACCGCTCCTCCACTGCTCGAGCTCATCGAGCCTCTCCAACACCCTGGCCCAAGACATAGCAGGAGAAAAATCAGGTTGAGGGGCAGGAGGCACCGAGACCCCCCCCCTGTTCAGGGACCACCCCAGCAGTCCCCTCCCTGCTGGCCCGGGCCCGGGCAGAAGGCCTAAGGGCCCTCCTGGGGCGCGCTGCTGGCGGAGCCATAGGAGCGGTGGCAGGCCTCTTCTTAGGAGCCATCACACTTTCCCCTTAGGTAAGCAATAAGCCACTCAAAACCACCTAGGCCGAAACCCACAGCACGAATGGCAGGCCCAACTCCCCCCACAGGGCCCTACCTAGGGCCTGGGAGCCCCTGCTACCCCTATTAACCCCTGTATTGGGTATAACAGTACAAAGATATATCTATATATTGCACAGTATTTATTAATAATGTATTATTAAGATGGAAAACCTCCCTGCACAGGCAGGCCTTAGAGGCCTGCAATCCAGGAACACCCCCCCGCCCAAGACCGGGGGCCCAAACCCAACACCCCCACCGCGCCCTCCTCCCAGCCGGGAGGAGGTTACCAGTCCCCCTCGGGCCCGAGGGGGATCGCTGCAAACAGCTCCGGTGAAGTAGTAAAAGCAAGAAGTCTTCCAAGCACTTTTCGCCCCCTCGGTAGGCCACAAAATGGCGGCCGCAACACGAGGGAGACACAAAATGGCGGCCGAGCAGCACCAAGGAGTGTCTGCTCAGGCAACCAGGTCCGGGCGAAAAGGCTGTTTCCCGGCCTGCTGCCCCTTAAATAGGGCCAGCAGGCCCCGCCCAGACCTGGCGACATGCCCAGCCACGTGGGCAGGGCATTCCCGGCCGAAATCTCGTCTCGCGAGATTTCGGCCGAAAACAAGATGGCGGCCGCCATCTGAAGGGTCCGAGTCTGCCCGGCCCTTCAGCAACATCGCCGTGGGGCCGGTAAGTCAGCCGGCGTTATTGTAGCAATTCCCCAGGAATAAAAGGAATCTCTAGAAATATCCTGCTTTAGCTAAACTTATTTTTGGGGGGGATTGACTGTGGGATCTCCCTTAAGTCCAGTTTCATATTTACTGAATCTGACTGTTGCTGTCTATTAGAAAGTTTAGAACTAAGACGCCTTAAACAAGATCTAAGTATTGCCCACAAGATCATATGCTGCAACGTCCTGCCTGTCGGCGACTACTTCAGCTTCAACCACAACAACAGAAGAGCACACAACAGATTTAAACTTAATATTAACTGCTCCAAACTTGACTGTAAAAAATATGACTTCAGTAACCGAGTTGTCGAAGCGTGGAACTCATTACTGGACTCCATAGTGTCATCCCCAAACCCCCAACACTTTACCCTTAGATTATCTACGGTTGACCTATCCAGATTCATAAGAGGTCGGTAAGGGGCGAGTACAAGTGCACTAGAGTGCCTTCCATCCCCTGTCCTATTGCTCTCCTATATCTCCTATACCTTTCTTCTATTCCTATATCTCTTCTTCTATTCTTTCATTGATATGTTCTATTACTTTATCTTCTTTTCTATTATGTCTTAGATATATTTTACTATGAGTATCTCCTCTATAACCTTCATCATGTATTTTACTATGTGTATATAGATATATACCCACTAAAACCCTCATTGTGTATTGGACTAAATAAATAAATAAATGAATGAATGAATGAATGAATGAATGAATGAATGAATGAATACATACATACATACATACATGCATGCATGCATGCATGCATGCATGCATACATGCATGCATACATACATACATACACAAAATTCCAGGAATGGAAAATATCCAAGAGCAAAGACCATTAAGGTGTTGGGGGGGGGGGAATAGGACATTCATGTCCAAACTCCTTCTAAGGCAACCTTGCAGGGAGTGTGGGATCTTCTGGGGTTCACACCCTCCTGCAGGAGACCCTGTAATTGGCTGCCCACGAGAAAAGATCCAGCCCTACTCAACCTCTTGTGCCCAGAAAGGAGGACAGTGAGATGGGGAAGGAGCCCAGAACAGGATCTGGGTCATCCTGGGGAAATGGGGGATTTCTGTCCAAGAAGGATGGAAAGGAGTTGTGGTGGAGATAAGAAATAGCTCCTGTAATAAGGATTCCTGCCTTAAACTAGAAACCTTCAAGGCCCCTTCCAGATCTATGATTCTATGACTCATGTCGGACCGGAATATCTCTGGGACTGCCTTCTGTCGCACGAATCCCAGCGACCGGTTAGGTCCCACAGAGTTGGCCTTCTCTGGGTCCCATCGACAAAACAATGTCGTCTGGCAGGACCCAGGGGAAGAGCCTTCTCTGTGGTAGCCACGACCCTCTGGAATCAACTCCCCCCCCCGGAGATTAGGAGTGCCCCCACCCTCCTTGCCTTTCACAAAGTCCTCAAAACTCACCTCTGTCATCAGGCATAGGGAAATTGATTCCCCTGGGCTGTTTCCGCTTTATGTGTGGTTTGTATGAGATGTATGATTGTTCTTAAATTGTTTTAAATTTTAAATTGTTTTAAATTTGGATTTGTATTGTTTCTGTTGTTGTGAGCTGCCTTCAGAGAGGGGCGGCATACAAATCTAATTAATAATAATAATAATAATAATAATAATAATAATAATAATAATAATGTCCAGGGACTTAGCAGCTGCTTCCAGAGAGTTACAATGACTTCTTAAATCTATTTAATATTGTCATAATAATTGCTTCTCTAAAGGCCTTTCCTCATGGCTCAAAGGGTTATCAATCCACCTTTCCATTGACAGAAAACTGCTACCGTGTAAAATTTGCTGCCCTAACTGCCAACCTGAATTCTGCCTCTGTTTTAGCTTGCCTGATTTCCTAAGGGCAGGGTGTGTTAAGCAAAGGCATTAATTAAATCCTCTGGCTTTACAGTATTGTCCTCTCCTTTCTGGACTTTACCAGCTAGGAGGAAACTATGAACTGGGCATGCATTAATTGCGGTGTTTAGCCATAGGTCAATGCCTTCTTAACTCCTTAAGCCTGGCAGCCAACTCATCTGCAGACTGGGGCTCCTCTTTATTGGTTACCTCTGACAATCACAAAAGAGCCAGGGTGGCGCAGCAGGTAGAGTGCTGTACTGCAGGCCACTGAAGCTGACTTTAGATCTGAAGGTCGGCGGTTCAAATCTCATCACCGGCTCAAAGCCTTTCATCCTTCCAAGGTGGGTAAAATGAGGACCCGGATTGTGGGGGCAATATGCTGGCTCTATTAAAAAGTGCTATTGCTAACATGTTGTAAGCCCTGAGTCTAAAGAGAAGGGTGGCATAAAAATTGAATAAATAAATAAAATAAATAAAATCAGTACGGGTTGGGTTCCCTTTCTTTCTTTAAGAGAGGAATTAGCACTCAGTTTGCTGTCAAAGGAGCTCCACCCAGCAGCATCTGATCCAGAGGAACTCTCCATCCGCCCTCCCCTCAGCATGATAATCACCTGCTTTACAATCTTGTTGTAAATGTGGGTTTAGCTCTCCCCCTCCCTGGATCTGCAGGAAAGCTGATTTACAGTCTAAAATAGTGATGGCGAACCATTTTTTTCTCGGATGCCGAAAGAGCATGCATGTGGGCTTTCGCGCATGCGCGAGTGCCCACACCCATAATTCAATGCCTGGGGAGGGCAAAAACAGGTTTCCCTGCCACCCAGAGGCCCTCAAGACTGGAAACAGCCCATTTCCCAACTTCTGGTGGGCCAATAGGCTCATGTTTCGCCCTCCCCGGGCTCCAAATGCTTCCCTGGAGCTGGGGAAGAGTAAAAATGTCCTCCCCATCTCCTCCCGGAGGCTCTCTGGAAGCCAAAAACACCCTCCCAGAACCTGTATGCAAGCCAAAAATCAGTTGGCCGGCACACACATGTACGTTGGAGCTGAGCTGGGGCAACGGCTCATGTGCAAGCAGTTATGGCTCCAGATGCCACCTGTGTCACCCTTGCCATAGATTCGCCATCACTGGCCTAGAAGATAGTGGGTACTGCAGGAAAATATGGCTTTTCCAAATCTCCCACTTCTCAGACTTACAGGTCCCAGGAGGTGGAAAGTGTAGGGAGACCCATTTGGAAAGAACCAGATTCTTCATATCTTTAAATTGGAATGACCCTAATGGTGAGGGTTCCAGTACTGAAGGATGCGACACTTTCGCGTGACATAACCAGTAGGAGCCAGGCTGATCCCAGCCTCCACAGTCATTTGCATGTCGGCAGGAACAAGTGTGATTTCTTTTTGCGCATCTTGAAACGGACATTCAGTAGTGAGTTCCCGCCAGTACGGCTAATTGCCCGCAGTTCCGTCTCTCCAGCGTGCACGCGTGCATCTGACCAAGATGTTGCTTTTGCACATGCATGAAAGCAAACAACTCACTGAAATCTCACATGCACATATGTCCCCTCGTGAGATTTTGCTTTCTGCACATGCGCAGAAGCAACATCTCAGTCGGATGCATACATGCGCATGCCAGAGATGTGGAGCTGCGCACAATTAGCCGTACTGATAGGAACCCCCTACTGCTGACATTGGTTGCTGTTGGCTTCAAAGAGAAAATATGACTTTGAAACCAGATTAACTAAGGGATCTTAATGGTGCCTCAAGTATAGGCTGTGGAATTACATGAAGGCAACATATTTGAGGCATGGTAGAAAAGGCACGGCGATTGGGAAGTTAGGTGGGCCTGTTGTCAGGGTTCCAAATAGCATCCAAAATTAAATTGGAGTCCAAGGCTAAGTATTCCTCAAAGTTCCAATTTATTAATAGAGCCATGTTGGCACATCTGGGTGAAACCCGAATTTGAAATCCTCCACGTTTCACCACCCAGTTGAAAGTTCAAGTCCTTGGCCCCACACCCACAAATCCAGCACATGTCCACCCATCTCTTTCCATGCAGAGACAGAGATAAAGGATGCCCTTGGCTTTCTAGAAAGAAGTTGTTATGGCTACATGCTAGCAACTTCATACAATTCCCCCTTCCTATTTTCCCACAATAGAAAATGCATAGTAGAATGGCATAAAATATGGCAGGCCTAATTAGGATCCCAAATAAAATGGCTTCCCAAATAAAATGACTTCGGCCTGACAGACGGCCTCCCCTCAGAAGAAAAAGGCATCCTAAAGAAAGAGACAGAAAAATAACATAGGGGGGTTAACAGAGCATCACTAACCACCTCTTCCCCCCCTCCCCACCCCACAGGGGGACCCTTTGGCTTATCTGGATATTTATTATGGAATTGCTTTACCAATCTGTCAGCTTTTACATCCCAACTTTTTAACCATGTAGCCTCATACAAAGGGTACCCCTTCTAATGCACTAGATATTGAAAATACCCCTATACAATTTAGAGTCAAAAAAAATTTTTCACCCCGTAATGAGTCTCTCTTTGTATGATTAATGGAAGAGGGGGCGGTTGGGTCTGTGGCCTTAATTTAGACCCAATTGTCAGTTTTAATAAACTACAATGAAAGACTGGCTGAATCTTTCCCAATATTCTAGGCCAGTGTTTCCCAACTTTGGCAACTTGAAGATATCTGGACTTCAACTCCCAGAATTCCCCAGCCAGCATTTGCTGGCTGGGGAATTCTGGGAGTTGAAGTCCAGATATCTTCAAATTTCCAAGGTTGGGAAACACTGTTCTAGGCAAATCAAGCTGGGTTGATTATCTTAACTATTGGGAAAGGACTCAAAAATGTTGGTCCTAGTCATTCTCACAACGTTATATATTTGATACACAATAAAATTTTATCCCCCACATGGAAGGTGGGCTGGACCAAATGCCTGCATGGGGTCCCGCTGCTGTAGGGGCCCAGGGGCCCATTGACACTGTACCTATCCCAGGCCCAGGAAGAAGGCCCAGCCTGAAGGGGCCTGACTCATTATTGGTGGATCAAGCATCAGTGGCTGGCCAGGGATCGGCACGAATCCCAGCGACCGATTGGGTCCCACAGAGTTGGCCTTCCCCAGGTCCCGTCGACTAAACTATGTCGTTTGGCGGGTCCCAGGAGAAGAGCCTTCTCTGTGGCGTCCCCGACCCTCTGGAACCAGCTCCCCCATGAGATTAGAACTGCCCCTACCCTCGTGGCCTTTCGTAAACTCCTTAAAACCCACCTCTGTCGTCAGGCCTGGGGGAACTGATATAACTTCCCCAGGCCTATATTGTTTATGTATGGTATGTTGTATGCATGTTTTTTTTAATTATGGGTTTTTAGTTTTAATTATTAGATTTGTATTCTACATTGTTTTTTCTATTACTGTTGTGAGCCGCCCCGAGTCTACGGAGAGGGGCGGCATACAAATTAAATAAATAAATAAATAAATAAATAAATAAATGAATGAATAAATAAATAAATAAATTTCCCATAGGCTTCACTGCCCAGTTGGTGGGACCCCAAACCTGAGCTGCCGGGTCATCTGCATCACCGGGCGGAGGAGTGTCCATGTAGGCTCCCTGGGAAAGAGAATGTTGGCTGGGCCAAGTTCCATCTGGGCACCTCAGAGCTCGAGCAAGGGTTGGTCGAACGCACACTAAGTTGTCTGGACTGGTCTGGGAGCCCTACCAGCGATTGGCTCCGTGATGGCAGTTGAATCCCTCATCTTCAGAGTGCCCAGTTGGCGTCTGCTCTGGTTGCTCCACTCATGGATCAAGGCTGATCCCACACCCAGTTTTGGTTCCAACAGCATCTCTAAAGGGAAAGTTAGCCCTCTGGCTTGAACCTGAGGGGCTTGGCCTAGCTGGAAGGTGCCCTCAGGGGCTGGCTGTTTGTGCCGAGTCCCTGATGGCACACAAGACATGAAGAGAGAAAGCTGAAGATTAACCATTTGTACTTTGGTACTGATGCTGAGAAGAGAGTGCTTAAACCTGCATGGGTGGACAGGAGGAGTGTGGAAAGACATAAAACTTAGACCCACAGAAATGATTTCAGCTGCTCACTCAGGATGATGTTAGCATTCTTTCCCCCATCTTAATCACATGGTGATCACCTGCTGCAATCAGCATGCTTAATTGCAAGGTGAAAATTCCCAGTCTAAGAGCATGGCTTTAATTAGCATTAAGGGATTTAACTTGAGAGCAGCAGAATGCCCAAGTACATCTTCATTCTGATCAGCGTTTTGTCAGTGGTTTTCGGTTTTCAGGGGCTTCTTTTCCCCAAGTTAAGCATTTGTCGGGCGTGGTTTACAAATCTGACATTATAAATAATTGCGCAGTCTTAGTACCGACTGCAAACCTTTTTGGAAATGAGGGAAAATTGGATCTGTCCTTCTTGGATGAGCCTCTAATTACTCAAGCTGCTAATTAATAAGACATGGAAAATCCATTGAAGAATCACTTGAGGGGTTTGGGGGTTTTTTTGGTCTGTGTCATTCTTTGATTTTTATTTAATTGGTTTTATATTCTATTATTGTTCAGTCATTTGTATGACATGTTAATTTCTCTTAGCTCCCGAGTTTTTGGAAGAACACTGAACGTTTATTATGACAATGGTTAAAGCAATGTTCTCAATTATTGTCTGTTACATCACCCCACCCCACCCCCAGGAAGAAGTAAACATTTTGCACACCCCTAACTTTCCGATCTGGATCCCAATTGAATTTTAGTGTTAATGTCTATTATTTTACTTATTATAAGCTGCAAGCAAAGTGTCAGCTGCTACAGTCAGAATTTAAGAAAAATAAAACTCAGAGTCCATTTTAGGTTCCAAAAGTGAATTTATCAAAAATCAGAACTGAAAGCAAACAAGGTGAAAGCAAAGATTGAGGGAAAAGGCATGATACATGCATATATCAAAACCCCTTTTGACCACCCTCTTGGAGATTAGCCAATCCCTAATGTCCATAACTGTCAGGTGGACACATCATCAGACCCAACTCAAATTATGGAATGCAACTTCTAATGGTATCCTCCTGGTCACCTGGTTTCTAGGAAAACGAAACTTATCCCACTTCACAGGGCCTCCTGCACTCTTCCCACCCTCCAATGACCAAAACCCCTCCCCGTATCTCACGGCAACCAAGCGAATGCAGAATCATAGCAAAGGTTGATACAAACTATTGGCTATGGAAGTCTGCTCTACCCACTTACCCGGGAATAAGTCACACTGAACTCAGTGGAGCCTGTTTCTGGTTAGGCAGACCTAGGCTACTGTGGTTACAAGCCACTTTTGACATAGGCTCAGGCCAGCTTAATAAAGCCAACCTGACCCATAAGTCTCACCTCTACTGGGAATTCACAGCGAATGGTGTGGAAGGAGGCTTTAGGGTGCCGTTTGAAGCTTTCATCCAGCTGCAGAGGATGTTCCTCTCTGTCCAGCAGCAGCTTCACCATGCCGTTTATGGCTACCACGGCACTCGTCAAGAACAACAAGAACTTACACAGCTGTCCCACCTGGCAGTGAAGGTCTATCAAAAAGTTTACTGCCACACTGTGCGTGTGGCTTATGCAGGATACCCTACATTTTCTTTCAATATCTTTCAGTGCAAATTGGGTGCTCTGGGGTGGAGCTCCATTTTTGCTACCCCACTGTCTGGGCGGTACCCCCCCCCCCCCCCCGTCCGGGTAGTAGCCCACCCCTGCCTCCTGGCCACCTTCTCTTCCAGGCCTGGAGCACCGTGCAACTGGGAAAACACTCCCCATCTGGGGGAATTGATCAAGAGGGACCACACGTGTTCCCCAGGGTCACTCATGCCTGCCCTGGCATTGCTCTGTACTCCTCCCAGGGGGGCTCACCCACTATTTGGGAAACACTCGGTTAAAGCAATTTTAACATGACAGTTAATGACAGATTAATTGGGTATACTTCATAAAATATAGGATACTCTCGGCATATTTCTGAAATAAGACTAAATGAACAAACACATAAGGGTTCAATCTGAAGCACTAATGGGTCACTAGCCAGTACGGGCCCCACTCCTTACCTGTAACGAAAATGAAGCTGTGCGCACAGTTCCGCATCACCAGCATGCGTGTACACACGCCCCAGCGGGCTTTTGCTTCTGTGCATATGCAGAAAGCAAAATCTCGCGAGAGGATGCATGCGAGAGAAATTTTGGCAATTTTTTGCTTGTGTGCATGCCCGGCAGCAAAAAAAATGCAGAAATCTTGTGCACGCATGTCCTCTCGCGAGATTTTGCTTCCTGAACATGTGCAGAAACAAAATCTCACTGGGGCACGCACACATGTATGCCATCAACACAGAACTCTGCGCCCATCGTTCTGGTAGCAGTGGTAGGTAGGAACCCCCGCCTGAAACCTAGTTAAATTAATGATGGTTCTCTGCTGAGGTCTTATTCTGTAGTCACTGTTGTGGGTTGCTGCCTCTTTCTCCCTGTTTACCCGATTCCTGATTTTGCTTTTCAGTTCTTCTTCCTCTTTCAACTCAGGGGCAGACAGCTCAAGATGGAGTCCTTCGATCAGGTGATCTAAGTCCTGCCCCCATTTACATGGGTTATAGACAAGACACACCTAAAAAAGGAAACACAGCAGGACTTGGATCATGCAATCATAGCCATCATCATAGCTGTTTTATTCTGCAAATACCTCTGCTATTTCTTTTGCCAATATTCCTCCTTCTCCTTCCAGCTAGCGTTAATTATTTGTCATTTTAAGAGGCATATGGAAGATTGAATAATTTTGTTCCTCCTTTTGATGAAGGTGCAGCTACCAAAATGTTTACTGCCATACTGTGGGCGTGGCTTATGCAGGACGCCCTGCATTTTCTTTCAACATCTTTCAGTGCGAATTGGGTGCTCTAGGGTGGAGCTCCATTTTCACTACCCCACTGCATCCCCTCCCATCTGGGCAGTAGCCCGCTCCTCTGAAGGCGGTTGAGAGAAAAAGTTTTTGTGACTATAGAAATCCTAACTTTAGTAATCTTCATAGTTTTGGGTATTACAAGAAGCAGAAGGCATTCCAAGCAAGACAAGCCTTTATAAAGCAATGCCAAAGGCAGTATGAAGTGGAATCAATTTCCATAATCTGCAGATCTAGTTTTTAAAATAAGTGGCTGCTGTCTATTTATGTATATAAATCCCTAACCCCTTGCCAAAGCAAATCCTCTCATTTTGATGCTGGCCCCGGGACATTGCTTGTGATTGGTAGTACTGTAGTAGTAGCAGCTCATGTTCTGCTAAACGTATTCATAAGATGTAAATCATACTGGATGATGGTTCATGTAGCTAGGCATATAGTTTTTATCATGCTTGTCCTTTTATACAGCACTCATGGCAAAACACAAAAAGGCAATGTAATAAAAGGCAAAATTGCCATGAGTATCATTAAATGGAAAATAAATTCAGAAAATTCTTTGAGGGGTTTTTTGTGTGTGTTTGTGTGTGGGTTTTTTTTTGAATGCTTGCCACGTTAACCCCAAATGCTGTGGAGATAAATATTCGGAAACCTCGGTGGCACAGTGGTTAGAGTGCAGTACTGCAGGCTACTTCTGCTGATCACCAGCTGCCAGCAGTTTGGCAGATCGAATCTCACCAGGTTCAATGTTGACTCAGCCTTCCATCCTTCCAAGGTGGGTAAAATGAAGACCCAGATTGTTGGGGGCAATATATGCTGACTCTATAAACCGCTTAGAGAGAGCTGTAAAGCACCGTGAAGCAGTATGTAAGTCTAAATGCTATTGCTATAAATGCTATAGGATCAGATACAGCTTCTTAGGGATAGACTTGAGTGATAGATCTGGTTTCTGAGATAGTCAAGGCTAAGTCACAGTACTCACCCTATAACTATGCAAACATGAGTCTAACCACAGCTGTGGAAACAGGGTGTAAAATGCCCTGAAACACTTTCTCAAGTAAATTATACAGAACAGTGCATGCCATTGTGTATATGTTGTAAACCTGACTGGAGAAGCAAGGGTTAACTGATGTTATATGTGCATTTGAAGTAGGCAACTGTGTCCAGGGCCCAATGCCTTCATCACACCTTTCTCCCTTTAACCTTCTTTAGAGCAGATGTGCTTTGTGAAGGTGTCTATTTCCGAGTGTCAGCCATGCTAGCCAGTGAAGGGCTATGAGTATTATTGTCATACAAGCCATGACTGGTCAGAGACCAGTAGTATATACTATTTTAAAATCCACAAAACCCTTTTTGTAGGACACTGGAACTTCTCCATCTTACTAAATAGCTCCATTTTTTAAATTTTAATTCCAGTTAAATCGTATTCTGATCATAGTTCCGTCTAAGCTGAGCAGTGAGCAATCGCTCACTTAAAAATCAACTCAGAGTTTTCCAAACCTGCCCAGAAGCCGAGAGGGAAAGAGGGAGAGGGAAGGAGAGAGAGGGAAAGAGAGGAAGAGAGAGAAACAGATAGAAAAAAGAGAGGAAGGAAAAGAGAAAGAAAAAGAATGGAAGTAAGGAAGAGAGAAAGAAAATCAAAATCTAGTTTGAAACTAGCTCAACTATTTAAGTGGCATTTTGATATTGATAGGGTAGCCCTATTATGAGCTCACTGTTATAGACACACAGTACAGCATTTTATTTTGAAATTCTCTGAGGCAAAACAGGGTGGGTTTTTTATTTGTTTGTTTGTTTATTTATTTCTGTGCCGCCCAGTCCCAAAGGGACTGCCACTCAGACACTATACTTTTCCGCCCACCCCCCCAAAAAATTAGAGGGAACACTGATTCTGATTACTTTGTGGTGTGGCATTTTTGCCATTGCTTTTTTTATGTGCTAAAATGATTGCTTGTGCATGAAAAGGCCTGAGCTCTCTGGAGATAGATTTGTATCCACTTCCTACTCCCAGAAGATCTACTGCTGGTGCAAGATAATATTGCTGTTGATAGAATAATTCTGTGACCTGGAATGCAATGGAGTGGAGGTTCAAGTTGCACAGACTTGAATTAAGCAATCAATTTAATTAATAGCTGGCCCTGTGCTTTTACTTTATTAAAGTAAAAGTTTAATCATTAATCTCATGACTGAATATGTTTCTTTTTCCTAAAAATCTACATATACAATTATACACATACAATAATTGTGTTAAATTAGACACCGTCTTCTGCCGCATAACTCCCAGCGACCAGTAAGAACCCACACAGTTGGCCTTCTCCAGGTCCCGTCAGCCAAACAATGTCAGCTGGCGGGCCCCCAGAGGACAGCCTTCTCTGTGATGGCTCCGACCCTATGGAACCAAGTGTCTCCAGAGATTCGTATTCTCTCCACCTTACCAGTTTTCTGTAAAGCTGTAAGACCTGGCTATTCTGATAGGCCTGGGACCATTGATGCTAATCCATCTGGACATGAATGAGGAACATTAGTTTTAAATCGGGGTTTATTAATAAACGTTTTTATTGTTTTAGGAACTGTTTTTATCTGTTGGAAGCTGCCCAGATCCTTCAGGAGTTGAGCGGCATATAAATATGTTTAACAAATAATAAATAAATAATATACGTATTAAATATGTCATTAAAAATTCTCAGTAACCCAGGCTATTAGATGAGCAAGAAGACCAGTGATGGTGAATCTTTTTTGGTTCACATACCAAAAGGGGGTGTGTGTGTGTGCACGCTAATATGCGTGCATGTGCCCACACTCCTTCCCTCCCCCTCCATGCATGTGCACTCCCCCAGTGCTGCCCCCACACGTGGACAATCCCCCCCCCCGTCCCCACACATGTGCACAGGCCTCTGTGCCTGAAGCCTGGGATGTGGAAAAAATGGTGAAATAGACAAACCGGAAGTTCAGAACATGTACTTCCTGTTTGCACTCTGGAGGGTTCAGGGAAGCTTCCTGACGGCCCAGAGTGCAAAAAACAGCCCAATGGGCAAACTGGAAGTTCAGAAAACACATTTTGTTTGCCTGTTGTGCTGTTTTTTGCACTCCGGGGCTTCAGGAAGCTTCCCTAAGCTTCCTGAAGGAGGTAAATCAGCTGTCAAAAAGAGTGCCTGGTTATTTTCCATGGTGATTTGCTATTATTATATGAATACTGCAGATATATATATGTGTATATACATGTATATGTATATACATACATACACAAAAAAGGTGGTCAAAAAATAAAGGGAAACACTTAAACAACACAATATAACTCCAAGTAAATCAAACTTCTGTGAAATCAAACTGTCCACTTATGAGGAAGGAACATGGATTGACAATCAATTTCACATGCTGTTACACACATTCAACTTTGTACAAAACAAAGTATTCAATGAGAATATTTCATTCATTCAGATCTAGGATGTGTTATTTGAGTGTTCCCTTTATTTTTTTGAGCAGTATGTGTATATGTATGTTTTAAAAGAAGTGCTATATTAGCCATTGGCTTTGGGAGATGAGGTTTTAATTAGTAAGAAGTGGTACTTTCCCATTCCACTAATTACTGTTAGTGCCTTTTCTTAGTGGTGTTTTAAAAATTCATTTGCATATAACCATTTTTCCCTTTAACTGCAAAAGAGAATGGTTTCTGAAATCTCAATTTAAGTATATCTTGCTTTATAGTGGCACTAAACTCAATTTCCTAGTTTAAATGCCACGGGGATGATAATTTAGAAAAAGGAAATCTATTCTGCCACAGAATATACCAGAGGAGAAGTGAACAGACTTTAAGTCAACATAATTCAATGTTCACGGGAACAACTTGTTACCTCTATTTAGGCAACTCAAACTCCTCCCCACACCTCAAGTACAGCTAGAGCAGTGACAGGGAATAAGGATACCAAATTAACATAGACCAAGATTCCAGCTGTAGAAGTTGGTACAGCTGTTAAAATAAAATCTACAGTGGCATCATTTTATTGCTGACTTTTGGTTGTGCATGGTAAATGTTACAGCTTGAAACAGAAGTTTACTGAGAAAGGTAGCAGATAAGGAACACAAATAACCCCATACATGAGTGAATGCAGAATTGGGAATCAGATCTAGGGGCCTTGGGTGCAAATAAGGCCTCAGACAATGACTTCCTGAAGCAAATCATACCCCCTCGATCTCAGGTCCCCATATATTAAAAAGGAAAATAGTATATATTTATTTATTTATAAAATATATTATCTTTCCAATTTAAAAAAAATGCCCAAGAAGTTGTTTTAAAAAGCCTCTTATCATTATATTACTGTAAAGATAGATTAGAAGATTTTAAATGCCTTTGCATTTCTGAATGAGTACAAACAATAACAAATAAACAGAATCCTTTATCAGCATACAGATAGCCATACGAAGGACAAGATCATTAAAGTAATGCATATACATGTACGGGTTTATACAAAGGATTATTTTCTGTTTGGAAAAACATCAGGCACTTTGTCCACATATATCCAAAAGGTAGTTCTGAGGTGTTCAGGAATCAAATTGCCTTCTTTTTACAAATCGCAGATGTCAACATGTTGGTAAAGGGAGACCAAAATAGAGAATGATTCTTTTCTTAGAAGATCTAGTTACAATGCAGTTACATTTCTCTGTTATCTTAAACCACATCATTAATTTTATGTCCATATAAAACACATAATCATTTTCTTGAAATATTGATTATAAATGAATAAGCCTGAACTTTTCATTTTATGATCTTAACATTGTTTAAAAGTTGTAGCAACATCTAATTCATTGGAACAAGTGCAAACTTAAGATTGCAATCCTGAGACAGGATGGCTAGGATGTTAGACCCACTGAATGCGCAGAGTTATATCACAATAAGAATGTGTAGAATTGCACTTAAGACTTTTAAGGAACTGGTCCATATTAATAATCATCTCGTTTTTAAAAAGATGCTCTGTTGAGTTGTCACCATTCAACATGATAACATTAGCTTATCATTTCATAGAACTTGTCAGTTTATCAAAGCAGAGATCTCATTAATGCAGTTGTTAATACATAATTAGAAAACAATACATTAAATTGGAACAGTTCTATTACATATTTCTTTTACCGACTAAGACAGAATAGCCTGGCTGCTTGGAAAAGCAACTGACACAATTAACAAAGCCATCATAAGCTATTATTTAAAATTACAGAATATAAAGATATATGCAAAAACATGTATGATCATCTTCACATTGATTTTTATAACACCACACTCCATTACGATTTTAATTTTCCTGTCCTCCTGACCTATAACAGCGTTACTGAGCATTGGGTCCAGGTAACGCTAATTGTCAGTTGTTTAAAATGAGCAGAGGTATTCCTTATCTGGGGCAAGCAATATTCAACTAATATTCATACTGAATTGAAACATACAGAGACACACACAAATATTTAACAGTCTTTCCCAGGATTCTTTACCAGCATTACTAGAATGTTCTTAGGTTACAATATGCTCATAGAAACGTTCTCCTCTTAGCGGTATTCTGGTGGTAGTTAACATATATGCCTGCAGCTTTCCACCATGTGGTCTTATATGAAAATAAGGTCTTCAAAGAATACCTTGTATGTGTCCTCTATGAGATGTGCAGTTGAACCACATATTAAATCATTGGAGGAAGGTTGAAGCTTAAATGTTCCTCAGGGGTTGAATCTCACCTAATGTCCACTATTAAATCATCCATGGCTATTCCTCATGACCTCACTCTCCAAAATATTGAAACAAATTGATGTGGCAATTTTGAGTTGCCAGTCTCCCTGCCTTTTACTCAAGAGCCCCTGAAATCTACTTTGGAGAACTGAAAATTCAGTTTGCTAGGATTTAAAGACTTTTTTGAATAAATATTTTCTTTGCTTAGATTTTGGAGGGAGGAGGTTCAACATCATATAAAAGAAAGATGCACAACACAGCTATTATGTCAAAGAGACATAACATATAGCTCACAATTTAAATGATATTTATATTTATTTATATATTGTAAGCCTGCTCTTATCAATCTAGGAGCAAATTATTGGAACTTTTCTTGATCATTGTAAGATGTTGAAGCCAACAGTTGGTAAACCCCAACAAAACCATTGTAACATTATTATGGACAATATTTTTTTCTACAAAATACATTATTACATCATAATTAGCGTAAACCAGTTTCTAGCTGTATGATCTCTTCAAATCAAAATAGGAGGCAGTAATAAAAAAAGAAATGAGGGACCATGCAATAAAAAAAGGTAAATTAAAATGGATTATTAATGAAAATATTAACACAAATGCCTAACAATCTTTATAAAACTTCATAAAATAAATACAAATATGATCTGTATGTACAAAGTATTTAACAACATTTAAGACTTTTGGACAGTCAATATAGTACTAACAATACAGATCATCTTCATGCCAGATAAAAACCCGAAATTTTATATGTAAAAACCTTCTCATATAAATCTTACAGAGTGCTAATAAAAATTCTCTCCTCTTATATTGTTAAAATACTGTGTATAAAATATGCTGAATGTTTTTAAAGTATGGGATTCTGCATATTTTTAAGAAGCTTGTAAAACAGAAAATGTAAGAAAATAGTTATAGATTTATTACAAATTTTATGTTTGATTAATAAAATTAATCAATCTGGAAATGAGCTCTACAATAAATCTAAATGCAAAGTTTCTCAATATACTCTCTAATGTAGAAATCTGAATACCAAAACTTTGGTTGGGTTATATTCCATGGTTTGTTGCATATAAAATTTACAGCAACTTTAACTCACCAAAAGAAAATTAATCAAGCTGTTCACCATGTAAATTTTAATCAAATCTAATACGTTCTTACAGAAACGATGTTTACTTCCACAGCTTATTCTATACACCACTTTACCCATACTGCTGCTATGTTAGCATCTATTTGGGAAAAGCTGCAGCATAAACTATATTCTGCTTTTCTATGACATAGTAGTGAGTTTGGCACTTCCAAATAAAGACACTTCCAATGGCACATTCCTTACTTACAGCAGCGAATACCCTGTAAGTATCTGGCAGCAAACATTTTGAACAAAGAGAGAAAGAGAGAGAGATCTGCAGCCAAGACTGACGAGAAGAAAAAAAAATATGCAAGAAATTGCAAAAAAAGATGAAGAACATCTTTGGACTTCTTTATGCATGTGCAGTTCTTGTAGTCAGAGATGTCTGAAGCACTTTAAATTGTAGCCTAGGATAATAGAAAGAAAACATACAATGATAAACGGCATTCTTGATTGATCAAATGCCTCTATAAAAATGCATTTATGAATGACTTTTTCATCAGGATCTGGCAAACTCTGATACTTTGACATAAGTCTGCCATAAGTCTGTCAGGGAGGATATTGAGGTATCCATGCCTTAAAAACTGGCTGTGTTGTCTTTCCCGTGGTTTTACTCAAAATAAGCAAAATGTAAAGCTATATTTGACTTCACGTGGTAGCTTGCTCTTTGATGTCCATTGTTGCCTTTTGATGAGCTGCTTAAAATCGCATAGTGCAGTGATGGTGAACCTTTTTTGGTTCGGGTGTCAAAAGGGTAAGCTTGTGTGCCCTAGCAGGCGCAGCCACACCCATAATGCAATGACCTCCCCCCCACGAATATGTATAATCCCCCCACGCTGCCCCTCCCGCATATGGGCCCAGGTCTAACTGAAAATCAGCCCAACGGGAAGTCCAGAGGCTTCAGGGAGCCTCTGGACTTCCTGTTGGGCTGTTTTTCGCTACCCCCAGGCCTCCTGAAGCCTGGGGATGGCAAAAAACAGCCCATTCAGAAGTTCAGATATGAACTTCCAGTTGACCAGTTGCGCCATTTTTTGTTGTCACAGGCTTTAGGAGGCTTCCCTGACCCTGGGGAAAGCAAAAATGGCCGAAAAGAAGGCCAAAAATCAGCTGGCAAGTGCCCGCATGCATGCTGGAGATGACATAGTGCAATACCTTGCATACCCTCAGTTACGGCTCTACGTACCACCTATGGTCCCACATGTGCCATAGATTCGCCATCACTGACAAAGTGCGATTCATCATCTAGATCCTTTCAAAATGTAATTCCATATCTCATCAAATAGCTTTTTTATAGCTTCTATAATAATTTTAAGTACAGGTAGTTCTTGACTTACGACCACAATTGAGCCCAAAATTTCTGTTGCTAAGGGAGACAGTTGTTAAGTGGGTTTAGCCCCATGTTTGGTCCCTTTCTTGTCACTTATGTTATGTAAATCACTGAAATTGTTAAATTAATAACAGAATTGAAATGAAGGATTGTAAGTCAAGGATTATCTCTATGTATTTATTAATCATCGTTCATCAACAAGGCAAAGTATGTGTTTATAAACTTTCTGATCTAGAATATGTGTTTTGATCATATAACCAAACTGTATGACATTTGCTAATGACATTTTACATATAACAGCTACTGTACCTTTTCCCACTGTCTAATTCCCCTCTAGAGCAGAAGCTCCTTTAATATGCTGTATGTGATAGCTTCATGAAAATAGAACGTATATGCAGCTTTTCATTCTAATAGAAGAGACCACTCTAAGCTCAATTTTGCCCTTATACTATTGCTTTAATATAATGAATGTACTGCGACATAGTCACAAAATAACAAAAAGGGAACTAACCTTCCAGTCTTATCCTGACACCCAGCTGTGTGTTGTCGTTTTAACACCGTGCGGCAAACTTTGGTTAGGTAACACACTGTCAAAGTTAAAATCTAACGTTTCCCCATCCATCAGATCGTTACGGATTATGGATTCCATATCGCAGTCCAATCGTTCAATGAACATGTCATCTAAGTCACTAGGCAGCTTCTCCTGATGGAAAGAAACAATCCCCACTCTTCCATACCCATTGCAGCTGTTCACCGTGGTGAAGGGGCTTATGCTATTCACTTGCATCGGGTGGCTCATGAGCCCCTGGACCGAGTTTTTTGCTGAGGTTGAATGAGTCACATTTGACGCATGAGACACAGCACTAAGGGTGAGAGACAAAGTGTGGCTGTTTATTACTGGTGTGGGTTGGACGTGTCCTTGGTGAGAGTGGGCGCTGGGGGCAATGATTTTGTTGTGGGGCTGCTGGTTGCCATATGGTGATATTGCAGAGTTAGAGACCATTAATATATTTTGTCCCAACACTCGGCTACTAGGCTGGGAAACACGAGTATCTACCGAGGCTAAGACGTCATTATGTGGCGGTGAATCAGAAGTAAGCAACTCCTTAAGAAGTCCTGGACAGTTGTATTGATTAATGGTCCCATAGCTCGATTTATTGTCCTGAATTGTCGGCATGGGCATCTGGGACAAAGAATTTATGCTAGGCTGAGCATAGCTATACTTCCTGTAGTCTGCACTGGTTGAGCCTATATTTGTGCTGGATGATGTATAGGAATAACCAGTAGATTGCTGCATCATGGTGGTAGGTGGTGATTGGGTAGACCCAGTCAATGATGTATTCGGAGACAAAAGGTTGAGATTATCCAGCAGGTTTTCCATATTTTCGGAACTACTCATTTCAGAAAGACTCGGCAGAGTCGAGGCCATTTTGGTGGCGGATGGAGGATAGACCATGGAATGCACATCCGCTTCCCCAAGGTCATCTTGCTCTGGCAGAATTGGGGAAAGTCTTCCACTAAGGGTACTAGCATTCGAACTGGCTCGAGGTCGAAAAGTACTCCAGTTATTATCAAAGTCATCGTTGCTGTGGTTGCTGGGGCTTGCTGGCCACTTCGGGAACTGTGCTCCTGGGCTGTCACCATTTCCATCTTGGCCTGCCTGAAGAGCTGATTTTTTTTTGGCGGCTCTCCCTCTACTTTTTGCAAACTTGCTGCTGTTGTCCATGGAGGCTGCCCTTCTCCTGGGTGACTTGCCACTTTTGCCTCCTTCTGGATTAAGCATCCACCAAGAGCTTTTCCCCGTTCCTTCATTCTGTATTCTGATGAACTTGCTGTGCAAGGAGAGGTTGTGACGGATTGAGTTCTAAAGAAAGGAAAATATAAGAAAGATATTAAATTCCTCTGCCAAGGTAATATATATATCCTGTATCCCCCCCTCCACACACAAATCCATCAAGTTCATCAAATGAGAAATATAACAATAATCGACATAAAATAGTATCTCCACCTCCACATGCACACTCACTTTTAAATTGTATTTCTATCATCAACAAAACCTATCATAAGATGCAAAGAGGGTGAATCAAGATGAGCAAATCAGTGGTTGCCACACCAAATAATAACACTGTTCATTGTTAGAATCAACAGGATTTCAGTAGTTGTCGGTAAGCGCTACATGCATGCCGGAAGCCACACCTGCTCTATCTGAAAACTAACATCATAGATTATCAAATGTCTGGACACTAGACTTTCAGCCGGATTACTATAAAAAGCCCTCCTCATGGAAGCATAGCTGGAGAGAAAAAAATCAGGATCTGCTAAGCTAGGGGTTTTTTCCCCTCCCTAAAGAGCATCTGGAAAGTCTGGATTCATCAATAATTCCATCCCGGCAGCTCAAAGACAAACTTCTCAGGAAGCAGACTAGACTAATGCAATGCTGAGAGACAGGAGGAGGAGGAGACCCTGCCTAGACAGAACAGTGAAGATGGCACCTGGCTTCAAACCCACTACAACTCCTTCACTTGCCAATTGACCAGCTAACTGGTCTGAACAGAGAACTACTTTATCTCTGCTAAGGAAATAGAAAGCCAAGAATCCATTCCCCAGCACTCCCGGGCATGTCTTTCTATTAGTAGAAGTCTTAGAAGGGACTGGAATCAGGTGGGTTGGCAGCAAAGGCACAGATAGCTTTCACACTGCCCAAAAGAGCTTGTTAAAGTTTCCAGAAACGATGGGCAGTGGGTTTATCCAGCATGGAACACAGGTAGATAATGCGCACAGCTGCATTTACAAAGCTTTTGCCAAAAACATCTTCATTTCTTTATTTCTAAATTTATTTTTGTCAAGCATGTATAAGATTACAATAAAAGTATAAACATGTATACATGAGATAGTTTTGAGGAGATGGGAACATTAGAACAGGGACGCTAGGTACATCTGCTGTATGGTTTTTAAATGCCGGGTTTTTAGATACTTTCTTTTATATATTAGATTTGTTACATTGCACATTGTTATTATTATTGTTGTGAGCCACCCCGAGTCTGTGGGGAAGGGTGGCATACAAATCTAAATAATAATAATAATAATAATTATTATTATTATTATTATTATTATTATTATTATTATTATGTCAGTACAACACAGCAAATGAGATCACTATGCTGGATTTCGTATTTCATCACCAGTCGGGCGCTTCACAAGCACCTAGGGACTGTATGATGTAGCAGCAAATTATTATTATTTATTATTTATTAGATTTGTATGCCGCACCTCTCCGCAGACTCGGGGCGGCCGATCCCAGTAAAGTGGCCTTTTGCAATTGACATTATTATTATTATTATTATTATTATTATTATTATTATTATTACTACTACTACTATTATTATTATTATTATTATTATTATTATTATTATTATTATTATTATTGGTGCACTTATGAACGCCCCTTACAGACCTCTTAGGAATGTATTGAGGTCAACAGTATACAGTCTAAGGTTAATGTTTTGGAGATTTGGGGAAGAAACCACAGAGTCAGGTAATGTATTCCAGGCATTGACCACTCTGTTGCTGAAGTCATATTTTCTTTAATTGAGTTTTGGAGCAGTTTACATTAAGTTTGTGTCTATTGTATGCTCGTGTATTAGTGCAGTTGAAGCTGAAGTAGTTATTGACAGGTGGGACATTGTGGTAGATGATTTTATGAACTAAATTTAGATCAGATCTAAGATAGTGTAGTTCAGGGTTGTCCAAGCCCAAAATTTCAAGTCTGGTGGCATAAGGTATTCTATTGCAAACACAGGAATGGAGGACTCTTCTCGTAAAATATCTCTGGACATTCTCAACTGTATTGATGTCTGATATGTAGTGCGGGTGAGCTGTATTCAAGAATGGGTCTAGTCCAGTTACTTAAAAACCTCTTGAAAAATGTCATAAAATACAAGAGTTATGTCTTATGAGCGTAATGGGCAGGCTCCACCATGGTCATAAGTCAAGGACCACATGATATTTAAGATTACAAGTTAAATATAGATTTATACTTATAAAGGCTATGAAAAATATTGGAAGCCACTTCATTATAACTTTTGTCATTTTCTTTTCTTTTCTTGCACTGTTTGCTTTTGTATTTCTTTTTCTTTTATAGCAGCTTGTGTTAGTTTTTACCTTTTTGTTTAAAAAAAATGTGTGTATGTGTGTGTATACCTATGTATAAGATTAGAATAAGATAATAAGATAAACCCAGAATAAAAGTATTCAGATTTCATTTGAACAAGTATGGTAAGCCTGTTAGAAATATTAGAGGAACATATGAGAGAGAGAGAATTAAAATGTTTAAAGCAGCTGGTGAGAAATGGGGGGGGGGGGGTCAAGGTTTACATTCTTGCTTTGCATGTATCTTTTCAGGTGAGAAGTACAAACCTTCTTCAGCTTCATAACTGAATGGCAAAAATACATCACTGTTCTACATGTTTGTTTTTATCTTGTATGATGTTTCTAGCAGGGATTAAATGCTCCCTGTTGGTCATCAGAGAGTTGGTTGCGAAGGGAGTATGAGACTCCGCCCACCTGCCTGGACACCGCCATTTGGGTTCTTTTACCCTCTGTGAACGCACAAAGCTTTCTGTGCATGCGCAGAGGGTAAAAGAACCCAAATGGCAACGTCCAGACAGGTGGGTGGAGCCTCACGCTCCCTTTGCAACCAGATCTCCAACGCCCGACAGACACAAACGAACTAGAAGCATTTCACTCCTGCTGAGCAAAAGTATATTCCTACTTCCTACTTCAATATACAGTGGTACCTCTAGATACGAGCTGCTCCACATGCAAGTATTCCAAGTTATGAGCCGCGATGCGAGCGAAATTTCTGTTCGACACCCGAGCTCAAATTCGGGATACGAGCAGAGCTTCCGCTAGGTGGCGCAAGAATTCCTTGCTTCTGGTTATCTTGGCGCGAAAAACAAAGTCTAAAGGCATTCGTTTGAGATGCGAGTTGATTGACTTACGAGCTCAGGTCTGGAACTAATTAAACTCGTATGTCGAGGTCCCACTGTATAGTATCCCCACTGAAAATAACTTCAAGAGGGACAGACAGACAGAATAACTAACAGTTTTATACCTTTTCCTTGGCAACATCAGCAGCTAAGAACTTTTGAAGCAACTTTAGATCATTCAGTGTGAGAAGAACATGAGGTTAGAAAATTTACAAAAAAACACAACATTCTGGATTGTTCAGATTAAAATCCATTTCCCAAAAAGAATTTGATACCAGAGATGTTTTGTGGCCATCATATATCCTAACTTTCCAAAGCTTAAAATATGTTTATATTGAAAATATAATTGTGTGTGCAGATCTATCTGTGCAAATTAATCACTCCATCCACAAAAGAAATCATTTAGTATTTTGCAGAAACTGCAGAGGCCTCCTTAGTCATCAAAAAGTTACAATCTAGTATTCTTATACAAAGGACATTCAAGGTCACTTTTCGAGTAGCTAATTCTCCAAATTTCGCCAACAACAACAGAAGTTCCAAACAGGAAAAAGTTTGCAGCAGAGTGCCTGTTACATAAATTCCTGTTTTTCACAAGCCGGGGGAGATTAAAGAAACTGCAGTATGATTTACTACTTGGAAAAAAGTGTGGAAGAGAAATAAGTATTGCAAAAATATTTAGCATAATTATTGATGTTGTGTCTGCAAATCTTTGCCAAACACAGACATGACTTGATAATGGTACAATTTTAAACACTGGAACTTGGCAACTGGGACAGCAAGTGCAGTGACTGAATTTGGAGTCTGTCCCTTATGCCTAGAAAGGATTTGAATGCCATTTTTTTCCAAACTAAGCAGGAGTTTCACTTCAAAGTTCCGTGGGTCAATTCAGTGTGTCAAATTTTATTGCTCCATTTCTTGGCAGGATTCATTGCAACTTCATCCACGATAAATCTTCAGTGGGGGTCACCAGGTTTCTCTCTAACTTTGCAAACTTAACTCTGGAAATATTTCTGCAGGTGGGCATGGTTATTCTATTGCCACTTTCATACATTTATGTTTCTATTTACTGATCCAGGGATGAAATGCTACTGGTTCGGCCTGGTCTGGGTGTATCGGTAATGGTAACGGTGGTTTGGAGAACTGGGACCGGTGGCAGTGTAAGGCTCTGCCCACCCACCCAGAGTCACAATTTTCTTATTTTTAATCCTCTGTGCATGCGCAAAGCGTTCTGAGCATGCACAGAGGGTGAAAAAGTGCACACGCCTTAACCGATAAGGAAGGTAAGTAGATTTCATCACTGCACATATCCCCCTCTTACAGTGATGGTGAACCTTTTTTTCTTCAGGTGCCCAAAGCACACATGCGTGTGCTATTGTGCATGCGCGAGTGCTCACACCCATAATTCAGTGCCTCGGGATGGCAAAAATGGCCTCCTCTGCCCCCCGGAGGCTCTCTGGAGACCTGAAACAGCCCATTTCCCAACCTCTGGTGGGCCTTGTGGGCCTGCTTTTCGCTGTCCCCAGGCTCCAGAGCCTTCTCTGGAGCCTGGGGAGGACAAAAATGCTCTTGCCCATCCCCTTGGAGACTCTCAGGAAGCCAAAAATGCTCTCCCAGAGCCTCTGGGTGAGCCGAAAAACTGCTGGCCGGCACACATATGCACATTGGAGCTGCTAGCAGATATGGCTCCGCCTGCCACCTTTGACACCCGTGCCATAAATTCACCATCACTTCCCTATTACATTTGGAAGATGATCTGTTTGATCTTTTTTCCTCCTGACCAGCTTACAAAGCAAGGAACAGGTAGGATATAACTTAGGTAAATCAGTGTCCTTTCCACTCAACCAAGTGGCAAAATCAAGAGTACAGTACTAGCAACTTGAATCCCTCTCTAACTGACAGCAATTCCTGCAGTAATAAAACTGCCATTGTGCCCCTCTGCACAGAGAAAGGGGAAATTTAATTTTATAGCCCACATTTCAAGTCCATGCGATGTGTATCTGGCTACTTGTGATACACAGAAAGACAGATCTAAGCTTTTGATATAATGGGAAATTGTTTAGCCATCAAGACTTTCTGCAAATAAATCCCATTGAATCCTGTGATGGAGGCGTAACAGAATTATGGTCTATTTCCCAACACTTATAGGTCACACTGTAGACCAGTGTATGGAAGCAGAGGGAACATAATGGGACAATTTGTCACAGCCAACTCACTGCAGCCAACTTGTCACAGTCAATTCAACAAATACAAAAGTTATATTAATTTCAACAGAACCATGGCCAATAATAATAAATTCAGTCCAGAAATACAAGAGTCACAATAATTTCAATGAAAATGGGGTCATCAATAATAAAAGTAGATGAATGAAACGATTAAGACAGCGTTGAATGGTCCCATGGCGAATTGGCCATGGCGAGTTGTCTTGGACCCCAGAGAGAAAGCAATGACTTACTTGAATCCAGACATTTGGACATGAAATACAGAAGAATCTGATACGCGTGCGCACGCACACACACACACCACAAAAAACCCGCATAACAGGCATTTATTGAGATTGTGAAATGGACAAGAAGGATTCAAGGCCCCACTTTACAAATCAATCTGCACAGTTTTTTACAAGAAATGTGAACTCTATAACATTGCTTGTAAAATCTGCTAGAAGGGGCGTTGGTCTTATCAGATACGCCTCTTCTCGTAGGGTGGGGCTAGCATTCAGAATGGGTTGTCCTTGTCCAACCTCAGCGATCAGAATGCCATGCGAGGCACAGCGACCGCTACCACGGCTGGAGCCAGAGCTCGATGCCGCCGATATACCCAGTTACATGATCACCTAGCCACACCCACCCCAGCCAGGCATTAGGCACATCATATTAGTGGTCTGCAGGATTTAACATTATGAATTTAGCGGTCCCTGAGGTCCGAAAGGTTGGTGACCTCTGGTTCGGGCAACTGTTTTCCTGAATGGGAGAATGTCTCTGTGTAATCCTTATACAGCTCCAATGTCACAATGTCAGGGAATGAGAGACAAGACTTCTCACTATTTTCATCCTTTCCAAATATTATTCTGTGGTGGTGCAATGGTTTTGTTTGTTTGTTTGTTTGTTTGTTTGTTTGTTTGTTTATTTGATTGATTGATTGATTTCTATGCCGCCCTTCTCGAGGCGACTCAGAATGCAGTACTGCAGTACTGCAGGGCTTTGATCCTGAGGAGGATCGAAGAACCTTGGGCCACTCAGGAGTTCGATCCTGAGCAGCTCAAGGTTGACTCAGTTTTTGATCCTTCCGAGGTTGTTAAAATAAAGACCCAGATTGTTGGGGCCAATAGGCTGACTCTGTAAACCACTTAGAGAGGGCTGTTAAACACTTTGAAAAGGTACAGTATATAAATCTAAGTGCTATTGCTGTTCATTTGAGTAATATTTATTGTTTTGCTGCAGGCAATTGGCTACCAAATGTTTGTGGGACTTGAAACACATTGCATCCTGATCAATGTTCCCAGGTCACTAAATCAGATATGTTGATTTCCTGTCTACTTTTCAATCAGAAGCCCACTTATGTCCATCCACAGCAAAGCTAGCATTTGCTTCCTGTTATAGTTATATATGTACAGGAGGAGATGCTCTGAAAGTTGGAAGCTGAAAGTCCTACAGCAGTGATGGCGAACTTATGGCATGGGTGCCACAGGTGGCACGCAGAGCCATATCTGCTGGCACGTGAGCCGTTTCCCTAGCTCAGCTCCAACGTGCATGTGTGTGCCAGCCAGCTGATATTTGGTTTGCACAGAGGCTCTGGGAGGGTGTTTTTGGCTTCCAGAGAGCCTCTGGTGTGATGGGGGAGGGCGTTTTTTAACCTCCCCCAGTTCCAGGGAAGCCTTTGGAACCTGGAGAGCGTGAAACACGAGCCTACTGGGCCCACCAGAAGTTGGGAAAACAGGCCATTTCCAGCCTCCAGAGGGTCTCAGGGGGAGTTGTTTTTGCCCTCCTCAGGCATTAAATTATGGGTATGGGCACTCGCACACACATGCTCTTTCGGCACCCGAGGAAAATAGGCGTTGATTGCTTACCTGAACGCCTCTTCTCGTACGGTGAGTGGGTACAGCAGTCACATGGGTTGCTCCTGTCCAATCCGTTGGAACTGAGCCTAGTGTTAAAAAAGACTGCTGGATCCGCCCCTTCCCCAGAATTCGCGAATCCGTAGACTAGGCTCAGTAGTGAAGCTCTTTAATGTTCAACTCTCATGTGTTATAAGAAAATAGAATAGAAGGTAAAGAGGACCACACATAGGGAGGGAAGTGACTGCTGTACCCACTCACCGTACGAGAAGAGGCGTTCAGGTAAGCAATCAACGCCTATTCTCCGTACTGAAGGAGTGGGTCCAGCAGTCACATGGGACATACCCAAGAGATAGGTCCCTAGGGTGGGAGTACATTGCTATCGTGAGAGATAACGGATTGGAGTACTCTTCTGCCGAAGGCAGCGTCCGCTGATGCGTACGAATCGATTTTGTAGTGCTTTATGAAGGAATTTGGCGAGGCCCAAGTGGCTGCTTTGCAGACTTCTTCCAACGGAGCCTGAGTCGCCCAAGCGGCAGATGTGGCAGCACTTCTGGTGGAATGCGCTGTAATATTCCTTGGAATGGAGAGGGAAGCTGTCTCATAGGCCTTAGAGATGGTCCCTCTGATCCAACGACCTATTACTGTAGAAGACACTCTGGATCCCAAGGATCTGGGATGGTAGGCTATGAAGAGTGCTTCAGACCTCCGGATGGATCTTGTGCGTTGGATATAAACCTTTAGCGCTCTAGTGAGATCCAGAGTGTGCCATCTAGTTGCCAGGGGATGCTCTCGTTGGAGGCAGAAGGAAGGTAATATGATATCCTGAGATCTGTGAAACATGGAACTAACCTTTGGTAGAAAGGTGGGGTCCAGTCGCAGAACCACTTTGTCCTGGTGAAACTGGCAAAGGTCCTGTCTGATAGAAAGGGCTGCCAACTCAGATATGCGTCGGGCGGATGTAATCGCCACCAGGAATGCTACCTTAAAGGATAGGTACCTGAGGGACGCAGAATTCAGGGGTTCGTAAGGTGCCTGAGTAAGAGAGTGGAGAACCCGTGGCAAGTCCCAGGTAGGATATCTGTGGATTTTAGAAGGCCTGAGGTTGGCCACTCCTCTTAGAAATTCTTGGATTTCTGGAAAGGAGCGGAGGGGCTGCCTGCGAGGCCCCGCCAAGACGGAAGAGATAGCGGTCAGATGGCGGCGGATGGTGCTGGTAGAGAGACCTTGGTGGAAACCTTTCATAAGGAAGGCGATTATCCTGTGTATGGGAAGACACAGGGGGGATAAGCCCTCCTGCGAGCACCACTGATGGAATTTGGACCAAGTATGGTCGTAGATCCGATTGGTAGACCCCCTTCTAGATTTCAGAATGATTTCCACTGTGTCTGGGTCATACCCTCGCAGGTCTAAGTCCCTCCGGATAACAGCCAGGCGGTGAGGTGGAACCACTCTGGATCCGGATGGAAGGAGGCCCCCTGCCGCAACATATCCTCCGAAACGGGGAGTCGCCAGGGGTCCTGGACGGACAGTTGTTGAAGGTCCGCGAACCAGGGCCTGCGAGGCCAGTGAGGGGCAATCAGGATTACACGTGCTTTCTCCAGGAGGATTTTGTTGATCACGTCTGGCAGAATTGGAATTGGAGGGAAGGCATACAGTAGGCCTGGAGGCCAAGGACTCCTGAGGGCATTGACTGCCTCCGCTCCCGGAGACGGGAACCTGGAGATGAAGCGGGGAAGCTGGGCATTGTCTCTGGTCGCGAATAGATCCAACACTGGATGGCCGAACCTGAGGCAGATTTGGTGGAACAGTGACTGATGGAGATTCCACTCGCCTGGATCTATGGTGGCTCGTGAGAGCCAGTCCGCTTGGACGTTGAGGCTCCCCGAGATGTGATCGGCTAGAAGCGATTGGAGATTTTTCTCTGCCCAAAGACCCAACTTCAGGGCCTCCCTCATGAGGGCCTTGGATCTTGTGCCTCCCTGTCTGCAAATATGGCTTTTGGTGGCTATATTGTCGGTGAGAATCAGCACATGTTGGTTGGATATGTGAGGTTGGAATTGCTTTAGAGCTAGAGACACGGCTCTTAATTCTAGCCAATTGATGGGCTTGGAAGCCTCCTCCGGTGACCATGTGCCCTGAGCTAAAAGACCTTGGGCGTGGGCTCCCCAGCCCGAGAGGCTGGCATCTGTGGTGACTACAAACTGGTCGGGACACCGGAAGGGGGATCCCTTGTCTAGGGCTGGAGAAGTCCACCACTTGAGGGATCTGCGAACCGTCGGTGGGATGGTGATGCGTCGGTTCGAGTTGCTGTGGCCTGATCTCTGAAATGGTAATAGTAGCCATTGAAGTTCCCTGGCGTGAAGGCGGGCCCAGGGAACAATACCAATACATGACACCATTTTACCCAAAAGGGAGGATAGGGTGACAATGGAGGCCGATTGCTGGGGCAGGATGCGAGCAATGAGATCCAAAATGCTGCGTTTTCTCTCATTGGAGAGAAAAACCTGGGATATTTCGGAATTAATGATAGTCCCCAGATGCAGGATGGAAGTGGATGGATCAAGATGACTCTTGTTAAGGTTTATGGAAAAACCATGGTTCTGTAGAACCGACATGGTAGAGGAGAGGTCTGCAGCTACACCAGCTCTGGAATTACCATGAATTAAAATGTCATCTAAATAACATAAAATATGAATGGGAAAGGCCCGGATATGAGCCGCCAAGGATCCCAAGAGTTTAGTGAAAACTCTGGGAGCTGAGGAGAGCCCAAAAGGCATAGCCCTATACTGAAAATGCCTGCCTTGAAAGGCAAAGCGCAGAAATCTCCTATGGACCTTGGCAATGGGGATATGGAGGTAGGCCTCAGTGAGATCTAGAGACACCATAAAGTCTCCTCGATGAAGAGCTGATAAAATGGAAGATAGGGAGTGCATTTTGAATTTTCTATATTTAATGAAGCGGTTTAATTTCTTTAGGTCCAAGATGGCTCTCCATCCTCCAGAAGTCTTAGGAACCATGAAGAGGATGGAATAGAAGCCTAAACCTCTCTGGAGAGAGGGGACCGGTTGAATAGCTCTAATAGTCAACAAATGAGAAATAGCCTCCTCCATTCGAATACGAGATGGAGAGGAACTGGGAGAGGGACAAGAAATAAAACGGTTAGGGGGAGAAGAAATAAACTCTAACCTTAGGCCCCTTTCCACTGTGTCAATGACCCAGGGGTCCTTACAAGAGCGGTGCCAGGCGGAAGAGAACCAGGCTAGGCGACCGCCTATAGGCAGGTGAGAAAACTTACCATCTGGTTCTTTTGGAAGTTCTGGTAGTAGAGGATCCTCTCTGATAGCGGGACCCTCTGCCCCTGGTGGTTCTAGCTTGGGATCGAAAGCGAGGGGAATACTGACCTGGGCTCTTGTGAAATGCGAAGCTTTGATCCTGCTGACGCCCGGTGCGCCGAAAGGACTGCGGTTTCGGGGCCTTCTTGGTGGTAGGTCCCAAGACCTTTTTCTTGTCTGCGTTTTCCGTAAGGAGAGGGTCCAGAAGATCTCCGAAGAGGAGGTTACGTTTCAGTGGACCCATAGCTAACTGCCATTTCTGTCTTACCCCCGCCTGCCAAGGGCGGAGCCATAGAAGCCTTCTGGCCGTTGTGGAGGCTGCTACTGACCTGGCTGCAAATCTGGAAGATTGGAGAGTAGCATCTGCTATATATTGGGCAGCTGCGAAGATTTTGTTGAAATCCTGTTGGCCCCGTAAGTCATCTGGAGGCAGGTGTAGTTGGAGCTGACGAAGCCATAAGAGCATAGCTCTGGAAAAGAAGGATGCCGCTGCAGCACTCTTAATGGCCCATGAGTCTGCAAGGAGACTTCTTTTGAGCATTTGTTCAAGTCGTTTGTCCTCTGGCCGGAGGACCTCCTCTGCCTCGCCAGGCATGGCAGCAGTTGAGTGGAGCGTCTTCACTGGTTCATCTGGCCTGGGACATGTTAGGAGTTCCTCATAGGAGGGGGAGAGCTTGTAGAGCTTCTTGTCCTTGGGAGTGGGAGTGAAGCCTATGGTTGGGTGGTCCCACTGTTTAAGCAAGGCATCCTTAAACAACTTGGGCATAGGAATTACCTCATTGTCTTCCTGTTCCTCCATGAAGTAAGGAAGATTTTCCTCTGGAGGGTCTGTGGAAGGAGTAGCTTGCTTCTCTTGCCCGGCTAGCCCCGTAGATACTCTAGCTTTTAGCAGGAGAGATTTGAAAAGCTGCGAAGGGAAAATAGCAGCTGGGGCTGGAATCTTAATCTGAGATTCCTCATCCTCCGACAGACGCTGAAAGGGGTCATCATCCTCTTCTGCATCCACTTCCTCATCCTCTTCCTGAGAGGAGTCAGAGACCTCCATGACTGGGGCTCTGTAGGAAGGAGAAGAACTCACGGGACGGGAGGAGCGAGGGGGAGGATGAGACAGAGGAGGCACATTTAAAGATGAGAGTCTAGCATCAATAGTGTTAGTCAGAATAGTCAAGATAGACTGAAACTCCGGTGGCAAGGAAGAAATATCAGCCGGAAAAGCCTGAGGATCCCTGAGGCCCTGAACAGGTTCTGGCTGGGGGAAATCCTCGGTAATATCTGGCTCCTCTGGCCCTAAACCCCATAGGTTAGGTTGGGGTGGATTTAGGTTTGGCTCATCCAGGGATAGCACAGGTACCCCAGAGGGAGGCAGGTTAGAGGCCTCCGGGGGGGTAGGGTTGATATGCACTTGGGCCTGCACCTTAAAACGTTTGGCTGATTTATCATGTATTTTTTGTAGGGCTAGGTCCCTTCTCTTCTCAGCCCTAGTGGACTTGGCTAAAGACTGAGAGCCTGAGGAAGAGGAGGAAGAGGCCTGGGGAAGCTCAGAAGGATTACCAGTAGGCCTAACCTCTTTGGAACCTTTGGTAGTGCCTCTCTTGGGAAGGGAAGCCATAGTCTGAGCAATTACAGAAGACAAGGCTTGAGCCAAAAAATAGGGGGGAGAAGAATTATTTTGTGGAATTCCCAAGAGGATAGGTGACCCTGCTCCTAGGCTCAGGAGCAGCTGCGCCTTAAGAGGCAATCCTGGGCGATACCAAGAGTTCTTGTCCTTAAGTGCAGCGTGGCAGGCCTCACTAACTTAACTTTAAGAAAAACCAAGGCACACTGGTTGGAGGCCACTTCCGTGGAGAATAGGCCCGAGGGAACTCAAAGCGACGACTCCAGGGTCAGGCGGCGGGCTGTAGGCACTAATGGCCGACCCCTTAGGGCAGAACCGAAAGTGCAACTTACTGGGCGTCAGAGCCTTGGCGCCAAAATAACTGCTCCGTTAATTGCAATAGGAGCGACTAAGCCCGGGAGACAAAACAAGTCCCACACCGCGGGAGGTAAATAGCCCTTAATTAGTTGAAAGAATAAAGCTTGCTCACGGCAGGACCTCCAAGGCCGGAATTAACAAACCGGCCGCGGCTACAGCACGGAGGGAAAAACCGCGAATGGCTGAGCCGCTAACTTCTCCCCCAACTCAAAGCCCTGTAGGGCTGAGTAAAATCCACTGCCGGCAAGCTAAAAAGGAAAATTCTTACTGTTTTTAGCTGAGAGAGATCGAAGGGAAGGTGTTTTATCGAGAGGAACGAGCATTCACACACATCCGAGGATGCGAACTGAGCGAATTCTGGGGAAGGGGCGGATCCAGCAGTCTTTTTTAATACTAGGCTCAGTTCCAACGGATTGGACAGGAGCAACCCATGTGACTGCTGGACCCACTCCTTCAGTACGGAGAAAAGGTTTGCCATCACTGCTCTACAGAGACAAATCTGAGCCAGTGAGGTCCCTATGGCTTAATACAGGTTGATGATTTTCAAAGACTATTAGCAACCGGAAACCAATGGTCTGATCCTTACCAATCTTTTGAATAAGTAATCAGCAAGCAGTTGGGACACCAGATTGCTGGGCTTCCTGCCTTTACAGCAGCAGGAAACCAATGATCCATTTCCTGCCGTCCAGCTGATCCTGCTGATTAGTTGGCCCGCAGGAAAAGCAAACCAAGTTCCTAAGATTCCAGGAGGTCACACTTTTGGGGGTTTAGGACTCTCTATGACCCTAGACCATAGCTTGTCCATCCATAATGTATTGGCATTTCAGAGTTTCAGTTAAACCTGAAAATCTTCTCCATTTCTAGCAATAATATCATCTATGGGGAAAGGTATTGCTATTCCATTAAAAAGAAGTAAGGGATATCTGATTAGGAGTGAATGTAGTAGGATTTTTTTATAATGGTATTACAATATCACTGACATTAATTCTTTTATACTCCATTTAGAATCTTTTTGAGGCATTTTAAAATAAACAAGCTTGAGTCCAAATCATTTACAATAACTATATAACCAAATTAGCACATCACTTTTAAGACATGGCTGTTTTATCAAGAATTTCTAAAATTATATGCATTATCAAACTATGGGAACGCTTATGTAAATGTTAGTTTTGAAAGGTTTCCCCTATTGATGGATTTTGATAGAAGCTTATCAAAATTATTTAGCAAAAAAATCATTATCATGCAGATAATGGTAGTAAAATGTTCTGATTTTATTCTGTATTTCAGGATTTGGTTGTTTTCCATTCTAATATATAGAAAAGAGTTTTCAGAGGATATTTAAAATGAGATAGTTATATCAGTGATCTGTTGTACTGCTTTCTTTAAAGGACAATTCACTGTATCAAGATTTCAGGTGATGTCTTTCATACACTAATATTTTTTGAAATCAGTTATGAACTACATCTCTTTGGAATTGAACATCAGTTTCTTTAGCTATTGTGCACCCTATTTATAGCAGAATTGAGATTACATAGAAATTCATGTTTCTGCATGTATCTATGAATCAATGAAATAAAACCTTAGCTGCCGATTTCTTAATTTTCTATATGTTTCAATATATTTTTTACATTCTGTTTTTTGGGGTTTAGCCTTAAGGAATACGTACTTTAAATGAAAATGAAATGTACAGTGTAAAATAAAATTTCAAAAATATCAAACATATTTAAAAAGAAGAAATTTAAACTCAAGGTAGCAAGAAACGGCACAAAATCTTACTTACCATAAAAAGTCAAGTCATATAAGTGTTCTTAAAAGAACTCAATTACTGCATTCAAATAATATATTTTACATGATTGTTTAATTAAAATATTTTCTGAGCTTCATAGAATTCACTGTACCATATACAATCAAGCACACTATTTTTATAACATGCTAAGCCATGAAAACAAAATAGCCTTTCCCCTTCAAAGCTAACAAACTTTCAATTCATTCTCATGTTGCTTGCTGTAATGCAAATGCTAATAACATTTCTTGGATACATCTTCAGAAGATTGCCTCTATTTTACCACCAACTCGCTGTACAGCCAGGCTAAAATTGGTGTAAAATGTTGTGGTCTGAAAAGTAATGTTTTCCCTCATAAAATGACACGAGACCTCTTCTGTGGACATTCTAAACCACACAGCGAAGCAGCTTTGGGACATGTGTTCAACCATCTTCTTGGTTCCAATTGACCAGGAAGATCAGCCGTGACATCATCCCCTCCTATATGGTTGCTGGACTCAACATCTTCAAGGACAGTTTTGCTTTGGCTACAGGAGAGAACAGGATAATTTCCGCGAGTGGCCTAATTCCTTTTCTTTTAGGATGTGTAGATATGAGAATACTGATCTCATGGAGGACCATACAGTCTTCATTATTTTGTAAGCAGAATAAAAATAAATTTAGGGCGAAGATTTTGAGAAAGAAAAGTAAACCTCAGAAGTATTGCCCTTAAAAGTTTCTGAAGGACTGCTGAATTAAGGAGGGGACAACATCCCAAATACTGACACAATCAGAAGGCTGGAAGAGACTTCAAGAAAACCTCTGCTTTTGGCAGGCCTGTGAGTGCTAATGTTGCAGGATGGACAATATTGTGCTGATACTGGTACTAGAGTTCCACAGGAAACAGCTGAACAGCCTATGCTTGTTCACTATGTAGACCTACCTGAGTCAGACAAAATCATTCCAGCCACAATTGGCAGATGATCTAACACTGGTCAGAAGCAGTGACTCAACCTCTACCATAAAGACACAAACCAGGACACAAGTAGTTTCTTCTGAGTAGATCCTACAATTTATCAAGCTGCTTTGGTCCTCTGTGGGATTAGGACAGGAGTAGGCAAAGCTGGCTCTTCTATGACTTGTGGGCTTCAACTCCCAGAATTCCTGAGCCAATCATGCTAGGTCAAGAATTCTGGGAGTTGAAGTCCACATGTCATAAAAGAGCCAACTTTGCCTATCCCTGGATTAGGAGAGAGCAAAAAGAGCAAAGATGGGTGAACAGGGGCTTCAAGAGCTAATATTGAAGGCAAGCCTTCTCTGTGGCGGCCCCGGCCCTCTGGAACCAACTCCCCCCCAGAAATTAGAATTAGCCCCACCTTCCTTGCCTTTCGTAAGCTACTTAAAACCCACCTCTGCCGCTAGGCATGGGGGAATTGAGATACTCTTTCCCCCTAGGCCTCTACAATTTTATGCATGGTATGTCTGTATGTATGTTTGGTTTTTATATTAATGGGTTTTAATCGTTCTTAGTATTGGATTATTATTGTACGCTGTTTTATTATTGCTGTTAGTCGCCCCGAGTCTCCGGAGAGGGCCCGCATACAAATCCAATAAATAAAATAAAAATAAATAAGATCCATGTCTTTATTATCATCCCTGAGCCTCTGATCAGTGAGAAAGAAGAGTCAGAACTACAATCTGGATCATCTGTGTAAAATCCCAAGGTCTAAGGAGCAGAACAGTTTTGGAAGACACTTAAACAATATTCTGATAGCTAGAACATTTTAAAGAACATCCCATTATTTTCAGCCCCATAGAAACCACCCCATTCCCTGGACAGTCTGCTTTCTTGCCACAATAAGAATAAGGTAAGAAAAATAGTGACGTTAAAAAAACAAAAAGCTCAGACCTGAAAACCATGCCAGAACACGTATGAACAATTATTGGTAGTTTATTTTTCTATCCAGTGAGCGAGGCTGGCATGAAGGAGAAAGATAGCTGGGGATCCAGCTATCATTGCTCAAGGTGACAGCCTGAGTGAGAGGGCAGCAGTCATTGTTGAGAAAAACAGGAGTGAAATTCAGCAGGTTCTGACAGGTTCTGGAGAACCGGTAGTGGAAATTTTGAGTAGTTCAAAGAACTGGCCAATACCACCTCTGGCTGGTCCCAGGAGTGGGGTGGTGTTGTGGTTGGCTCTGGCCCAGCTCCTGCCCCAGGGAATGGGGAGGTGGATGCAGGGGAAAATTCAACATGTCACAGGCCTGTGTTATTGCTGACAGAATCAGTTCAGAGTTTAGTTTCCTCCAACGAAGAAGAAGGTGGGAGTGACTCAGCTGAGGAGGGCTTGGCACACAGCCCAGGCAGTCAATCTCCCTTATCTTCCGTTGATTCAGATGATGATGTTTTGGACCCACGCAAGCGCAGAATTATGCATAGAAGAGACCAAATAAGAACATATTACAGGAAATAAGGGAGGCCACCTGTGTTTGGGTGGGGCTCCAGTAATTAGGGCTGCTGCTATAAATAGCAGCATGCGGGTTTGGCCATTGTGGAAGAATATCTGTTGCAGTTTCATCAGGAATCTTATGTGCTGAACTTTGTTGCTTTTTCACGCCTTTGAAACCAAAGCAGAGCAACGTGTGGGTGTGTATCATGTGGGTGTGTATCCCTTTGTTGGAAGAAGAAGGGGTGTGAAGTTTCTCCAAAGCTGCTGGCTAAGTATTTAATGACTGCTTAAAGGAAATTGTACAGTCTACCCGGTTGTTTTGGGAAGAGTGCTCTTTGCAATACAAAAAGAGTGCTTAGTTTATTTTGACTTTTGTGATAAAGGACATTGTTTTGAATTTTCAAACGTATGTGTGTCTGAAATTTGTACCCTTGAATTTTCGGGAGGCTCCTATCAGAGAGCCTGGCAGAACAGGTGGGAATGGAGATTTTGCAGTATCCTTTCCCTGCTACACCCACCAAACCACGCCCACAGAACCGGTAGGGAAAAATTTTGAATTTCACCCCTGAATAAAACAAAGCAGGAGACGCAGCATTTTTCATACTGACCTACTTTCTTTCCAACTCAAAGATGAGTGAGGAAAAAGCCCTTAGCCAATTATATTGTGTAACTGCCAGGTTTTTACCTGGTTTGAATGGAAAACTCTGTTGAATTGTATTCCCTCAGTTCATTGGCATTTTTCACATTCAGGCCCTCATGGTATTTCAGCCTCTGGATCCTGGTATTTTACTACATTTTTATAATGATTTTCAAATACAGATAGTCTTCGATGGACTACCCATTGAGCCCAAAATTTCTGTTGGTAAACAAGATAATTGTTCCGTGAATTTTGCCCCATTTAAATGAATCACTACAGTTGTTAAATTAATAACACAGCTGTTAAGTGAATCTGGTTTTCCCTATTGACTTTGCTTGTCAGAAGGTTGCCAGAGGTGATTTCATGACCTGTAACCACACCATTTTGCAAACCATCTGAATTTTGATCAGGTGACCACAGGGATTTTGCAACGGTAGTAAGTGTGAAAAACACTCATAAAAGCCACTTTTTTTCTAGTGCCATTGCAATTTTCAAAGGTCACTAAGTGAATTGTTGTAGGCCAAGGACTATCTGTTTTTATTGCTATTATGAGCAGTTCTCCTTTAAATACAGATCAGAATTGTCCATTAAGATGGTCTCTTGCAATCTGTCTTATAGGTGGACTCAGGAAAGTCTTTTGAACTGGGAAACCTCCAGGACAAATATAGACAAAGTGATGGATTTGATAAGTCAAAAGTTAGCACCCTCATGTGTTTCATGGAAAGTAATGAAAAGCCAGCAAGGTTGGGGAAATAACTACTTTGTTTAACACTAAAGACAGTAACCCCTAAATTCAAGATGCTCTGGAATAACAGAATACTGTACTGTAAAGTAGATTATTAGAAAGCCAAAATAAATCCCAAAGTGAGGCTCCTCCAAGAAAACTACATACTCCATAAAGTAATCAAACATCTTAGGTGATTCAAAATACATATATATATATATATGAGGGTTCTAACTTTTGACTTATCAAATATATATAAATACCTATCTTGTCAACCAGAGCTGCCAGTGGCCATTAAAATTAGTCCCTGGAGATTTCTCAATGTAATAAATGCATGATTATAATCCACCTTGTGAATCATGAATGTGAATGAATGAATAGAAACATACATACACAAAAATTTATTAAATTAATGATTAATAATTAAAATTACCTGTAAAATAATGTGCCACTGCTGGTACATGAGGTGCCTTATTTTTGCCAGTATGAAATTACAGGTTATTCACAGATAATTTTGAAGAGAGGAAAGGAAAATCCAATGTATTCTCATTGTTTTATTTTCCACTGTTTATTTTATTGTTCTTTCATTTTACTTCTGTTTCACATATATACATATTATTTCTTGCTTTTAATTGTTGTAAACTACCTAGAGCCATGATGGTGAACTATATTGGTGTGCACATGGGGCGGCCAGCTGATTTCCGGGCCTTCTGAGCCAGCTGGCAGTCAGGAAACAACTGGTTTTCAGCCTCTGGAGGGGGTGGGGAAGGCCTGTTTTTTGCTCTCTCTAAGCTCCAGAGCCTTTCTTGGAGCCTGCGGAGGACAAAAATGGCTTCTCCCATCCCCTTCCGGAAGTCCTCGGGAGGTTGGAAATGGTCTGTTAATGCTCCTAGAAAGGCTCTGGAGCTCGGGGAAAGCAAAAAAAAAGGAACCTCCAGTTCAACCGGAAGTCGACTAACGGAACATTTCCAGACCTCCAGGGGGTGGGGAAGGCCATTTTTGCCCTCCCCAGGCTCCTAAAAAGGCTCTGAAGCCTGGGAATAGCAAAAAAAAGTAACTTCCAGTTCAACCGGAAGTCGACTAATGGAACATTTCCAGACCTCCAGGGAGTGGGGAAGGCCATTTTTGCCCTCCCCAGGCTCCTAGAAAGGCTCTGAAGCCTAGGAATAGCACACACAAAAAAAAGGAACTTCCAGTTCAACCAAAGTCGATTAACAGAACATTTCCAGATCTCCAGGGGGTGGGGAAGGCCATTTTTGCCCTCCCCAGGCTCCTAGAAAGGCTCTGGAGCTTGGGGAAAGCAAAAAAAGGGGAGGGGGTTTTCTGGTTCAACCAGAACTTGACAAAGGGGCGATTTTCTGCATCTGGAGGGCCTCAGGTTGGGGGGAGGCCATTATCATCCTCTCGAGGTGCCTAGAAAGGCTCTGAAGCCTGGGAAGATCAAAAAACAGGCATGCCGCTCTGTGTTGGGAGTGGGGGGTTGTTACACGCACATGTGCAGGGGACACATAGAATTATGGGTGTGGGCATGCATGTATGCGACACCACCACCCCACACACCCCTTTTGGCACACAAACCATCACTAGCCCAGAGTAATCCTATGGCAAGATAAGCAACAAATAAATTACATACATTTTCCTTGTGAGTCAAACTTCTTTTATCAGTACATACCATAAACATTGAAGCCTGTCCCATATGTTTTTTTAATTTATACCTACAGTGAACCATTCGCTAGAATTACAGATATTTAGTTATCAAAGGAAACAGTTGTTAAAATCGGTGATGAAAGCTGTCATTTAATTGTCCAGCTAGGCCAACTAAACCCTTTTGAAAGGTCACTGTTTAAAAACCATCTGAGCCGACAATAAAATGCCACCAACTTCTTTAGCTTATATTTTGTTCCTATTTAGTATTTCCTGCAACTTCAGAATCATAAAACAGGAATGACAGGGCCCTAAGCCAAGAACCCTCCATTGTTTTCAATGGAGGCACTCAAGAATTGGCATAACAGGCTGGAAATGACAATGGAAGCGGCCCAGGCATCCATTCACACTGCCTTCACCCGCTCTTTGTCTCCCCTTCCCCTCACAGGATGAGTTTTGCTCAGAAATTCCAGTACTGTATTACAAACACGGAGGGGAAAAACATGCCATACACACTATATAATGAGGAAGACAAATAGCCTGTTACATTTGTATTCCACCCAACCTCCAAGGAACTCAGTGCAGCCTTTGAAAGTTTCCTGCAGGGCCGCAAACACTAGCTTCAAGTTTATGAATGGGGCAGGCAGCAAACCGAGATCAAAAGACACGCAAACGGCCCAGGGGGATTTATCAAAGCAACATGCACCAGACTATAAAGTTCTAGTTTCTAACTGCACGGTGCATGGTGCTATTCTACACCAGGAATTTATTTCACTGCTGGCAAAACAGTCCAATATCCCAACTCTCATTCTGCTGCTCAGGACAATTCTACTTTTCAACATTTCTGCAAAACTTTTTCCTTTTAAAGAGAGGTTTGTCCAAGCTCCTAGTATTTATTTGTTTGCACCTATTACGTATGTAATGTTTGTTTTTCTTCAAGTTACTGTCAATCTTGTCACAGTTTCTTTCCAGACCAATTTGAACAGTTAAAAGGAAATAATCAACATTTATGTAGAGGTTTCTTTTTTCCACAAGGACGCACAGATGATGAAATGCAACTCATCAATAGACTGCCTTGTAGTTCATTTAAGTGCTTTTACATTCTGAATTTAATTATCTTACGGAATTCTCCCCTTCCAAAATTTTTCAACTGTGAAGCACTCGATAAATAGTTATCTTCTCTGTTCTCTTTATCACTCTTGATTTAATTTTGCTATAAACCTTGAAACACAGAACACAGCCCCACAGAAGACTTAAAAACAAAGAGACCAAAAGGAAAACACCCTGAGCATGTTAAATTTGCAGTACTTTTTAAATTTACATTTTAATTTTAAAATATTTAAAATTTAATTTTAAAATTCTAAAATAAACATTTTAAATTTACAGTACTGTACTTACATCAGTGTAGTTCCATTCTCACTCTCATGTAGGTAAAGGAATTAAAACCTTGCTTTTGCCAATGCTAAACATCCATATTTCTTTTTTAAAAGGTAATCTTATTCCAAACAAACAAACAAACAAACATCTGTCTGTCTGTCTGTCTGTCTGTCTGTCTGTCTGTCTGTGTATCCATCCACACTGCTTCCCCCAAACAAGACATAATTTCCCCCCCCCCCCCCCCCCCGATAATAAGCCCAATCGGGCTTTTGAGTGCATGGCAATAAGGCCAAATACTTATTTCAGGGTTTGAAAATATAATACAGGGTCTTATTTTCAGGGAAACAGGGTGTATATACACACACACACACACGTACGTTTCATATATAAGAAAATAATTGTTTTTATACAACAGATTCAATACACTTGGGGGGAGAGAAATACAGTAGTAGGGTTTTTCTTGATTTAAATGCCTTTAGATCAAAAGGTACATAGATAATATTGTTTAATGTTAACATTGTTTAAAGGCCAACTCTGTTGATTAATTAAGATTGAATGTTTTAATTCCTATTCCACTCTTGTTGCTTACTGACATCTACCTCCAGAATTTTCTTTATTTGGTCTGTTTAAGAAAAACTGGGTTTAAATTTTTCCAAAACTATTTACATATAAGAGTTTTGTACCGTGTTTCTCCAAAAATATGACCGGGTCTTATTTTCATTTGACCCCCGAAAAAATGGTAGGTAGGTCTAATTATTGATCCACCTGGCACCAGTGGCACATACAGCCCCGCCCAACCTAATTCTGCATCCACTTGCCGCCACTTCCACACATCATCCCTAGACATTTTCCCGTCAAGAGCCTTCCATAAATCTCTCTGCAGCCAAGAAATGAGGTCCGGATTAACACGCACATTGCCTCCGGGCCTCCTATTCACTACCAGAGCCTTCCAGAAAGCTCTCTGCAGGTGAGAAACAGGCTCAGAATTGGCACATGCGGCGCCTCGTGGCTTCCGTTTCACTTTCAGATTCCTTCCGGAAAACCCCCTGTAGCCTATAAAAGAGTGATCGGAGCTCTGCTATTGACTGCAGAAGGCTTTCCGGATTGCTCTGACAGCAAAATGGAGATGAAGCGTAAAAGTGGCCGCAAACGTGGGCCAGCAGCGGGTTCCTGCTGAGCAGGGCTGTTGGTGCCGCCACCATGAGGTGAATCAATAATTAGACCGGGAGTAATGCAACTGAACAGTGGCAAGTGGCCACAGAAGACCTAGGGCTACAAGGTGAGCCAGGTGTCATTTTGTGAAAGGCCTTGTAAGTAGGGCAGCTCCACCCCCCTCCTCACCCCACCTGAATTTTTAACTTGTGTGCCTCGCCCCATCCCCTGCACTCTGGGTTGGGTGGGGTCTTAATTAGGGCTAATGTTGGGGTTAGGAATTAATGGGTGTTTGGTTGGCTGACTGACTGGCTGGCTGACTTCTTGGTTATGTACTCAAACTGATGTTGATTCTTAAAAACCACATAGATATTTTGTTCCTAATATGGATTTTCAGATATTTCTAATAGTGTATTCATTATCACTGTGACTAAGTTTATCTATCTTGCTGGGGGTCATTCTCTTTTTTCCTTCCTTCTTTGCCAGTCTTACACCCTTCTGCAGTGACTGAGTCACATAAGGAAATCACTAGCAAATTCATAGTATCCGGCAACTATTTATGGCCTTGGAGTCAAGAATTAATCTCTCTGTTCTCTAATTTCATATTCAGCCACTGAGTGATGGGTTTTGCATTGGCCACCTTGGAATGGAAATAATGATTTAGAAGTTGCTAAATATCAACGTAAATAGATGGACTTTAGCAGAGGTGCTTTTGTCATGCTATTGTTATCACAGTCAACGTAATAATACAATCACTCCCTCTCTTTCTTTCCCTTTCATGGACTCTGTACAGTCATAAGGAACTGCTGATCAAAAAATTGGACGGGTAGATTGTACCCAAAAGAAACTTAATGTTTTCTAAATGACACAAGGAGTTTCTTCTCCTCCTTAAATCTCTTTAGAAAAGCTACCACATCCTCAACATGAAATAAAAACAACAACTGATGTCACCCATTAGTCTGGCTACCCAATATATAAATGGAAAAAAAAAATAATCCCTCTTCCTATTCACACACATGGTGGTAACGCAACAGCTCTGAACCCACTGCATAATGTAAGGAGAAATTTTGGATAGCAAAAGCACAATCAAGGCCATTTTAATTCTCAGAGGTTTCAAGTCGTCTACCATTGAAATACTATCTGGGTTCTTCTTTAATCCAAGTTAAAGTTATAGTGAGTCTGAAGCCTGTGTAAAGTGGGATTAAAACTGGTGCTTCTGTGTCAGTGCAGTTAAAATATAGCAGATGAGGAATCAACTCCATGTGAAGATTAACATTAATTTTATTGAGATTGGTTATAATAACAGAACTTTGCAAGTCTGATTGTGCTGTAAATTCCCCCCTCCCACTGGCACCCAGTAATAGTATAGTCTTTATTGTCATTGTGCATCATGTATACAACGAAACTGGTTTTAGCCTCGCTGCAACCATGACATAAAATGCAAACAACATAAATAGTATAAAGAATAATCCCTATGCAAGTAATTAGGAAAGAAAAAGAAAATCTAGTCATGTTTCCACATGTGCATGGAGTGGTTGTGGTTGTGTTTAAGAGTCTGACAGCCCCAGATTTCGGCTGGCTATGCATGTAACCCAACAAGTGTTCATGTCTTCCGCCCAATGGTAGAAGTGCGAAGAGACACTGACCAGGGTATGAATCATCTCTGAGTATCTTCCTTACTCTGCTAAACCAGCGAGACCTGGCGATGCCATCCAATGGTGTTAGAGGGTGACCAATGGTTTATTGTGCCAAATTGATCACTCTCTGTAATGCCTTCCTGTTCACAGCAGTTAAACGGGCGTACCATACTGTAATGCAGTATGTGGGGACACTTTCTATTGTGCACTGATAGAAAGAAGTCATCAGCCGTTGTTCCACGTGATTTTTCCATGAGACTCTAAAGAAATGAAGTCTCCGTTGGGCCTTGCCAATCACCAGGGGTGTGTTATTTTTCCAGGTGAGATCTTGACTAAAAAGCATTCCCAAGAATTTAAAAGAGGAAACCCTCTCAACACACACACACACCTTGATATACAGTGGGGCAGGTTCCTCTCTGTGCTTCTAGAAATCCAGCACCATCTCCTTTAACATGCTAGTGCCTGTACACTTGTACTGAAATAGGAAGGCAACTGCCTAAGCCTTCATGGCCTCGGACCAGAATATCTCCGCGACCGCCTTCTGCCGCACGAATCCCAGCGACCAGTTAGGTCCTACAGAGTTGGCCTTCTCTGGGTCCCATCGACTAAACAATGTTGTCTGGCGGGACCCAGGGGAAGAGCCTTCTCTGTGGTGGCCCCAACCCTCTGGAACCAGCTCCCCCCAGAGATTAGGGTTGCCCCCACCCTCCTTGCCTTTCGTAAACTTCTAAAAACCCACCTCTGCCGTCAGGAATGGGGGAATTGAGACATCTTCCCCAGGTCTATATAATTTATGTATGGTATGTTTGTGTGTATGTTTCGTTTTTAAATAAGGGGTTTTAGATATTTTTTTAAATACTGTATATTAGATTTGTCATTGTACATAGTTTTTATTATTGCTGTGAGCCGCCCTGAGTCTGTGGAGAGGGGCGGCATACAAATCTAATTGATGATGATGATGATGATGATGATGATGATGATGATGATGATAATAATAATAATAATAATAATAATAATTGTACCTAAGAATTTTTTTACAAATTGAACCCTCCTTATTTTGGGTAAGGATTTTTGCATATTTCTGTCAAGATCATCTTCCTTATTCTCTACATTCTGCATCTTAGGTTTTCTCCCTTAACATATAAACTCAACAAGTCTTCATGCTTGTCACCCCCAAATTGCTTTCACTACTTCAATCTGCTTGCGATCCTTCAGCTGGATAGTGATTTCAGACACTGTAAGTCAAAGTCAAAGTAATCAGAAAATGCTTACAAGTCTACAACTTGTAAGTGACCATTCGAAACTACGATGGTGCTGAAAAAGTGACTTGCAGTCATTTATTTATTTATTATTTAGATTTCTATGCCGCCCTTCTCTCAGGGCGGCTTACAACGGCTCATAGCCATTGCAGTGACTACTGATCACATGATCAAAATTCAGGCCCTTGGCAACCTGCCCACATTTATGATCACAGAGATGCTTCAACTTCCCTCACCTACCCTCCCTCCCCCAATTATGCCAGTTTGGCTGCCCTGCAGAGCAGCACTTAACAAGAAAAGTGGTAGATCTGGGGTTGAAGTAGAGGCCTGAGGTCTTCAAGCAGTCTCAGCCAGGTGCCACCTCCCCACAAAGCCCACCCCGTACTCCATAGGCCCTGCCGTGACCAGCTGATTTTCACCATTTTCCTCCTCCTGCTGATCAGGAACACGTAGCTTGACCCTATGTGAGGCATCTACTGGCCCCCACCAGGCCTTCTTCCTGAGGCTGCTTGCCCCATTCACCAAATTGCAAGTGCCATTCTCCAAATTGTGCTCTCTGTTCTCGTGGCCTTCAGAAAACTTCTAAGATCTTCCAAAAGATCTCCAGAATGAGACACATGTCTTTCTCCATTCTTGGGATGCTTCAGGAAACCGATGAAGGGGAATATTTGTAACTCAGGGTTGAAATGAGAGATATTTGGTACTCTCTCAGCTTGGTTGTTTCAACCACAACAACACAAGAGCACACAACAGATTTAAACTTAATATTAACCGCTCCAAACTTGACTGTAAAAAATATGACTTCAGTAACCGAGTTGTCGAAGCGTGAAACTCATTACCGGACTCCAAAGTGTCATCCCCAAACCCCCAACACTTTACCCTTAGATTATCCACGGTTGACCTATCCAGATTCCTAAAAGGTCAGTAAGGGGCGAGTACAAGTGCACTAGAGTGCCTTCCGTCCCCTGTCCTATTGCTCTCCTATATCTCCTATACCTTTCTTCTATTCCTATATCTCTTCTTCTATTCTTTCAGTGATATGTTCTATTACTATATCTTCTCTTCTATTATTTCTTAGATATATTTTACTATGAGTATCTCCTCTATAACATTCATCATGTATTTTATTATGTGTATATAGATATATACCCACTAAAACCCTCATTGTGTATTGGACTAACGAAAGAAAGAAAGAAAGAAAGAAAGAAAGAAAGAAAGAAAGAAAGAAAGAAAGAAAGAAAGAAACTAACTAACTAACTAACTAGCAAATAAATAAATAAATAAAATAAAATGTTGTAGCACTGATGACGTTACTTTGGGTACTGAAACTTCTGAAAGAAGACAACCAAGCTCAGAGAGCAGCCATGACCCCTCGCTTCAGAAAACCTTTGGGAAGCTTTGGAAGTTTTCCAAAACTTTTGTGAGAACGCTGCAGTTGCCATTTCTACAAATGGTGCAACCATTTTCATGAGACTTGAGGAAGCCTCAGCAGTAGAAACAAAACAAGACAACAGTGAAGGTCATCTAGGATGGTGGGATGCATGGTGGCAGGGGGCCTGGAGTGCTGGACAGCAACGGCTGCTGGGATGTGGGAGGCTGGATGTGATACCCTCAGAGCTGTGGCGGCCCCAGAGCTGCAGCATGCCAAGAAGCCCCTCTGCACCACACTGTTGGGTCAGATAGTAGCAGCTGAGGCTTCCAGGCTGGCTAAAGCTTCACACTGCCCCCAAAGCCACAGTGCACCAAGCACATTCACAGCCCTAAACCACAGCATATTCTTTCCCCAGCCTTCCTGAGCTCGTGCCACGCCACAACAATCCTCTCTCCCAAATTGTAAATGACCTGCACTGAGCCCCCCTCACTCCCTGTGGCCTTCTTTATCTGGGACTTCCTCCACTTCCTGCTGTGTCTGGAGCTGAAACAACAACCAGGATTGCGTGGATTGTCATCGCTATGTGATGCAGTCACATTGCATTGTGTTCTGCAATTGCCTCACTGGCCATTCTGATCCCTATTGTAGCCTTAAGTGAAGGATTACCCTACTCTATTCAGTAGTTCTCAACCTGGGGGTCAGACTCGGGACCTCTTTGGGGGCCGAGCGACCGTTTCACAGGGGTCGCCTAAGACGATGGGAAAAGACAAGTTTCCCATGGTGTTAGGAACTAAAGCTTCCATTCTGGCGCCTTGGAACATATTTTTACAATCTGGCCAATCAGGCGCTTACAGTGGGGGTGTCCCTCTGCCCTTCCTGCCAATCAGCTTAAAGCTCTGCTGGGAGAATTGGCACTAGATTTATGGTTGGGGGGGTCACCACAACACGAGGAACTGTATTCAGGAGTTGCAGCATTAGAAAGGTGGAGAACCACTACACCTATATGAAAATACCTAGGTCTGTGATGGTGAACCTATGACACACAGGTTGCAGCTACAAGCTGTTCACACTGAAAAAGAGGCTGAGACTGCAGGCCATTTGCGCCAGCAAAGAAGCTGAGGCAGCGGCAACAGGCTAGTGTCTCAGGGTGAAGTTGTGCCCAGCTACACCAACAAAGGCCAGAAGTAGCCGCCCGTTGTGTTTTGGCTTCCAGGTTGCTTCAGGAAGCTTTCCAGGCCCAAAATGGGGCGCGGGGACCATATGTGTGGAGGGGCTGTGTTGTATGCATGGGGGCGCTCAGATTATATTTTGGGGGTTCACACTTGTACTTTGAGCACTCGGCACCAAAAAGGTTAGCCACCACCACTGTTCTAGGTTATCAGCTGTGTAATAGGCTTGAAGTTTTTACTTTGATAACTAGTTTTATGTCAAGGTGAAAAATTTCATCACACCAGAATTCAGCCATTCGTTAATTACAACTGAGTAAAAGTAAAAGCAAAAGGAAGAGTTACAACAACCATTTTGAGGTTCTTGAAAGAACTTGCATGAATCAGATGAGACTGTCACTTTCACTGATAATTAGCTGTACAATATGACACAGCTGCCAAAGTAACATAGAAACATAGAAGTCTGACGGCAGAAAAAGACCTCATGGTCCATCTAGTCTGCCCTTATACTATTTTCTGTATTTTATTTTAGGATGGATATATGTTTATCCCAGGCATGTTTAAATTCAGTTACTGTGGATTTATCTACCACGTCTGCTGGAAGTTTGTTCCAAGGATCTACTACTCTTTCAGTAAAATAATATTTTCTCATGTTGCTTTTGATCTTTCCCCCAAATAACTTCAGATTGTGTCCCCTTGTTCTTGTGTTCACTTTCCTATTAAAAACACTTCCCTCCTGGACCTTATTTAACCCTTTAACATATTTAAATGTTTCAATCATATCCCCCCTTTTCCTTCTGTCCTTCAGACTATACAGATTGAGTTCATTAAGTCTTTCCTGATACGTTTTATGCTTAAGATCTTCCACCCTTCTTGTGGCCCTTCTTTGGACCCGTTCAATTTTGTCAATTTTTGTAGGTGAGGTCTCCAGAACTGAATGCAGTACAGTATTCCAAATGTGGTCTCACCAGCACTCTATATAGAGGGATCATAATCTCCCTCTTCCTGCTTGTTATACCTCTAGCTACCGTATGCAGCCAAGCATCCTACTTGCTTTCCCTACCGCCTGACTGCACTGTTCACCCATTTTGAGACTGTCTGAAATCACTACCCCTAAATCACTACACCTAAATCCTTTTCTGCCAATACAATACTCAGTTTGAGGATTCCTTTTCCCCAAGTGCATTATTTTACATTTGGAAACATTAAATTGCAGTTTCCATTGCTTTGACCATTTGAATAAATACATTAAAATAAATACCTTCTCTTAGCCCGTTTGGTTATACTGTACAACCTTTCCTATTCCATTCCCCATCACTGGTGGGTTTTGTTAAAGTTTGTGCTAGGGATGGAAATACAATTTAAAGTGTATGCATTAAGAAGACAATAGTATCTGCCCCAATCTGTCTATTATCTACTTTTCCTGAAAGATCCAGGCTTTTGTAAGAATTCAGAAATACTATGGGAACCCTTGTTTTTTCTAAATAAAATTATTATATAATAAAATAGAAAGGGTGTGTGTGTGAATCCTTAAACCTCAACAACAGAGTTGTGCTACACAGACAAACAACAGCAGTAAAGCAAGAATAAAATCTGTGACAAATGTAAAAAAAAACAAAAAAAACCCTAAACCCACAACATTTAAAATTAGGAAACCAGGGGCCCCAAATTCATTCATCCTTTAAACAGGCCATCAATTATCACCCATCTGCTTCCTGCATTATGTAAAACAATAACGTTCACTATCCTCAGTCAACCATATATTCTGTACAGATAGATGGAAAGCAAGCAAAAGATTGCAACGTTCCACCCCCAATCTTTTTCCAATATTACCTTACTACCTCCTACTTGTACAGCGCTCTTAATTATTTAAAATTACTTGTTGTCTGTTATAATTTGCTTGCCTGCTCTTTGAACTGACACCACGATTTTATGAGCAAGACCAGCAGTACTTGAGCAAATTATTTATTCCATAAAGCATACTTTGGTGGACTATAAATAATGAGGAATGTATTATTTATTTATTTTGTACCTAATAATGAATAATGTACATATTCATCATAATTAATGATTATTTGTGTTTTTAAAATGGAGTTTAAATATTAAGATAACCAACAGCTACTAGTTCTGATGTCTAATATGTGATCTCTTGTATTATATGGAGAAAGTCTAGAACTGGGCTGGCGAACCGATGGCATTCATGTCACAGATGGCACATGGAGCCATATCTGCCCGCATACGAGCTGTTGCCCTAACTTAGCTCCAGCGCGTATATGCACTCTGGCCAGCTGGTTTTTGGCCCACACAGAGGTTATAGGAGGGCATTTCCGGACTCTGGAGGCCTCCGGGGAGTGGGGAAGGCATTTTCAGCCACTCAAGGCTCCAGAGAAGCCTCTGGAACCTGAAAAGAGTGAAAAATTGGCCTACCGGGCCCACCGGAAGTTGAGAAATGAACCATTTCAAGCCTCCAGAGGGCCCCTGGCAAGGCGGGGGAGGCAGTTTTCATCCTCCCCAGGCTCCAAGAAAGCCTCTGGGGCGGGTGAAGAGAAGGCCTATCGGAAGTTAGGAAATAGGGGATGGGGGCCATGGGCACACACCAGGGCAGTGCGAGGCAGGTCGCACATCGAATTATGGGTCTTGGCATGCACATGTGTGGGATAGCGCACACGCATAGTCTTTCAGCACCCAAGGAAAAAAAGGTTCACCATCACTGGTCTAGAACAAGCTTGGGTGGTGCTAGAACAGGGCAATTAATTCTCCCAAGGAGCCAGATGAGAAACTGGAGCTCCTGTGGAGGGCACAACAAGGGATGTAGACACTGATGCACACATATATGTAAAATTTAAAAAATAGCAGTCATCTTTTTTTAAAAAAAGCAATGCAGTTATATTGTGTGCATGGTATATACATTTGATTTCTAATTTCCAACTGATGTCATGCAGGTTAGACGGGAACAGCCAAAGGGCTATAAAATGCCCAAGTCTGTGCTAGAAGATTTGTGTCTTCATTAGTACTGAACTTTTCTCACACATCTGGGTGCAAAATGTAGAAAATAAAGAACATCATTACAGCATCTTGAACAATTCAGGCTAGTTCTAGATAGAAAGTCCATAATTGTTATTCCTCAAAAAATGGACTGCAGCTATTTCATCTTGTCCATGCTCACAGATGAGAAAAAAAAATATGGGAGAGTCCCAAGCACAAAGCTGTGATTGAGGTGGGGATACCTTCATAGTAAAAATTTTAAATTATTATCATCAGAGTTCAGTCTAATGCATAATTTAGTTGGTTAGGTTACGTGTTAGGTTATTATATACAAATTACATGATAACTTCAGACTTCAGCAGAAGCAAAGAAGGAAAAAGGAAAGCAATAAAAGCATGATTATATGAAATGAGAACGTCATCAATAGATCTTTTAAAGGAAAGTACGACTCATATTATTCACTCATCAGTGATAAGAAACAGAGCATGGCAACCTATAAGCCTATTTGGTTATACAGCAAATGTTATTAATTCTCTAATGTCTGTTCGAAGATACAATCATACCTCTTTAATCCTCTCCTTTCTCTTGTTCTTTACTTTTTGCTTTCTTCCCTAGTCCATAGTAAGCATGAAATGTGCTTAAGTCATTTCAGAGTGCTTTTGAAACAGAACAATCCTCAAAAGAAAGATTATGTCAAAACCTGATTTTTCCCATTTTGATTTATTTATTTGACTTCTATGCCGCCCCTCTTCGAGGACTTGGGGCAGCTTACAACACAAAATAAAACAATATAAAACATCTTAATCCAATTAATTAAATTAATCCAATTAATTAACAAAAAGCCCAAAGAATAATAAAAATAATCATTTCATTCAATCAGCTTTCTCTCCTCACATTCATGGCCAGGGGGCAAGAATCTAGTGGTTCCAAGCCTGGCAGCATAAGTGAGTCTTAAGACTCTTGCGGAAGGCGAAGAGGGTGGGAGCAGTATGAATCTCCAGGGGGAGCTGATTCCAGAGGTCCAGGGCCTGCACAGAGAAGGCTCTTCCAGTAGGCCTCGCCAAACAACGTTGTCTAGTTGACAGGACCTGGAGAAGGCCAACTCTGTGGGATCTGGCCGGTTGCTGGGATTCATGCGGCAGAAGGCAGTCCAGTAGGTATTCTGGCCCAATGCCATGTAGGGCTTTATAGGTCATAACCAACACTTTGAATTGAGTGCGGCAGACAATGCAGACCGCGAAGTGTTGGAGAGATATGTACCTGTGTCTGGGCAAGCCCGTGACTGCTCGCGCGGCTGTGTTCTGCACAATTTGTAATTTCCGAACGCTCTTCAAAGATAGCCCCATGTAGAGAGCATTGCAGTAGTCAAACCTCGAGGCGATAAGGGCATGAGTGACCATGAGTAGAGACTCCCTGTCCAAATAGGGCTGCAACTGGTGCACCAGGCGAACCTGGGCAACCCTCCCCCCCTCCTCGGCACAGCTGAAAGATGATGTTCTAAAAGGATCGAGGAGGATGCCCAAGTTGCGGACCCTCTCTGAGGGGGTCAAAAGTCCCCCCCTGAGCGATGGATGGACAGATGGAAGTGTCCTTGGGAAGGCAGAACCTACAGCCACTCCGTCTTGTCGGGGTTGAGTTGGAGCCTCTTAGCACCCATCTAGACTCTAACAGCCTCCAGACACTGGCCCATCACTTCCACTGCTTCACCAAGTGGACAGGGGTTGGAGATGTATAACTGGGTGTCATCAGCATACTGATGACAACTCATCCCGTGCCCTTGGATGATCTCACCTAGCGTTTTCATTGACACAGATACATTTAATAAATACACAGTTCTGTCAATTTATGGCTTCTAATTATCAGTTATCATTCTTTTCCCAATAGAACGTCTCCTTAGAATTTTCCTTTGGACCCCACAATTCCTCAGAAACCCAGGAAAGGAAAATTCAAAAGGCCCTTTTCCTTTTAAAAGAAAAGCTGGGACAATAATGAAAATTGGACATGATACTGACCAGCAAGCTTATAGGAAGAATTCCTTTCACTCAAGGCTTTGCTTACACCTGGTTTAATTTTTGTTGTGAGCTGCCCCGAGTCTTCAGAGAGGGGCGGCATTCAAATCTAATAAATTATTATTATTATTATTATTATTATTATTATTATTATTATTATTATTTTCCTCTCCTCCCCCAACTGGAGGGCAGAATTTTCCAGACAATAAACCAAGCTCAGTCCTCAGTCCTATTTTTGCTTTCCCCTCTTTAACCCCCGGCTTAATTCTTTTTCCCTCTAAAACTTCTTGGGGGGGGGAGGGTTCTAGAAGGATTTCCCGTGTCAGAGGATACCTCCTGCTTGTGTATGGCGGCTGCTTTTTGATTTCATAATTGTGGTAGTCACAGAATGAAATTGGGACAACAATTTTGGATGAATCAGAACTGTGGGAAAGTGTTTGTCAAAAGGAAACGCTTCGAATTAAACCTCTTTAAAAGATGGTTGAAGTTGTAAAATTATCAGAGACATATAGAGGAGGCATATGTAATTCCCTCTATGCAATTACAGGATCTCAGATTTTTTCTGGGTAAGGGATCAATTACAATAAAGATCCTTCTTCCATTATAAACTTTCTAGATGATATTTGAAGTAATTAACCCCAACTGAAGGGATTAGACTTGTATTTTTTTTAAGTGGGAATGTCAGGATAAGGGAATGGCACAGTGTACTCTAGAGGGCAGCACTGTTGGAACTACTGTACAGTATTTTGAAATGAATATTTTTAAAAGGCTGTGTAGTAAATTGTGAATTCTCTTTTACCTTTCTGTCTGCAAGTAGAACAGGAAGCGAGTGTGGTAGAGAAGAAAAGTAGACTTGCCGAGTTGTTATTAAATACATTTTCAAAGGGCCATCACTGAACATTGATGAGACAAAGGCAAAACTGAATGCATTTTTGTGTATTTATGTAATCAGAATTAAAAGGACACATAATAATAATAATAATAATAATAATAATAATAATAATAATAATAATAATTTATTAGATTTGTATGCCGCCCCTCTCCGAAGACTTCCTTTTAAAACTTCCTTCCATCCCATTTTTTATTCTTAGCCTGTATCATGCATTATTTTGTCCTTAGAGAGAGTGTGCATAGATTAGAATAAGTAGTAGAAATTTGCTTGAAATTTCAATCTGACTTTAGCAGCAAGGAACAAAACTTAACACTGCTCAATTTACCATACCGCAGCCCAAGAAAATGATAGAACTTGGATGCTTTCTTGTAAAAATATAAATACAGTATAAAGAACATAAGGTACTTCTTCCCAAGAATTTGTCTTGCTTTAAAAGTCCCTAACTTTCATAATGAAAGCTGGCAGACATTGCTAAATATATCTAGATTAGGCATATCATGACAATAAAAACAAAGGTTAATTTTCTTTGGCTAGAACTCAGATTAATTTTAGAATGCAGGCAGTAATGATGTGACTGCAATTTGGCTTGATTACTTGGTTATAAAATTCTTACAGTATTTTTCAAAGGATATTGTAATAATATTCACTCGCACTGTCTTCTGATAAATAAATCGATATTTGTTTTAATAAATAGATAGGGCAGATATTTTGAAGAACTTCCTAGCATGGGATTTTTGAACACATTAAACCTTTGTGCACCTTCCAGAGTTTTAAAAACTCCATTGATAATCCTTCCAACATGTTGAGAAGAGATGCTCAAAGTTTTTCGGTTTAAGATCTGCTGTAAGTCTTTTTCTAACTGGAAATAAAAGCCCTTGGATATGGATATCCTCAATTCTAGCATAAGTATTCATAGGTTCCAACTGTTGGGGAACTGCTGAGAATTAAAACTTTTTTTAAAAAATAGACCTGATTCTCCAACAGTCCCTGGGTCAACTTCCAGACATTTATATTTAGGAATTCTCATTTCTAGCTTTGACAAGCCTGGCTTAGTAGATATTTCCATCAGGAAATGGAATCAATCGATTCAGCAGAAAACAAGAATTGGAAAATATAAATTTCTTGGTTACTTCAGAGTTATGAAGACCTTTTTTAGCCATTAATTTCTTTATTTTACGATTTCACTTATCAGTGCCAGAAGAAATTAGACCAATAGATTGATCCATTAGACCAATTCAACATTAGACAATAGAATAGAATAGAATAGAATAGAATTTTCTATTGGCCAATTGTGCAAATATTACTGTTACACCTTCTTCTTGGAGACAAATCTTAGATCCTAAATCAGTGTTTCTTAAACCTGGCAATTTAACAATGTGTGGCCTTCGATTCCTAGCATGATGGCTAGGGAATTTTCATCTTTCCCTGATGTCAACATTAACAAGGAGAGCGAACTGAAGCTAAATATGAAGGAGGCCATCCTTTTAAATTACAGAGTCCTGGAATCCAGAGATTTAGAAGGGGGTTTGCCATCTCTAGAAATTAGGAAAGTGGGGCTCCTATAATGAATTAGAAAATTAGAATTGTTCTGAAAGGCCAAAATAAATTACTTTGCTTTATTCTACATGCATTATACTGTACCTGCAAGAACATACTGTATATTGTATTTTCTTAAGTTACAAGCATCTTGCTTATACTGTAGTTCAATATATTAAAAAGTGCAATTTGGTACCCAGGTTGCTCTTCTAGCATCCTGCATTATTTTGATTTAAAAGACCCAAGAGTCAAAAAGTCATAGCTGAAATAATAAATGACTTATTTTTCATCCTGGTAAAGGAAATACATCATGACCCATTGTGATACACTCACAGATGCTGTTTTCACAGGAAAGTTTAAAAATAACTGAATCAATCTGCCTTGCTACTAACATTTAAAAAAAAGCACCTTCCCACAATTCATTGGGAAAGAAAAGGCATGTTTTCAATAAAGTGAGTGAATTTAGAAGGAAACTGTATCTTAAGTGGAGAAACAACAGAACCCCTAATTAATTTTAAGAAAGGAAAAAAAATTGGAAAAATATAAGGCTGAAGAAATCAACTCCTCCTATAGGCCACTGTTCTTTAACTCTAGAAAAAAGGCATACATTTAGGTTGTATTTATACAGAATTGTTCTGGTTTTCCTGAGAAAGTTTTGCAAAAATCGATGAGCGCCATCTTCAAGATGAACATATGAACTCCAAGGGGTGGAAATGAGAACTGCTAGATTGAATGAGACATACACAAGACAAGGTTCTTCTATGTATGATCTTTAAAAACTTTATATCCAGCAAGATTTCTTGCAAAACAAATTGAATTTGTCCTTATTGCAAGTTCTACTCATTCATCCTGGCCAGTTATCTATAATTGCAGATTAAGTATGATTAGTATTTAATATTCCTTTAATTGGTGTTTCTTTCCTGCAGGAGATTTAGTTACTGACTTCCTAGTATCATAGCCTCCTTTTACAGTGAAATATCACTGCCATGAAGAAATGAAAAGATTATGCAAGGTACAGACAGTAATTAAGAACACCCCACACCATATGCAAATATAAAGAATGAAAACTAATTAAGAAGTAAACATTAATCACTAGCAAGGAGGCAATAAGATTGGCAAAATCCATATTGTAAACTTTTAATTCAAGAGTGTCTTAATTATGTGGTTGTAACCTAATTCCGATTGTCTTTCACTTGCTCATCAATCTGGATGCACTTCAGCTGTATTTAGAGACCAGATATAGTTACTCTCCAAAGCGTCTATAATTTTTTTCCTTTGTTTTTATTGCATATACATATTATTATTATTATTATTATTATTATTATTATTATTATTATTAATTGGACTTATGCCGCCCCTCTCAGTGGATTGGGGGCGGCTTACAACATTTTGATAAAAAAGATACATTTCTAAGCCAATTAGTAGAATAGTTAATTTAAAAATTATTTAAAACTAATAATTAAAATCAAACAATCACATGCATAGTATCACATCCAACACATTTACTGGGCAGAGGCTAGGGTCTAATGACCCCAAGCCTGACGACGCGAGTGCATTTTCAGGTTCTTACGAAAGGCAAGGAAGGTGGAAACAGTGCAAATCTCTGGGGGAGTTGATTCCAGAGGGCCGGGGCCTACACAGAAAAGGCTCTTCCCCTAACCTGCCAAACGACATTGTCTAGTCGTTGTCTGTGTTACCACAAAACAGAAAAGAGCAACAGAGAAAGCTCTGGAATGTAATCATTTTAGGTGGTAATGTCATCTACCTTATTTGGAAGAGGTAAATGATAGCAATTCCAGAGGAAAATATTCCTGTGGCAGTACCATAGCAACACAAACATAAATTAATGACCAAAATTTGAAAGCCTTCTGAAAAAACCTGCAATGAGCTTATGCAACCTCTATTATGTCTGTCGGGAATGCCTCTTCCTCCTCTTGGAAATCTGAATTTCAAGATTCAAACATCTAAAAAAAATAGCCTAACTTCTCGAACAAAAGTTAATTCAATTCTTTCCACCTACAATTTCTATTAAGCCCTGGAAAAACAGGGCAGGGTGATGAAAACTGAGTCAGAACTGAAAAACAAACAAACAAATCCAGGTATCTGACCACAAGGGAGATTTCGATTTTTGTTGTTGAGAGCAACAGCCTTTAAAACAACAGGTGCCTTGCAAAGTTGGGTCTCTGAGTGGGCCAGTTATGCCACTTCTTTCTATCGGATAGAAAGTCTGGGATATCTGAAGCCTCAGACCAAAAATATTACTATCATTTATTTAGATTCAGAGGATTCAGGTAACATTTTTCCATTTGCTGCCATTTCATGGTTTGCCACCAGAGCTATTATGCTTTCATGAAATGTACGTCCAGTAACTTTGAATCTTCTTTTCTTACTGGAGGGGAAAAAAGCCATCGCCATCAAATTTATTTTTGTAGTGTTGTCTGTAAATATCACGGAGACCTTGTGGATGAATGGATCCACCCTATCTTAAAAGTCATTTATTTATTTATTTTATTTATTTATTTATTTTGTCCAATACATAATACACATTGAAGAGAATAGATATGTAGTAATATAAATAAAGAAAAGAATAGAAGAAAAGATATAAAAGTATAGGTGAACATATTTGAAAGGAAGAAAAGATAAATGAGATAAGGAGAGACAACTGGACAGGGGACGGAAGGCACACTGGTGCACTTATGCACGCCCCTTACTGACCTCTAAGGAACCTGGAGAGGTCAAACGTGGATAGTATAAAGGAAAAATGTTGGGGGTTAGGGGTTGACACTACTGAGTCAGGTAATGAGTTCCATGCTTCGACAACTCAGTTGCTGAAGTCATATTTTTTACAGTCAAGTTTGGAGCAGTTAATATTAAGTTTGAATATGTTGCATGCTCTTGTGTTGTTGCGATTGAAGCTGAAGTAGTCATTGACAGACATTTTGAAAATTAAGTTGTCTTGCATTAAGTAAAGGAATGGAGACCTGGCCCACGGGCCCTATCGACTCCTCCTAAACCTGCTGGACCAGACTGAAAGCTCTTCCACATCACAGCTTTAAGTTATACATGAATGACTCCAATGCATAAATCAGCTAGAAGCTAAATTCATTCAAGAAATCTCCTTTCTGATGTCACTTCCTCCATTTGGCCAAGGGGATGGCCTAACTGTTGTCTTTGGATTAAAGGACTTGACTGTGATCATATTTCTCTGCTCCACCCATTCATGCTGAGAAAGGAAGCTGGACAGATCGTAAAGGATGTGATTTCTCCTGAGGGACACTGTGTAAGAATCCCTTTATACCCAGTGGGCTAAGGGGAGGGAGGGAGGGAGGGAGGGAGCAAGGAAGCAAGGAAGGAAGGGTAGCAATATCAGATTAAACACATGTTACCAATGTGTTTAATTAAAATGTACACTCAATCGCATTTTGAAATACAATTTCATTAGACATCAATCATGTCCCTGCTTCCCTGAGAAAAGTGATTTCTAAGGTAATAGTATTATGTTTAATTTTCCCCAGATAATTACTTTTACCATTCTTCTAGTCACAAAGTCTAAAAGGGGAAGCTGGCAGAACTATTGTCAATTTCATCTGATTAACAAAAGGCCAACCTCAGATGATCCCTACTCCCAACACACACACAAAGAAACACACATTAATCATCCCACCAGTGAATTTGTAAAAGAAATGAAAATGATCCATCATTTTAATTGGAACACTAGAAAAGCAAAAAAAAATAAAAATGGTTCACTGGTTAAGGGGAATCCTTGACCTGAATTGCCTAAATCGTTACATGAGATACATGAAGTTCAAGATGTGGTCCCTCAAAACCATCCTGGGTTGCACCAGAGACCGGGACTTTCTAATATCAGTAGACCTCAAGGAGCCTTGAAAAATGGTTAGTAGGTCTAGTAGGTCTTCCTTGCACTGGGACCACCCACTGTGCAGAACAATCCCAAATGAAAGAGAGGAGCTTCTTCTTGTGAGAGACAGTTTGGTTTAGTGGCTAAGGAACCAAGCTAGAAATAGAAGAGGGTGAAAGCCTTAGGCATGAAAACTAGCAGCATGGTCTTGTGTGAGTCACACTCTCACGCACAAACTCTCACCCTCCCTCTCTCTCCCTCACCCTCTCTCTCTCCCTTTCTCCGTATGTCTGTCTGTCTGTCTGTCTGTCTGTCTATTCAACTCATCTCACAGAGCTGTGCTTAATAATAATAATAATTAATAATAATAATAATAATAATAATAATAATAATAATAATAATAATTTATTAAATTTGTATGCCGCCCCTCTCCGGAGACTCAGGGTGGGTCACAACAACAATAATAAAAATATGACAGTGTAACAAATCTAATATTTTAAAAAAGCATCTAAAAACCAATCATTTAAAAACCATACAACCCAAGTGTGCAGATACATAAGTGTATAACACCTGATATATATTCTTCCTATATACAATCTCCTGATATATACATTTCTGATATGTTACATTTTGAAAAGCAGTTTATAAATTGTTTAAATATAAGATTTGCTATCTTACCTCTAATTGCCAATGTTTCAACATTGCTAAATACCAAACAGCTGAATGTGCTAAAAATCAGGAATCTGTCTTTTATATATGCCATATATAAAATGCCATACAATTTTCACTTCCTTTCAATGGAAGAAAAGGAATTTGAACGTGTTCCCTGCCGTAATTAATTTGGATTAGTGATAATACAGTGAAGCCTCAATGCAAAGGACTCGGGATGCAACAGACCAAATTTCCATTGTGTCAATTTGCCTAATAATGTTATTCGCACGTAACTACAGATGATATATTCTTCAATTTAATACATCTTTTCTTTCCAATTTGCAGTTTAAATCAAGGTTTCATTATATTTGCTATTCAGACCAGATCTTTACAAAGTTCCAGAAATATGTTGCATGTGTCATTCCCGATTCTTTACTTAAAGGACTAGTCAGCCCCACTACCTACTCCACTTTTCCACTTTCCCTATTTTTTATTTTCCAGCTTCCTCCTTTATTTGTTTCTTCAAAATGGCCTTTTCAACTTCTCTGACTTCTGGCTTGAAATTAGCTATTCTATAATTTAGTTTATGTCTCCCTGTTTTCTATTGCTTTCTTGGCCCTGCCATAGGACGTCATCCATTGTTTCGACCATACTCTGCAGGGGCTGCTGCCCTTAGCATTCTGTATACTTTGTTACCAGCAATTAAAATAACATTTTCAGTTTAATCCATCACGCTAAAGGCAGCAAATAAAAAGCATGAGAATTTATATATTTATTCATTAGCAGGCAGCATTATATTTATGGCACTGGTAAAATACTTTGGAAAACTTGGGTTTAGCTTTCCATTCTTGAGTCTTTTAACATAAAATGTGTAATAGCTTTTTTCAATCAACTAGAAGCTACTAAAAGTAGAAGTAATTTTTTAAAATATAGAACTGTATTACCAGTCAGCGTTCTTCCATCACAACTCTTTATGTAATGTATTCATAACTCATTCTTTAATGATTGATCCCTCGATTTTTAAATACAGTTGGCCCAATCGCCATGTCTATTAAGTGGCTATGCATCTTTTCTCGTGGTTTTACTCTCTTATGCCATTACATTTTTAATACACACAGAAATGTATTTTTAATAAATTAAGTTATTTCCACTCTTCTAATGCTTCTAAATCAACAGTGGGTTGCTCCCGGTTTGGCCCAGATCGAAGAACCTGTAGCACCGGCGGTGGGAGGCTCTGCCCACCAGACCAGGATTTATGCGCATGTGCAGAAGTGTTGCGCGTGAGCATTAACTAGTAGTAAAGGGTTTTAGAACCCACTATTGTTCCAAATGCTTGTTTGCAGGCTCACCCTGTTTTATTACTTCTCACTAGTCCAAGATAAGCTATTATCAAATCACTACTGATTTGATTCTTGAACAGTCTCACTAAGATTGAGCCATATAGGACTCTTTCCTAGAATTACAGTGGCACCTCTACCTAAGAACGCTTCTACTTAAGAACTTTTCTAGATAAGAACCAGGAGCTCAAGATTTTTTTGCCTCTTCTTAAGAACCATTTTCTACTTAAGAACCCGAGCCTGGAAAAAATTCCCAGGAAATTTGAGAGTGGCACAAAACCCGGCCAGTTTCCTGCCATGGGAAGGAAGAGGAAGCAGGAAGCAGCAGCAGCCGCCTTTTGATCAAAGGAGCAGGAGGTTCGCCCCTCTCACCTGCCTGAGTTTCTCTCTCTGGCGCATGTATGGGAGGCAGCCTTGCACCAGGTGTATGAGAGGCACGTGTTCCTCCTCACCGCCTCAGAGTCCCTCTTTTTTTTTTTAAGCCTTAAAGTTTCGGCTTTTCTTGATTCCCCTCACCTCACCTTCTTCCTTCGCCAGCGACTGTCCTCCTCCTCTTCTCCTTCCTCCTCCCACCCAAATTCCAAGCTTTTATTTCTTTCCTCAAGGGTTTGCATGCATTATTTGCTTTTACATTGATTCCTATGGGAAAAATTGCTTCTACTTACATACTTTTCTACTTAAGAACCTGGTCATGGAACGAATTAAGTTCTTGAGTAGAGGTACCACTGTATTTAGAAAGAAGGCCAGAACAATTCTTTGGAGAAATCTCAGAACTTTTTTCATCCCTTTCTTCCTGCTCCTGATGCTTATATATTCCTGGGGTAAAACTGTAGAGGGACACTTCAATTATTTCCTTTATTTATTTTTTCTTAAAGTGACAAATAAGCTTACTAAAAATAACAATGCTGTTAAAAAAATAGTGTTCAGTAAGATTCCCCACCCTATCCCAAATACGAAGAGAAAGTTACATCTGAACAATGTAGGGATTCTGTTAAAAAATCACATCATAATTATTATTCATTTGTAATTTCCCCAGCTCTGTTAAGTGGGGGCAGGGTGGAACGAAGGAGAAAGAAAATCAGTAGAATGTGAACTGCAAGCAGAAAAGCAGTATTTAGTTTTGGGCAGAGTTCAGCCTATTTTGCAATCAGTTGCCATAATAATAATAATAATAATAATAATAACAACAACAACAACAACAACAATAACAACAAAAACAAACAACAAACAACAATAATAATATATTGTTGTTGTTGTTGTTATTATTATTATTAGATTTGTATGCCACCCCCTCTGAAGATCAGGTCTGCAAGGACTCATATAAATTTACTACTACCGGTGGTGGTAGAAATGTTTCATTATGCCTAATATAGAAGCTATAAATAATTCTGAGCGAGTCTGATCTAGCAACAGTGAGAGGTCCCTGGTGCTCTCTGAGTTTGGTTGTTTCCTTGTAGATGTTTTGTTACCTAAACTAGGTAACATCATTAATACTATGGTAGTAAGTAGTAAAGAGCAGGGTTTGCTCTCACTTTATATAGAAGTAGAATAAACTGAGAGCGAATCCCACTTCCTACTTACACTGATGATGTTAACTAGTTTGGGTAATGAAATGTCTGCAAGGAATAAATTCATAAGTGCACTGCGTGCCTACCCTCCCTGTCCTAATGTTTCTGTATTATTAGTACCAATATCATATATGGGTCATTCTTTGTCAAGTGGAGCAGGTGTCTATTTGACTATTTTTGCAACCTTATTTGAAAAGAAACCATCACAAAAACAACATATATGATAGGAAAAAACGTGCTCTTTCTAATGAAATAAAAATGAAGATGATTGAAGATGAGAAAACAGAGCGCTCTGTTTCATTACCTTCAATCAACTTCATTAGAAAGAGCACATTTTTTCCTATTGCTCTCTGTTTTCTCTCTTTCAATCATCTTCATTTTTATTTCATTAGAAAGAGCACGTTTTTTCCTATCATATACAGTATGTTGTTTTTATGATGGTTTCTTTTCAAATAAGGCTTCAATTTCACCTGGTCCACTTGACAAAGAATGACCCATATATAAACATTGTTGTATCTTTGCATACTGCCAGAACGTACTTGACAAAATAAATAAAATAAATAAAAAATAAACAATTAAGTTCAGAGACTCCCAGGGAATCTTTATTTCAACACTGAGCTAGAAATATTCCCCTTCACTGGTCTAGCAGCAGTTTTTACACAATCATTATTATACCATGGCAGTGTGGTCTATGCAGAAGTATCCAGAAATTCCATTGGAGAAAAAAAATGCAGTGGTTAGGCTGCTAATTGATATACAGTGTTGGTCCCCTTATCCTTTCTTTATTGAGAGATCGGGAAAAAAGGACATTGTTTAGGAACTCTTCAAAGGGGTATTTTCTAACATTTCCTCAAAACCTATTAAGTAAGATTTCCTCTTCCTTTTATTTGTAGAAATAAAAGAGTCCTAAGTATTTGTAGAAAAACAGTGTTTGTTTGTTTGTTTGTTTCTTGCACAAAAATAATCTCTGAAATAATTCTTAAAGAAAGGTGCTGGGCTAGTAAACAAGAAACTATGACTTCTAATCCCACCTTAGATGTGAAAGGTGACAGGGCTAGTCGGTCTCTTTCTCAGCCCAACCCATGTCTCAGGGGTTGGGCTTGTTGTTATGGGGAAAATAAGACAAAGGAGTATTATGTATGCTCACTGCTTTGAGTTGTTTATAAAGTAATAAAAATGGGATAAAATATCAAATAAATAAGAAAACCAGTTTATTTTTAATTGAATGCACACACCTTGGATTCAGTTGCATCTATCAATTGTGCTTGTAACATAGAAAAACTGCTTTTTTTAAATCCAAAAATACACTATGTTCATTCCATACCCTCATATTAGCGAGCATGAAGTTTGTTATATTCAAATTATATTTCTAATGATTTTTATTATTTTCTATGTTCTAATAGTTTGCAATTATCTAATGGTTTTTTTTCAATATTAGTTTACTATTTATAATTATTTACGAGTATAGATTCTCATAACTTTGCCAATTTTATTTCAGTGCTTTTTATTTTCCAGAGCCACCACCTGACAGGAGCTAACAGAATGGCACATTTTAAAAACTAAATGCACCCTTTAAATTTAGAGGAAATGATAAACTAAAAAGGACCAAGAACACATATTGTACGTTTTCAAACACTAGTCTTCCTCAATCGATGAAGCCATCATTCCATCCCTGATTAAACGTTTAATATCTTTGAGTCACTTGTAAAGTAATGAAGATGGAATAAAAATCTAAGAAATCAATAAAAACAAAGAGGAACTTTAAAAAATAAAAATGGTAATGTACTGTAGATTTATGAAACGTACATTTGTACAAACTTTTCAAGAATTCACACTTAGTATTTCTGTTCAGAAGGATATTTGTTTAACACATATCTGGGTTTAATATTATATTTAAACAATGAGATTATCTTGCTTTTGAAATAAAACAGATATACGTCATTCTTCAAATGTTATTATTGGTCTTAATCAATGAGACTTATATATTATATGAAAGAATGACTAAACTTGACTCATTTGGTATTTATGACATTATCTTTCTAAAATGTATTGAGTCACAGGGTTACCACCAAGAAGTAAAATTTCTCTTGAAAATACCTCTCCTTTTGGAGGTGTTTTTTTTTGTGGGAGGGGGGGCTTGAAAAAGAATGCTTCTTCTGAATCACTTAAGTGTTCTTTCTTACAGGTGTGTCTGTTCTCCAGGCTCATAACTTTTGGAAAATTTTTGTGGTTCTTCAATTAGGCCTTTTATGATGTCATTTTTTAAAATGTAATCCTATCTTTGAACATTGTTTTTTTATCTCTTTATGCAAGTCAGCCTGATCACTCATACTGGGTAGAAAAGAAGGGTATAAATGAAGTGCAATAATTTTTTTAAAAAAAATTAAAGATACAGAGCCCATTCACAACACTGCAGGAACTTACTTGCACATAAAAGCTATACAAAATAAGGAAGTTTATTTTAAAAAAACTTTTAAATGCAAATGGCCAAAAACTTTAAAATGCAAATGACATCATTTGAGTCCACATAAATCAAATTACATATTACAACCCATTAAGAGATTTTGATCACATGGTTGTAGCCACCATCTTTACTTCTGTGTTTAGTTTAAAATGTACACTCAATTGCATTTATAAGAAAGGAGAGGGAGGGGGAGGGAGGGAGAAAGAGAATAAAATATAGAGAAAGCACAACCAGTAATTCTTCTTGTAATTTCCATCTAACCTGACTGGCTTTAAATTCCTGGGCAAGCACATAAAAGAAGAACCATTACAATAATCAGTAGGAGGAAATGTTGAGGCAGTAAAACATGGGAAAGCACATCCTGAAAAAATATTTTTAAACATGCCTCTTGGCAGACAATTATTGGATGGCAGCAAGCTGTCATTTCCAAGCTATTTAGTATTAATAAATTCCATTTGGGGGTCTGCTTTTAACACTGCAGCTCTTTAAGCTGTATGTTGGACAGGTGTCAAAATTATGCGTGTCCTCAATTAGCATTCTGACATGCAAGTACAGCTTTCTTGCCACTTCTCGAGCAATGTGGGAAAATGTCACAGACAGGACCACAGAGTAGAAAAGCATCGCTCAAGATTTTTCTTTTCTACTATCGGGACAGGAAACAATACATTCAGAAAAAGTAATGAAAGCTGAGAAATAACAGGGACACTGGGAGTTGGATGGCATATGAACCCAGAAAGGATATTCCTTACAACACTTGGAAAAGTGGATGGCAAGGCATAGTATGCAGGTGAAGGATGCCAGATGTTGTGTTATTCGGGGGGGGGGGGGGGGAAATAGTGGCAGCATAGAAAAACCAATAAATGTGCCAAAGAGGAAAGCCCTGAAACTCAGCATTTTTGATGCGAATAACTTATATGGGTAAAACTGACATATTTTTCTCATTTAATTTAATCAGTAAAAGTGCAGTCACAGTCCCAAGATAGGTGGCCACATAAATCACTTAAATAAACAAGCAACATCCAATGATTTATTTACAAATACAAAATTGATATGTTCTAAATATAGCACATTTTTTTTACCTTCCTATTAGTGGGCTTTGAATTAATATCACAGACCAGCATTCTTTCGGCAGAGACGTTTATGCCAGTGTAAGCACATTTATTATCGATTACGAACTCAATTGGTTCCGGGACGAGGTTTGTAAGATGAAAGGTTTGTAAGACGAAACAATGTTTCCCATAGGAATCAGTGGAAAAGCGATTAATGCGTGTAAGCCCAAAATTCACCCCTTTTGCCAGCCGAAGCGCCCGTTTTTGCGCTGCTGGGATTCCCCTGAGGCTCCCCTCCATGGGAAACCCCACCTCCAGACTTCCGTGTTTTTATGATACTGCAGGGGAATCCCAGCAGAGGAATTCCAGCAGCACAAAAACAGGTGCTACGCTGGCAATGGAAGTCCGGAGGTGGGGTTTCCAGCGAGGGGAGCCTCAGCGAAATTGCAGCATTGTATTGCCTGCATGAACCAATAATACAAAAATAATATCTTCAATATTATAATACCCTGCTTTATCCAAAATAAGACATCCTCTGATAATAAACCCAATCAGGCTTTTGAGTGTATGGCAATAAGGCCAAACAATTATTTCAGGGTTCAAAAAAATAAGGCAGGGTCTTATTTTCAGGGAAACACAGTACTGGACCAGTGACTTCCATTTTTCCAGCATAGGAAACATATGCAAGGCTGTTTAAAGAAGAAATATAATTTTGCAACATAGGATGATTGGGATTTAAAGAAATACAAGCTGTTTTTCTTACTTTTTGAAAACAGAATGAGAAGGAAACATTGTTAACGCATCACTGAGAAGTCCTGAGTTTCTACACTGTTTCCTATCAGAGGCTGTCATTTTTTCCACTCTAATGAGAGATCATCAAAGTGTCAAATGAAACCCGGAAATCCAAGCTGCAGACAAAAAAATTATCAGTGGCATACTTTTTTATATCTGTGCTTCAGACAAATACAGATAATTAAGAATTCATTTCTCACTTTACTTGAAAGGCACATCCGAGCATCACAATAATTCCACTGTCCAAGTGATCTTGATGTTCCTTTTCACCAAAGTTCTACAAGTTGCAAAAAACCTGGAAAAAAGTGAGTTTTCTCTCCTGCCCAACCTATGCAAAAGAGCCTTACAACAACCTAAATACTCTAAAAATATGGAAATATCAGAAAAGAGAAGAGGCTTTTTTAGTTCATGCGGTACAACGTGCAACAGTTGGTCACAACCAGATGACGGTAATTTTTTTAAAAATCTTCTTGAGGGAACTTTAGTATTTCAGAAAGCGGGTGCAAAGTATTTTGGAAAGCGGATGTAAAATTAGTGTATACTGTTTGAAAATGTTTATAGTGCTTCAGAAACAGAACGCCTTCTATACTTTTTCACTTTTCAGAATTACTCAGATGACTCCTAAGGATATAATAATAATAATAATTATTATTATTATTATTATTATTATTATTATTTTATTATTATTTATTAAATTTATATGCCATTCCTCTCTGAAGACTTGGGGCAGCTTACAACATATAAAACCAGTATACATCGAGATATGATTAATTAAAATTAAGAATTACATTTAAAAAACTAAAAAAGCCTATTATGTCCATTCAAACAGGCCCACTATACACTCATTGGCCAGGGAGTAGAATCTAATGACCCCGAGCTTGGCGGCATAAATGAGACTTTAGACTCTTACGGAAGGCGGGGATGGTGGGGGCTCTCCCTCACGCTCCCCGCCTTCCGTAGGAATTCTAATTCCTGGATATTTCTAAAGTCCAGGTTATCTTTGATCACTGACTATCCTGGTTTGGCTTTATAGGAATTATAGCCCCAAACATCTAGTTGCCAACTTTTGCCCAAAAGTGTAAGGAACATTTAAGAATGGGAGAATCACAGTTTTCATCAGCAACAAATGTAGAATTTTAAGTAACGAGAAAGCAAAAGTACTCAGGAAACAGATGATCTCTTTTCTTAAAACTGAGAAGAATTGCTTCTTTGTTTGTATATTCATTTCTAATATGGAATATCTACTTCATATGGATATGTTGAAGCTCCTATTTTACTGGTTGTCACATTGTCCTTAATTTTGAGTCCAGGAAACAAATAAGCTGAATCAAATACACAAATGTCACATAATTTTCATTAGCAGTAACAGGTTGGTTTGTCATCAACAGCCTGTACTGACTTATGAATATAGAGCACAATGCAATCTGCCTTATCACTTTGACATATGGATGAGTAAATCTATTTTACTGGATTTATTTTTTGAGTAAAATTTCTATTCAAAAATCGAATTGACAAATCCATCAGTTCAGGCAGAGGGCACTGAGGGTGTGGATAGCTACATCTCCAAGCTTGTTTGCAGAGCTAAAACTGACAAAGACCCACATCCTATACTAGGAGTCTCCTTTTAATCCTATCCTAACAATATAATTTCCACTATATAGTGTCTCTATAAAGTGCTAGAAAGTCAATAAATTGTTATTGACATGTACTTTGGGCAGGTTTTAGCTCACTTTTTAAAGATTCAAATAAACCGATTCACACAAATTGGCATTCAAAGAACAAAATTTTATGTTTTTCTCCAGAATTAACAATTAGAGATTGTTGAGGTTATATCCTAATCCTTCTAGTCCCCAGAGAGAGGCGGCATACAAATATAATTATATCTTATATTATTATTATTATTGTTGTTGTTGTTGTTGTTATATCACCAAAACACTGAAGTATAGAATTTTAAATACAAGTTTTTATCCATTTTTGTACAGAGACTACCATGAACAGAAAAAATATGTAGCATTTTTGGCAATTCTTCTTCTCTGTACAATTCACCACACCATTTTCCATATTTTGAAGCCTTCCGAACAGATTGGAAATGCAAAGAGGGCAAGTCACTGAAAACTACTTCTACCGACAGAAAACTCAGATAATTCAAAAAGCATTTCTGCAGCAAGGTGAGCAATAAGCTGTGATCTATATGCAGGCTTTACAACAGAGGTTGTTTATTTTTTCTAAGGTCACCAGATCTGGCCTGCAAAACCCAGGACAATTACTAGATGGAAGCAAACAAAATGGAGTTTTCTGTGTCTCTTCCCTGCCATCTAGTGGTCACTGGTATTCCTACAGCCCAGTTCTGATTTCTCTAATTTTATCCATACAAATTATTGTACTTTGTTATATGATTCAAGAGATACAATACAGATAACACATGATGAAATTGATGAAAGGTGCGGCTTTTGCTAAGCCAAACTGCAGTCTGATTAGTTGTTTTTGCAATGACTTAAGTTTTAAAACTAAAGAATGTAATATATTATAAGAGCATTTTTCATCATTAAGAGGTAAAAAAACATGGACAACAGGAATGCCTGGCTCAAGCATTATACTACCACTCAAGAAAAATAAGGGTTTTTTATTATCATGTATTTCAAAGTAAATATATTACCAAGATTTATAAAAACTAGATTTTATTTTAATGTTAAAATTGCTGAATACAAATGTAATGGAATAAATGTAAGTGCCATTTAGTTTTCAATCAATCAAATGCAAAACAACTATTTGTGTCTAGGAAGAGGATATATTTATTTGATATAAATTTAACCAAATTAAGCTGAACTTTCCGAGTATAAACCAGAATGCAGTAGTCCTTGATTTCCACTTTAAAAAAAATGTATATATATATATACAGTGGAACCCCGACATAAGAGCTGCTCTACTTAAGAGCAACTCGAGATAAGAGCTGGGAGGGGAGAGATATTTTTGTTCTACTTACAAGCCCAAATTCGAGATACAAGCGCCAAGGAGCTGTCTCCTGAAGCCAAACGCTAACTTCCGCGTTCGGCTTCAGGAGACAGCTGCGAAGCGGCGCGCGTGTTTTAAAAGGTTGCAGCCGGCCTGGGGGGCTCGGGGGGGGGGGGCTTGCAGCTTTCTTTCTTGCTCTTTTTCTTTCTCTCTTTTACCTTCCCTTCCTCTATTTCTTCTTTTCTTTCTCCTTCCCACCTTCTTCCCTCCCTCCCTCCCTTCACTCATTCCTCTCTTACTCTCCCCTTTCATAAGTTTCCTTGCTTCCTTCCTCTGTTCCTGTCCCTTCCCCCTTCCTTTCTTTCTTTCTTTCTTTCTTTCTTTCTTGCTCTTTTTCTTTCTCTCTTTTACCTTCCCTTCCTCTATTTCTTCTTTTCTTTCTCCTTCCCACCTTCTTCCCTCCCTCCCTCCCTTCACTCATTCCTCTCTTACTCTCCCCTTTCATAAGTTTCCTTGCTTCCTTCCTCTGTTCCTGTCCCTTCCCCCTTTCTTTCTTTCTTTCTTTCTTTCTTCCTTTCTTTCTTGCTGTTTTTCTTTCTCTCTTTTACCTTCCCTTCCTCTATTTCTTCTTTTCTTTCTCCTTCCCACCTTCTTCCCTCCCTCCCTCCCTTCACTCATTCCTCTCTTACTCTCCCCTTTCATAAGTTTCCTTGCTTCCTTCCTCTGTTCCTGTCCCTTCCCTCTTTCCTTCCTTCCTTCCTTCCTTCCTTCCTTCCCACCCTCCGTCCATTCATTCACCCATTCCTCTCTTGATCGCTTAAAGCCGGTCCCTGGTGCAAAAAGGGTTGGGGACCTCTGTCCTACAGGATGGGGTGGCAGAGAAGTTGAACATATGTAAATTTAAAAGTTTAAGAAAGTTTACAAGTTAAGTGAAAGAAACTTCATTATTCATTTATATGTACATGTACATTTCTTCATTAAAAACATGTCTTTCTGCATAATTTAGACTAACTTTGTGAGTTTTTTGAGGGCTGGAACCAATTAAAATTATTTACATTAATTCCTATGGGGAAAAGTCGTTCGAGATAAGAGCTGCTCGACTTAAGAGCCCAGGTCCGGAACGAATTAAACTCGTATCTCGAGGTACCACTGTACTATCAAATGTATTCACCAGAAAATTGTATACAAAGGGCATTTCAAGGAAAAGTACTTGCCAAATAATGCAAGTATTGAGAAACACACAAATATTTGTATTGACATTTTAAGCAATTGACACTGAGAATAAGACACAACAGATACACGTTACAGAATACTGAATATTGTACATATTTTCCACCCTATTCTAGCCTATTTCTACTTCTATGCCACCCTGAGTCCTTCAGGATTGGGTGGCCTAGAAGACAAACAAACAAACAAGCAAACAAATAAATACGTAGTAGGCCTCAGTGGTTAGAACCTTGCACAGCTATGCTACGTAAAAATCAGCATATATTTTCCTGGATGAAAAAGCTTCACCAAAAAAAGCATTTTTTTTCTCTAAACTAGTTAAAGGCAGGAACTCTTCCTGCTTTCATACTGTATTAATACATAGCAGATTTCTGCAGAGAATTTCAGTATTTGTACCATACTCAAATTATAGCTGTTTACAAAAACAACAGAGATCAATTACCGGTATATTTGAAATTACGTCCATCCAAAAGGAAACTGGAAATAGTTTCTTACTAAACATTCAATCTCAACAATCCATAAACATTTGAACAGCTATTTTAATGGATTGCCCATGACTTCATTAAAGTGTATTTCCTATTTTCCTTTCCTGAAAATGAAAACTATTGGTCTGCTCATTATATCTAGGGGATCTATTTATTATAGATGCAAATATTGAATTAATTAAAGCTAACAATATGAAACTAAACTTTAAATCTGGGAGTTATGTTTTGTTTAATAATATGTTAACTAAGCAAATAATCAGCGTTAACTAGTTTCCCCCCAGAAATGGAGATGGGAAAGTCAACAAACTATTTCTTTTCTCAAATGACCTGCTACCAAGTTCCACTGTTCATATATTTTCATAATATTCTTCTGGAATTGACAATACTGGATTGACAATACTGCACAATAGCAAAAGACTTACTTTGATCAAGATTGCCATCAAGTGTTGCCTGAATACATTGGTATTTTTTTCTACCAGTAATTATCACATTGTAACATTGGGGATTTTGTTGTGAATTAACAATATACTGTATCTCCTTAATATAGTTCTTTTCCTTCTACCAAAAAATGTCAATTCCAATTTTTTTCCTTTGGAAAGTGTGCAGATAATAATTGTATGCTACTTTACTGAAATTAAATAGCTGATGAGAATTCAGGAGCCAAGAAAACATATCCACTCCCATGAGAAATTCTCAAATGCTAGTAAGGTGTAATATCTTGCCCACTGGAAAGAACTCCCAAAAGCTCAAGCATTTCAACTAGTCATTTCCCTCCATTAGATAACATCTGCAACCATATACACTAGTAAAATACGAGTGTAGCACCTTTTTTTATTTAAAAACAAAACAAAACAAAACCACCAAATGATACTGTTGAGAAATGTTATACAGCATGTGTTTCTCCTAATTTGTACTTTCTCAAAGCTATCAGATATACTTAACATGAATTAAATGACCATGGCTATGAGTTCTGATAGATTTCAGAGAAAGAAGGAAAATTGCCTTGGTATAATGTGGAAGCGATATAGAAAGAAGTCAACTTTGCACCGGGCAATACAGCTAGATCAGTAATATCCAGCTACTCCTATATCCAACTTTAGCCAATGTGACAACCCTCCCGATGTATTGGACTATCGTGGGGGAGCGTGAAAGACTCCAAGAGCATCGAGTTCAGAAAGGCTGCATTACTCAAGCAAAACTGCTCAAGTGCCTGGATCACTCAAGGGCCTCTCAAAAATACCAGAGGAAATGACACAGCTGTGCTTGAAACCAGCTGTCTAGCAAGTTATGTATAGCAACTGGGACAAAGACAGGAAAGGACCAAAGGATCTGGGGACCCTTTCTTCAACATAACACTGTCCAAGCAGCTCTTCACTGACCGAACACCAAGAAGAAAGAGGACGCAGCGTGGAAACTAAAAGTCTATGTTAAGACACCCCAGCATGAATAGGAAGGGGGGAAAAGAGACTGCATACAGGTAGTCCTCGAGTTACGATGGTTCATTTGGTGACCGTTCAGAGCTACAAATGGCACCGGAAAAAGCCGACTTACGACTATTTTTCACGGGTAATGACCATCGCAGCATCAAAATTCAGGCACTGGTCAATCGATTCATATTTATGATGGTTGCGGTCAGGCAGATCCCCTTTTGCAACTTTTCAACAAGTCACATCAAGGGGAAAAATAGATACACTTAACAACCCCGTTACTAACAACTTGCAGGAATTCACTTAACAATCGTGGTGGTCAGATGCGGAAAAAACTCACTTCAACCAACATTTCAGCAACATACATTATAGGTTCACTTTGTGTTCGTAAGTCGAGGACTACCTGTAGAGATGATCTCCCCGGTTCTCTGCAGATTTTTTTTGGAGGGGGGGGCAGGAAGCGGAGGAAACCACAAGGGTTTGGAACAGCTACACTGCTGGGCTCTTTCCACTTCCCTCCTCCTCCTCAGCCGGCCTCACTTTACCTCCCGGCGAGGCAGAGTCTTGCCTTTTCCGCATTTCCTCTACGCCGAAAGAAAGCCAAGTTGGCCGGGCGGTGCTAGCGACCCCCAGCCCTCCAAAAAAATAATCCCGAAGAAGCCTCACCTTCCACCCGGCGGAGCTGTTGCTGTCCCCCTTGTCCTTGAAGTAGGGCACGTTCTTGACCATCCACTCGTAGATCTGGGAGAGGGTGAGCCGCTTCTCCGGGGCGCTTTCGATAGCCTTCGTGATGAGGTCCGCGTAAGACAAGTTGCCCCAAGCGTTGCGGCGGGAAGAGCTGCTCTTGCGAGGGCCCGCCACCGAGGAGGCCAAGGCGGCGGGCCCTACGTGCTGCTGAGGCGGCTGCGGGTGTTGGAGGCACGGGAACTCCCCGCACAGGCAGCCGCCCGAAACTCCGAGGTCCCCGGAGCCGCCCGCCTCGAAGCCTTCCCCTCCTCCGCTCGCTTCCAGCAAACTCAGCAGGTCGCCGCCGGCGGAGGAAGAAGAGGAGGAGGCGCCCAGGGCCGTCACCAGCCCGCAGCGGGACGGAGACGCGGCCCTGGCCGGAGTTGCAGTGGGCGTCTGTCCAGGGCTAGACGGGGCGAGCTCCGGACGGGGCAGAGGCCAAGTGCAGGACCTCGGGCGAGCCAGCGGCTGGAAATCAGGGTCGGTCTCCACGGGGTGAGGCGCCTCGGCCATGGCGAAGGAGGGCGGGGGGGGGGGGTAGGGAGAGAGAGAGAAGAGCGGGCTTTCTCGAGCAGGGCGGGCGGCTTCGTCGTCTGGCAGCGGCCTCCTGTTGAGCGCCAGACGCCACTTGACAAACTCCAACTCCGTCCCGCGGCGGCCGCTCGCTCGTCCGCTGGCTGGCTGAGCGACAGGCGGGCAGGGCTCACGCAGTTAGCTCGACGTCCTGGCTGAGGAGCGAGCGCCAGCGCCGCCCACTCTGCCCGGGCCTAAGGGACGAGAGCGCGAAGGGGCGGCCCAAAAGGGCCGAAAGAAACGCCCCTAAGGCTTTGCCCGCCTGAGTGGAAGGAGGCGGGAGGCGCTCTCGTCTACCCCGGGGAGGGAAGAGCGTCGGGGCATTTCCCTTTCATCCGACACACAAAACGCGCACGAACTTTTGCAGTCCAAGCCTCCCCACACGCGCACAGCTGGACTTTTAACGGTTCAAATCTCCCACAAACACACAACACCCCTGGACTTTCGCAGCCCAACACCCCCCCCCCCCGCACAGCTAGATTTCACAGTCTCAATCACCAAAGACACACAACACAACTTTCTCAGTCCAGCCCCTCCACCGCACACATATGGCTGGACTTTCGCAGTCCAAGTCCCCACACACAGAAACACAGGTGGGCTTTTGCAGTCCAGCCCCTCCTCCACCACACACACACACAGCTGGACTTTTGCAGTCCAAGCCCCAACCCCCACAGCTGGACTTTTGCAGTCCAAGCCCCTCCCCCGCACAACACAGCTGGACTTTTGCAGTTCAGGCCCTCAACCACACACACACAGTTGGACTTTCTAGTCCAAGTCCCCCATGCACAACACAGCTGGATTTTTGCAGTCCAGCCCCTACACACACACATAGCTGGACTTTCGCAGTCCAAGCCCCCCCACAACACAGCTGGATTTTTGCAGTCCAGCCACTCTACCACAGACACAGCTGGACTTTCGCAGTCCAACCCCCCCTCCACACACAGCTGGGCCTTCGTATCCCGGCCCTCCCCACACAACACAGCTGGACTTTCGCAGTCCAAGCTAAAAGTGGGGGAAGCGCTGCCCCCGGGGACTTGTGATGGGGAGCTTATTGAAGTGCCTCCCCCCCACTCAGGGCCAACCCAGCGCCTCGCGTTCTTTCCCGGCGTGGCCCGCCTCGGGACCTCCCTGCTCCCCTTTGTGGGATGGAGGCACCCGCGGGCGTGGAGCGGCGGTGTGTGCCCGCGGGAGAGGCCGGGGCGCGGGGGTGCGGCTGCGGTGAGCCAGGCAGGATGTGCGGGTGGAGGGCGTGAGCGGCGAGCGCCGTGGGAAGAGATCGAAAGTCGCGTTTGAGATCGGATGAAAAATTCCAGAACGCGTTCCGACCATCAGTCAGTAGATCACGGCGGGGCTTTTGGAAGGAAAGGGGAACACGAAAATAATGAGATTATGTACAGTATATTATCTGTAAGAAGCACAACGCAGGGCATAAAAAAAGCCCGTTTAAAGAAGTTTAAAGGCTGGTTTTAATTAAAGTGGGTTGTTTACTCGCAGAATGGAGGCCGTTCAGATCCGCTGCGGTGGACAGTAGAGGAGGAGGAGACCCTCAATTAATCTACTGAGCAGGTTAATAAAGATCCTCACAACACACACCCATTTGGGGTAGGATCTTACCGGAAGGCCTTTGGGTGCAAGGAGACTAATATATGCAAAGACTAGGGCTATGTAAGACCCTTTTTTCCCCTTCAAAAAAACTACCGTATATACTGGGCACACTGTTCTCTCTCAGAATAAACTCGTGAAAAGCAAAAAATAATAAAGTGTGGTAAAGCAAAGATGTTTTTAAAAAAAACAACTCTAAACCAACTCGATGCACCATGTTTCTCCAAACTCATCGATGCTTACAAACGGTACTTAACTCCATCACATGCACAGTACAAACCTAGAGTCCAGACCTTCCTGCCTTTCCGAGGATCTCATCAATTGCTTCCAACTACTCCTTCCTTGATATTCATCTCCCTCTCAATCCAGCCATTCTTTCTTTGGCAATTTAAAAATGTAGGAGAGGGGGAGAGGAAGTTCCAGATTTAAAAAATTAATGAATGATCAGGTCACTGGCATGCCACCTGCTTACAATACTCAAAGTGCCCTGTGATGTAAATATAACAATAATTTAAAAGCAGTAATGCAATAATCAACTAAAATCTATAAATAAATTCCATGCTCTCCCTGTGATGGGAATTTTCCCCGCAGAAGAGCATTGTTTGCAACCAGGGTATTATTAAGGACGGGTGGCTTTCTGACCAGAGTAGACAAACTCTTCCAAGATGAGGAGGGTGCATCAAAAATACCATGATCTGTCACATACTCTCTTAGATTCTGCTTCCCATTATGATGTATATTGTACTGTATATGCATTCAGTTTCTGCCTGAAGCAGATCACCTCAAAGGTAACAAGAAGTTAATCTATAAAAGGAGTAAGAGGTGACATCACTACCATGAGTTGGGCCCAGAAGCTTACTAGTGAACTGTGCTGCTCCCACAGGATGGAGATGATTTTGCTACTAAACCTCTTAGTGCTAGTAACAAAGTAGGCAGCCACATTTGGTGCCTTCTGTAGCTTGCAGGACAACATCAAGGGCAACTTCATGTACAACAAATTGCAGTAGCCTAACCAGGAGTTGATAACAGCATGATTCGCTCCTCATCTAGAAAAGATAGCAAATGGTGTATCACACAAAGTTGTCCAAAGACCTCCCTGGCTACCATTTCTGTAGGGACTTCTGCTTGAGCGGAAGGTTGGACTAGATGACCTACAAGCAGGGTCGCCGATAGACCGGTACTACTGGGAGTGGCGTCAGGGACCCGGCCAAATTGAATAATGGGGGGGGCAGCGCCCGCCAAAAACTCTCCAACCCCGATTGCGACGAACTCTGCCTCTGCGGAGCTTCTCCGACCGCGGCCCTCACCTTCTTTCCACCCCTGCGAGGAAAGAAGACAGGGAGGCCGGCAGACAGGCAGGGAGCCCCGATGGCAGCCGTGGAAGGAGGAATGACCGCGGGGTTGGCTCGGCCCTCCGGAAGCCAAGCCGCGCTGCTGGGGAAGCAGAATTGGGGAAGCCGGGAAAGGGCTGAGCCTGGCCGGCTTCTCCGCCGGCCTTGTGTCCCCCCGAGGATTGCGACTCGAGGGCAAGAGAGCCGTGCCTTTCGGCCTCCGGAGGTGCTGGGCCGGGGGTTCGGGGGGACCGTGAACACCGCCCGCTGCCCGGAGCCAATGGCTTCTTTTGGGCTTACTCGCTCGAATTCCTGCTGCTGGCGCTGGGAGCAAGTAAGCGCGGGCGGGCGGCCGGGTGGGAAGGGCGAGGCGCGAGGGGGAGGCAAGTCCCTCTTTTCATGCTCAGTGAGCCTTTCCTTGGAGTTGCCTTTCTTTCTTTCTTTCTTTCTTTCTTTCTTTCTTTCTTTCTTTGTCTCTTGCTCTTTCATTCTTTTTTTCTTTCACTTGCTTTCTTTCTTTCTCTCTTTCTCTCCTTCCTTCCCTCCTTCCATTTCTTTCATTTCCCTTCTCTATTTTTATTTCTCTTTCATTCTCTTTCTTTCTTTTCTCTTTCCTTCTTTCTTTCCTTCTTTCTTTCTTTTTCTTCTTTCTTTCTTTCCTTCTTTCTTTCATTTCTTTTTCTTTCTTTCTCTCTTTCTCTCTTGCTCTTTCATTCTTTTTTTCTTTCTCTTGCTTTCTTTCTTTCTCTTGCTTTCTCTCCTTCCTTCCCTCCTTCCATTTCTTTCATTCCTCCTCTCTCTTTTTATTTCTCTTTCATTCTCTTTCTTTCTTTCTTTCTTTCTCTTTCTTTCTCTTTTTCTTTCTCTCTTTTACCTTCCCTTCCTCTATTTCTTCTTTTCTTTCTCCTTCCTACCTTCTTCCCTCCCTCCCTTCCTTCAGTCCTTCCTCTCTTACTCTCCCCTTTCATAAGTTTCCTTGCTTCCTTCCTCTGTTCCTGTCCCTTCCCCCTTTCTTTCTTTCTTTCTTTCTTTCCCTCCCTCCATTTCTTGCTTTCCTTCTCCTTCCTCCCTTCTTTCCTCCCTCACTCCCTTCTTTCACTCCTTCCTCTCTTACTCTCCCCTTTCAAACCTTTCCTTGCTTCCTTTGCACCCTTCCTCTGTTCCTGTCCCTTCCCTCTTTCCTTCCTTCCTTCCCACCCTCCGTCCATTCATTCACCCATTCCTCTCTTGATCGCCCCTTTTACCATTCCTTCCTTCCTTCCTTCCTCCTTCCTTCCTTCATAGCTCGCCCTCGCCTTTCTTCCCTTCCTTCCAGATGGGAGTGCCCCCTCAAGACACCCGCCCGACTGCTGGTACCCTGCTTTTTCTCTCCCCTCATCCTTTCCAGCTCCTCGCTGGTGGCTGCCGGGTGTGGGATCCCCCTCCCCTCTCCCCTCACTAGAAAGCACATGGTTTTGTCAACAAGGCCTCTTCCAAGAAGGGAGAAGTGCCAAGGAGCCGTAAATAAGCCTCGCTCTGCCTGACCGATGCCAGGAGGATCTTTCTTTCCCTCGCCACTCCCGCTTCTTTCTTTCTCCTGGACGAGTCCACACAATCGGCTTAACCCAGTTCCTGAAATAGCCTATGGCAGTGCTTCCCAACCTTGACAACTTGAAGATATCTGGACTTCAACTCCCAGAATTCCCCAGCCACCGTTCGCTGGCTGGGGAATTCTGGGAGTTGAAGTCCAGATATCTTCAAGTTGCCAAGGTTGGGAAACACTGGCCTATGGGACCGCCTCGCTTGGCGTGAAGCGGGAAATGATCCCCGGAGGATGGAGTGGCTTGGCGACTTAAAATAGTTTTAAAATGGCGGGGGGGGCAGACACTTAGGCTGTATGGGGCCCCAAAATTCCTGATGGCGGCCCTGCCTACAAGGTCTCTTCCAACTCTAATAATAACCTAATCTATCTGCTGCTCTAGCAGGAGCCAGAGGTCCAAAAGAATCCACATATTGTAGAGTTGACTCTCCAAATGAAATTCAACTCCATTGACACCTACAAATGGATCATTCATAGTATCTGTTCTGTATCAATAGAAACTAGAAGTCACCACAAAATCTCCATGCTCCAGGTCAAGTTTTTAACCATTCCTTCTACTCAGCCTGGGGGCACAGATATATAATGGAAGACTCCTCTCTCCCATCAACATCAAATGGCACCACCTACTCAGAAAGAACAGTGTCCTAACTCCAGTCTTTAATAAATAGTACAAAATAATACCAAGGTCAAGAGCATTGAATCAATATCATATAGAGATGTGATAAGAGTAGAAGTACACTACACTCATCTAGGTGCCAGTAAACAAATTTTGGGGGACTACCAGCCTGGCAATGAAATCAAAGCTCTTAGGGAGGGAACCTACAGGATATTACATAGGCCAATATACTAGTAGTGCTCCACTAACCAAAATCATTTAGACTGACTTCAGATTCAGAGGAAAAATACATCTTATTCTCACAGTATATCATGGCCATCCGTGTTGCAGTATGGCATAAATGTTAGAATAGGATTTATATCTGGACCTCTAGCATAAAAATACTCTGCTTACCCTGATTCTATTATAAGCCAGGATAGGACGGCACTAACTGCTTAGTCTGTATCACTGGTGAAGGGAAACAAAAGGGCTCAATAAACATCTCACTGATAAACAAAGTTTACATCACTCCGGACAGGACGTTATACGATCAAAGGGGGAGATTTACATTGCCTGAAGCATACACAGGATGAGACGGTGATTAAGGAGATTGGTTGTGATAAGGCAGAAGGCTTCAGAGAAATTAGGTGTGAGAAACATCTGCTCTGAGGAAGTGTTGCTAGGAAATTGGTTTGTGATATCTGTGGGAAAAGGAAGAACTCAAAGACATGTTTGAAGTTATGTTATTTTTGTGTATCACTTGACATGTACGTGTAATTATCCCCATTTCCTTATGTTCCCAAATAAAAAGAGGTACCGTGTCACTTCACCCAGAGAGAGAATGTGTCCAAGTCTTCTTTCTAGGATTCACGTTCATGAGTGATCCCACACGGCTGGGTTGCACTTAGTCCCATTGAAGACATTGTCTTCATCAGGGACTTTGACAGCATCCACACATCCGTCCTCCATTTCCTGACCCTGGTGTGGTGGCTGGTGTACAATTTGAAGTCTGTCTCCCAGAGCTTGTTGAGCCAATACATTCTAGCTCTACTCTCTCTCCATTACTGGTAGTCCTCATTTAGTGACCACAACGTGGATTGGCAACTCCATCATTAAGAAAGAGATGGCTAAGGGCAACTGCTGTCATAATTGCAATCTTACTGTATTTCAGCTTTCCTTTGCTTTCAAGATTAGAAAATGTCATAAATGCAAAGATTGGTTGCAAAATTACTGTTTTTTTCATCATCCTTGTAACTGCAAATGTTTCTGTCCAAGGCAGTCACTAAATGTGGACTACCTGTGGAGAAGCAGGGGCTTATAACAAGGAGACCTACCATTTAGCAGAGCCAACTTCAATCCAAGGTCTTCCTAAGAGATTATCTAATGCAGAGATGGGCTACTCCCAGTTCCATAGAACCAGTAGCGGGATTTTCCCACAGTTCACTGAACCGGGAGGGATCACCGGCTGGCCACACCCCCAAACCGACCCTAATGGCAGCGTCTACGGTGCAGCCATCTTGTTTTTGGCTTCTGTGCATGCACAGAAGCTGTTTTTGGCACTGCACATGCGTATGCACCTCTGTAAAGTGTGCATGCACCCACGTATCACAATGTGCACGCAGCCAGGCAGCGCGGGAGGAAGCGAACCAGTAGCGAGGTAAGTTAGAACCCAACCCCTGGTTTAATGTTAGTAGATGAGGTCCTTGCTGAATTTTCCGCACTGCCTTTATAAGCTGACTTTTAAAAATTCCTAACATTGTCTCATAAGTACAGGGGCCACTTCCCCACCACCACAATATTCAGCATTTTAATCTATTGTACATTAGAATGTAAATAAAAGGTGCAAGGTACCCAACTTTTGGCAGCAAACATAGCTGTAGCTCAACAACTTGTGGAACAATTACACTTAGAAAGAGGTATTGACACAGCCATACCAGGAGTTTATGATTTGTGGAAATGTTAATTGTATGCTTTGTTTCCTTTATTTATATATCGGCTTGTTTGGAACAGTGAGCTTAATGCATTTAATTTCAACCATGAAGTTGGAAAGGCTATATACACTGCAGGATGTCAGTTCCTCAAGCTCAGGAGAGATTAAAAGTGCAAAAGGTTGTGTTGCCAGAAGTCTAAACCATTGTTCCATTTCCCATATAGGAAAACACACAAGTTTATCCAGAAGAACACCAAGTCCCTGTTTTCATGCTTGAAGCGAATAGCAATGTCAAGAAACAGCATGAGTGTGTATATCCACACGTACATATCTGCTGAAAGAAGGAATAGCTTTAAATGGGGTTAAATATAATTAACACAAATATGCCCTCATGAAAATCTCATGTACTATACATTATAATTTCATTATCATGCTTAATATTTTTTAAAAAGTCAATAGCAAACATTTAAAACAGGCTGGTGCGGTACAACTGATTTGGTTATATTCAGGAACAGATCTGTCTATTGTGACCTGAAGAGGCCCCTACAACAAGCCTGATTCCCAGGAAGTCTCACACTACCAGACTTTGGAAGAAACAAAAGAATGATGGTAGTTGAAAAAAGAAATTTGTTTTATGGACTAGTCAGAAGTACTGACTGAGAAGGCCCTTACAGTATACTGCTCAAAAAAATAAAGGGCACACTCAAATAACACATCCTAGATCTAAATGAATGAAATATTCTCATTGAATGCTTTGTTCTGTACAAAGTTGAATGTGCTGACAACAAAATGAAATTGATTGTCAATCAGTGTTGCTTCCTTAAGTGGACAGTTTGGTTTCACAGAAGTTTGATTTACTTGGAGTTATATTCTATTGTTTAAGTGTTCCCTTTATATTTTTTTTGAGCAGTTTACTCTAACTTTCTCCCAGAGGTGGTAGAATGCACAGTTTCATAGAACCCCATCTATGCAATCCAGCAGTTTCCCACCTGGAAAACTGCTTTTACCTGTTTCCCTTTTTATTTTGAATTTTCCCTATAGGTGGGGACAACAACAATAAAAACAAAACTTGGCTTTATTTATTTGCAACATACCATCTCGATATGGCAGCTTGGATTCTGAAACAAACATTACAATATTTTAATTGAATAAAATATTTTTGATTATTTTGTTGAAAAGTCTCTTTTGTTTCCATTTTGTAAGAAATTATATAACTATATATGTGCATCTAGTGCTGCAACCTGCAGCAAATGTTCGCCAAATTTTACGTAACCTGGCTAAGAAATTCATTTCACAATTGGGAAATGCCTGCCTGCTTGATAGAAATGATTGAAAAGAAAACCCCAAAGGATGCTTCTTAAGGGTGAAGTAAGCTGTCACTTCCTTCCTGTGCTTTTTTTTTTTCAGAGAGGCACCTATGCATCTGGTCAAGTTGCTTGCTTTGCAGACTCCTGATGTGCACCAAATACACAACCCAAAGCGCAGATTCATTTCCCTCAGAAAAAAAAATATGCATGTGAAAGCATTTTGATTATTAAGAAGTTCAAAAGAAGAATAGTTCTATGAAGAACTATTCCTTTTTGCAGTGTTATCCTACTGTATTAAAGAATAGATTCTTGAATCTTACAGTAAGGTTTGTTTCCCTTCCCCCCTCCCCAACATAGCTCCTATCAGAAAACCAAAACAATAGGAAAAGACATTAAAATCTCTTTTTTCCTCTTAGAAATTTTTTTATTGAATATACAGTGTTCCCTTGATTTTCGCGGGTTCGAACTTCGCGAAAAGTCTACACAGTACCACGTTTTTTAAAAAATATTAATTAAAAAATACTTTGCGGGTTTTTTCCCTACACCACAGTTTTTCCCGCCCGATGACATCATATGTCATCACCAAACTTTCGTCTGCCTTTAATAAATATTTTTTTTAATAAACTTTAATAAATAAACATGGTGAGTAATAATCTAAATGGTTGCTAAGGAAATGGGAAATTGTAATTTAGGGGTTTAAAGTGTTAAGGGAAGGCTTGTGATACTGTTCATAGCCAAAAATAGTGTATTTACTTCCGCATCTCTACTACGCGGAAATTCGACTTTCACGGGCGGTCTTGGAACGCATCCCCTGCGAAAATTGAGGGAACGCTGTATATACATTAAAAAAGACATAATCTTTATTTCATATTTATTTACATTAATCTTGTATTGTACAATGTCTTAAATCGCACAAATTGCACAAACAATGATAGAATCAAAAAGAACAGATAGAAATAGAAAAAAGAAAAAGAAACATAGAAACACATAACAACACACACACCCCTTACTGTCGTCCTAGACAGCTCTTTCTCTTATATTAGAGCCATGATTGGCAAACTAAACTTGGCAAAAAGTGTGCCATATTTTGCAAAGATGGCTACATCCTTTTCTTCCCCAACATAAAACAGATGATGGAGCTGTTGTAGACATTGTAGACAGCTGTTGTAAATATTCAGGGCCTGTGACTGGCTTAGCTACGTTTAGGCTAGTTAGTGAGTCAAGGAGCTGCTGGGAAGTATAATTCTGTCCAGGAAAAAAGAATGTCCAGGGATCTTAGGACAGTGTTTTCCAACCTTGGCTACTTGAAGATTTCTGGACTTCAACTCCCAGAATTCCCCAGCCAGCATTTGCTGGCTGGGGAATTCTGGGAGTTGAAGTCCAAATATCTTCAAGTTGTCAAGGTTGGGAAACACTGTCTTAGGAGACTGCTTTACCTGCCCCCAATGGGAAAGACAGATTTCAAGTTGCACACCAGCCACTATACCAAGGTCAGGAAATGGAGGGTGGATTGCCATGATATACCATAGGAATAAGATGTATTTTTCCTCTGAATCTGAAGTCACTATAAGTGATTTTGGTTAACAACCATGGTAGAGTACTATTATGTAATATCCTGTAGGTTCCCTCTCTAAGAGTTTTGATTTCATTGCCAGGCTGGTGGCCCCCCAAAATTTGTTTACTGGCACCTAGATGAGTGTAGTGTACTTCTACTCTTATCACATCTCTATATGATATTGATTCACTGCTCTTGAACATGGTATTGTTTTGGATTATTTATTAAAGACTGGAGTTAAGAGACTGTTCTTTCTGAGTACGTGATGCCATTTGATGTTGGTACCCCAATGGGTAAGGCAGTTACCTTACTGCCCAATGAGAAGCCCAACATAGACATTATTATTATGTCAACTCCAGCGATGGGTTGCTCCTGGTTCGGCCTGTTTCTAAGAAGTGGTAGCGCTAGCGACAGAAGGCTCCACCCACCCACCCAGGAGGCTTCTGCACATGCACAGAAGCGCACAAGCGAACCTGTGGTAAAGGGTCTTAGAACCCACTGCCAATCAACTCTGAACCAAACCTGGCTGAAGCCATCTTTTGCTGCCTCATAGTTGCTACAAGCCCTGAGACGGGGAGGGAGGAGGGAAGGAGATAGACCAGCTGATGTTTCAAAACAAAAATAAATTCTTTGAGGAATCTACCTGCCTTGGACTTCAATGGGTATGTTACTCAGAACACTGACATATTAAAATTAACAGCATTGTAACTAAACTTACCACAGTTCATTTAGTGACCGTTCGAAGTTACAACAGCACTGGAAAAAAGTGACTCATGGCCATTTTTCCACACAATCTTCTCAGCATTCCCCTGGTCACATGATCAAAATTCAGATGCTTGGCAATTGACTGATATTTATGACGCTTGCAATATCCCAGGGTCATGTGAATGCCTTTTTAGCTAGAGGTATAACAAGCAGGAAGAGGGAGATTGTGATCCCGCTATATAGAGCGCTGGTGAGACCACATTTGGAATACTGTGTTCAGTCCTGGAGACCTCACCTACAAAAAGATATTGACAAAATTGAACAGGTCCAAAGACGGGCTACAAGAATGGTGGAAGATCTTAAGCATAAAACGTATCAGGAAAGACTTAATGAACTCAATCTGTATAGTCTGGAGGACAGAAGGAAAAGGGGGGACATGATCAAAACATTTAAATATGTTAAAGGGTTAAATAAGGTCCAGGAGGGAAGTGTTTTTAATAGGAAAGTGAACACAAGAACATGGGGACACAATCTGCAGTTAGTTGGGGGAAAGATCAAAAGCAACATGAGAAAATTTTATTTTACTGAAAGAGTGGTAGATCCTTGGAACAAACTTCCAGCAGACGTGGTAGATAAATCCACAGTAACTGAATTTAAACATGCCTGGGATAAACATATATCCATCCTAAGATAAAAAACAGAAAATAGTATAAGGGCAGACTAGATGGACCATGAGGTCTTTTTCTGCCGTCAGTCTTCTATGTTTCTATGTTTTGTGGTCTTCTGACAAGCAAAATCAACAGGGATGATTCACTTCACAACAGTGGTTGCAGAGATGGGCTACTGCCCGGATAAGAGGGAACGCAGTGGGGTAGTGAAAATGGAGCTCCACGCCAGAGCACCCAATTTTCACTTAAAGATGTTGAAAGAAAATGCAGGGTGTTATGTATTCATGTAAGTAGGAATATGTAAATAGTTTATGCTAATATACGTTTAAACTGGTTCATCTGCATACGCGGCTGCTGATTGGCTAGCCAGCGGGCAGGAAAATCCAAATGGCTGTCAAAGCCACGCCTACAGTAAGGAAGCCCTTTAAATGGGGAAGCAGCACTGCACGATTTTCGCCACGAACTTAACTGTGTCACTGTAACTGCTACATTGTTTTGCCTGCCCATTCCTAATAAAAAAAATCAGGCCAAAGTGTGTCCTTCTGCTTATTCCGATCTAACATTGGCGCTGAAGGAAAATCAAACCAACGCAAAAGAGAAGTCATGGAAGCCTCTCTGGTAGCCCAAGCGCCAGCATTTTTCGACCCAGATAAAACAAACTTGGGACACATACATGGAGGAATTCGAAAACTTCCTAGAAGCCTCCGGCCACGAAGATGCCAGTAACAAGATGAAGCGGACTATATTCCTGAACCGCTGTGGGCCCTTCATCTACGCTCTGGGCGTCCTGCATAAGCCACGCCCACAATGTGGTAGTAAAAATTGTGGTAGCTCTTCACTCGGTGGTTGTGATTCACTTAGGAGCTGTGGGCAAGGAAGGTTGCAAAATGGAACAACACTTACTTAAAAAATGTTTCGCTTGGCAACAGAAATTTTGGGCTCACTTGTGATGACAAGTCGGGGTCTACCTGCAAGGTAACTGCAGAAATGTAGGCAAAGCGTCACACCTGCTGAATTCCAGGCTTTGGGGCAGGGGGTGTCATTTTAATTCCATTTCAATGAAGCGTGATGTTTATCTCTGCTTTTGAGTACATGCAGGTCTTGGTCTTGGGGCTATCTGCATTTCCAGCTTCTCATTCAAAACTCTGACATAACCCTTTTCTCCAGGTTGTTTAGGTATCTGTGTTTCAGCTTGGGTCTTTAAAGGAGGAGGACCATAAGGGAGTCATTATTATAATCCTAGCCTTTCCTTGGTCTGTTTGATATTGCAGATGAATGAATGGATGGAACATTTCATGTCAGAATGGCTCGGCTGGCTGTCCATCTTGAAAGGAGTGTCAGTAACATGATGCAATTAACAAGTCACCGCTGACTATTCAAGACCATATTTTGTATACAGCCTTAAACCGACATAATCCATTTCAGTAACAAATGCATAATTTATGAATGCTGTTTCAATTAAACATTGTAGAGATTTGCAGCCTGGTTGTAGGGACTCAAAGCGCATACTAAATTATGACTATTCCCCTGGTTATCCAATCACCTCACTCCCCCATCATTAAGACATTACCATCTGGCAGTATCAAAACACCTAAAAATACGTTTCTGGAAATTATTGCTTGAGCTCATTACTTGCCATGCATTGTTCATCACCCTGAGTTAAAATGAAGAGAAACGTTTTGTACATAATTGAAATAAACCTCCTTTTAACAAAAAATCAAAACAAAACCCACCCCTAACTCATCTGTTTTAATAAAAGCCAGGACTAGCCACAAGACGCAAAAAGAAGATTATGTTTCAGTATTGGTTGTATGATGTGAGTCTACCCATATGCAAAGGGCAATGTACCTGAGAATAAATGCAGCACTAAGAGCTACGTATTTTTCACGGTATCATGTTGCTGTTTTGATGTGCTGGGCAGCTATTATAGTATTGCCCGCATACCACCTCGGAGAGCCATCCTTTGTTTATTTTTGTATTGCAGTATGCTGGAAGAGTCTAATCCTTCAGAGCACCTTTGTATATATTAAACAATTTTAATGCTTGAATAATAACCAGGAAATAATATATTTGACACGTTACACCCCAATTGATTTTTAATTTTAAAAAGTCTAGGTCAGATTTGCAAGAGGATTAGCCTTTTTTAAAATGTCGCTTTCAATGTTTTACAACTCTGTTTACTTCCTTGACTTCTTCCCATTTTCTGCAGCATATAATCCAACAAATCATGATGTAATAATGTCACCGTGCTCATCATTTTTAAGAAGCATGAAGTTGCTGAAATCGGTCCCCAGCGTCCTTCAAAGCACTGTTTTTAGCCTGCTTGTAGAAATTAATCAGATTTGACACCCTTTTAAAGTCTATAACAGACTGAGAGAGGTTCTAGAAATGTAACAACCAACACTTTATTTAAATACTGCTATAAATTATTATTATTGATAAAAGACATAAGCAGAGCTACACCTGGGTGGCATTTAGATGAAGATTGCAAGGACATTCCAGAAATACTCTGGGAATTAAGCATTAATGGCAAGCATTTCAGTATTATTGTAAATCAAATTACACATTTATGTCTAAGCAATGCCCCAGGGTCCTGCTTGACTCCAGGGTCTTTTCATCTTTTTATTGTAGGAGAACTTTAAGTTGATGGTAATAGCCAAAGGTGCCTTTTATTCATTTAGATCAGGAATGACCAGTTTGTTCTGGATTGAAGCCTACCCTTGACCTTTGAGCATCAGACTCCTTAAGGTGACGAAGAGGAAAACTAAATTTGACTTTATATATTTAAATTAAGTGTAAATGTATACAGTATAATATATTCAGCCATGTAGCCAATACTTCTGACACATTAAAAATTGCACATTTATAATGACTTTGGAAGGTTTTCAAAGGTTGAAGGCAACATTTTAGATTTCACATGCAGGCTAAAGAGATCAGCTTGTACACATGTGGTTTAGCTCTGGTCCCTCAGGATGAGCCTAACTTTTCAGGCTCGTGGGCACATGGGGTGCCATCAGCCTAGAAAAGTGGGTGTGGCCAATTTTGAAACACCCATATTGCTGAAGCTAAACAAAGTCCCTTCAAATTATATTTTTTGAGACTGCCTCTGTTGCCTTAGCTCCTTCCACATGGAATTAAGGATGGAGGAAGTATACATCACATGAAAATTTATATTTGAATAAATACATTTCAAACATTTTGCCTAGGACTAGAACATACATGTAAGCCAGAATTAACATTTTTTCCCCAGAATTTAAAGTTTGTAATTTGTTGTGTGCTCCTTTTGTATTTTGTTTTATAGGAGAATAGACACAGTAAATGTCTATTTTGTGCATGCATTCTCTGGTAGAATAAAAAGAAATATATATAGATGATGATGATGATTATTATTATTATTATTATTAGTAGTAGTAGTAGTATTAATATTAATATTATTAATATTATTATTATTAATTAGACTTGTATGCTGTCCTTCTCCGAAGACTCGGGGCGGCTCACAGGGTACAATACAAAAGCAATGTGTATACAAATCTAATCTAATTAAAACTATAAGCTAAGATTCCACCATATTAAAAACAGTCAATCAACTCAGTCACAACCACACATCACATTTAGAGATATACATATACCCTAAATTACTCTGCAAATGTTCATGCACAACTTTTCCCAATGAACTCACAAGCATTGTAGCAGTAAGGGGGTACAGCATTTCCACTCATTCCAGTCCAGCAATGAAATGCTTGATTTTAACAAATGAAGGATGAAACTGAAAAACAAAATCAAGAAATTCATGCAAACTCAGCATCAATTTGTAACTTGGTTAATAAGCTTTTCCCTCCTGTTTTCTCCTTTGGGTTTTGCCTCCCAAGGACAATTCCATCTGTCCGTCCATCACCCTGAGGGGGGAATCACTGAACCCCTCGGAGAGGGTCCACAACTTGGGCGTCCTCCTCGATCCACAGCTGACATTAGAGAACCATCTTTCAGCTGTGGCAAGGGGGGCGTTTGCCCAGATTCGCCTGGTGCACCAGTTGCGGCCCTATTTGGACCAGGAGTCACTGCTCACAGTCACTCATGCCCTCATCACCTCGAGGCTCGACTACTGTAATGCTCTCTACATGGGGCTACCTTTGAAAAGTGTTCGAAAACTTCAGATCGTGCAGAATGCAGCTGCGAGAGCAATCATGGGCTTCCCTAGGTATGCCCATGTTACACCAACACTCTACAGTCTGCATTGGCTGCCGATCAGTTTCCGGTCACAATTCAAAGTGTTGGTTATGACCTATAAAGCCCTTCATGGCACCGGACCAGAATATCTGCGAGACCGCCTTCTGCCGCACGAATCCCAGCGGCCGGTTAGGTCCCACAGAGTTGGCCTTCTCCGGGTCCCGTTGACTAAACAATGTCATCTGGCGGCACCCAGGGGAAGAGCCTTCTCTGTGGCGGCCCCAACCCTCTGGAACCAGCTCCCCCAGAGATTAGGATTGCCCCCACCCTCCTTACCTTTCGTAAACTCCTTAAAACCCACCTCTGCCGTCAGACATAGGGGAACTGAGACATCTCTCCTTGCCTATGCAGTTTTATGTATGGTATGTTGTATGTATGATTTTTAAACAATGGGGCTTTTTAGACTTTTAATGCTAGATTTATTATTATAGACTTTTAATATTAGATTTGTCATTGTATACTGTTTTTTTATCACTGTTGTGAGCCGCCCCGAGTCTGCGGAGAGGGGCGGCATACAAATCTAATTAATAATAATAATAATAATAATAATAATAATAATAATAATAATAATAATAATAATAATTTTACCTTCCCTTCAAATATTATCCATTTATATTAAAGCAGTTGTTTTGTTATCTCTCCCCAATTCCCCTTCTGTGGTCCCTGTTCCACCAGCACTGGGCCACCCCTGTACATATGCTTTATCTGTTAACGTGACATATACAAAACCAGCAAGTTTTGAAATTAGTCAGCTTTGCTCTCTCTCTCTCTGCGTTTCAACTGTCAGTTTCTCCTTGCATGTGAAGGGAAGACAAGTAGATAATTGCTTATGTTGCAATTTTATCCTATCAGACTTTAATGGTTCAGAAGTTCAGTTAGATAGCAACATTTGCCACTCAGAACTGATGATTTGGTTGGAAAAACTGCAGCTATAGCAACTGCCGAGGATATCTCCCGTTGCAACAATTTCAAAAGTGTAGCTCTTCAAGACACTTATTGTACGCTGAGAGCTTATGGACTAGAGACAAATTCCTTGTGTGTCCACTCACACATGGTCAACAAAGAATTATATAAGTTTTTAAGCCTATCCTCAAAATAAGTCAAAGTCAAAGAAGGCTGCACGATCATGAATCTTATGAAACTGGCCTGACCACCAAACTCAGATCTTTATAAAGTACTCACAGGGTTTTAAATTAATTGTTTTCAAAAGATTGTTGGTAATTATTTTGGGGAACAGTGTTAAGCTAACCTCTATTCAGAGCAGTGTTTCCAGTAAAAGTTGTAAAACCCTATCACGTTGTCAGCATTGCCAGAGCATTTACAAGTGTATTGTAGAGGGAAGGATTAAGGATTGCTGCAAAAGACAGAATCAAAGAGCAGTGTGTGACCCTAGCTCACATGTTAAAACTTGCCACACTCACCTGAATTTAAGTATAACAAAGAATTTAATTTGCAATCATGGCAGTAGCAGAGAAAGAAAAGGGAGCAACTTGAAACCTATGGGTTTTTCCCCCCTTTGTTTTGTTTTGTTCCTTTGATTCAGTCAACTCTTAGCCTCTATCTGGATTAATCCCTGCAATATTTATTATTATTATTATTATTATTATTATTATTATTATTATTATTATTATTATTTTGGGGGGGGTAAAATTTGTCAGAACCCTAAACCCTAAACCTAAACCTAACCCTAACACAAGAACACGCAACAGATTCAAACTTAATATTAACCGCTCCAAACTTGACTGTAAAAAAATATGACTTTAGCAATCGAGTTGTCGAAGCATGGAACTCATTACCGGACTCAGTAGTGTCAACCCCTAACCCCCAACATTTTTCCCTTAGACTATCCACGATTGACCTCTCCAGGTTCCTAAGAGGTCAGTAAGGGCCATACATAAGTGCACTAGTGTGCCTTTCTTCCCCTGTCCAATCGTCTCTCCTTTATCTCATATATCTTTTCTTCCTTTCATATATCTTCTCCTCTATTTTTATATCTTTTGTTCTATCCTTTTCTTTATATATATATATTACTACATGTCTATTCTCTTCAATATGTATTGTGTATTGGACAAACAAACAAACAAACAAATAAGTGGTTTGCATTGCCTGCTTCCTAGGGTTGGGAGAAAGTGACTGGCCCATTGACCCAAGGTCACCCACTGGTTCATAGTCTCCAACCTGGTGCTTTAACCACTGTCACCCAACTGACTCGTGTATATAATTGTAAATCCAATGTTAGCATTAAGCTTCAACTGGGCTACTAAATAATTGATGTATTGATTAATTTATTTGTCAAACTTGGAGAGTCATACTTCCATAAAGATTCAGAGCTTCCCAACTCCTTCAATAATAAAATACATACAGTGGGGAAATGTAACTGGTATGATTCACTCAGATTTACATACACTGAGCCTTTTTAACACAGAAGCAAATCTCACTGAGAGACCCCAGTCCAATAAATTAGAGATGACCCTAAGTAGCACTTTTGAGACCGGATGCTGGCTGAGCCTTTTAACAGGAAAGTAGTAGATTAGTAGCATATTTTCAATGAAGAGCCTATATCTATTTTCCCCCCGGGTGGTGCCTAGTTTATAAACACAGAGGTATGCACAAGCAAACATAATTATACTATATCTATAAAGACTTCATGCAGCTTTAATTTATTTTCATTTATTTTTTATTTATTCATTTGTCCAATACACAATACATATGGAAGAGAATAGACATGAAGTAATATATATAAAGATAATATGTAAAAATAGAGGAGAAGATATATGAAAGGAAGAAAATATACATGATATGTGAGATAAAGGAAAGACAATTGGACAGGGGACGAAAGGCACACCAGTGCACTTATGTACGCCCCTTACTGACCTCTTAGGAACCTGGAGAGGTCAATCGTGGAGAGTCTAAGGGAGAAATGTTGGGGGTTAGGGGTTGACACTATTGAGTTCCACGCTTCGACAACTCGATTGTTAAAGTCATATTTTTTATAGTCAAGTTTGGAGCGGTTAATATTAAGTTTGAATCTGTTGCGTGCTCTTGTGTTGTTGCGGTTGAAGCTGAAGTAGTCATTGACCGGTAGGAGTCTTCGGAGAGGGGCGGCATACAAATCTAAGTAATAAATAAATAAATAAATATGATCTTGTGGGCAATACTTAAATCGTGTTTTTTATTTATTTATTCTTAATAAATTCCCTTCGGTATAAGATACGGACAAAATAAAATGCAACCGAGAAGGGGTTTGGTTACGATTTAGCATACCGTGGTACCTCATCTTACGAACACCTCTTCTAACGAACTTTTCAAGATATGAGCCCGAAGATTTTTTTGCCTCTTCTTCCAAACTATTTTCACCTTACGAACCCAAGCAGCTGCTGCTGGGATGAAGGGGTTTCTTTTTCCCCCCCTTTTTGAAGAAAGAAAAGGGAGGGGCGGCTTGGAGGAGGAAAGATTTTGCAGAGAACAAGGTGCTTGCAAAGGCACTGAAAGGGTGTCTTTTGAAGAAAGAAAAGGGAGGGGCGGTTTGGAGGAGGAAAGATTTTGCAGACAACAGCTTGCTTGCAGAGGCACTGAAACGGTGTCTTTTGAAGAAAGAAAAGGGAGGGGCACCCCCCTTGCCTTTCTTCCTTCCTACTCACCCTTTAGCCTAGCCTTGCTTCTTCCACCCACCTCCTTTAGCTGCTCCTCCCTGCCCTCTGTTCACCTCCCTTCTGAAGTTTGGGATTTTCCTGAAGGATTTGCACGCATTATTTGCTTTTACATTGATTCCTATGGTAAACATCGTTTCATCTTACGAACTTTTCACCTTACGAACCTCCTCCTGGAACCAATTAAGTTCGTTTGATGAGGTACCACTGTATTTGTTTGTAGGAAAGTTAACTTTCAACATACCCATCATCATTTTGGATACAAAGCTTAACATGGTTTCAAGTTCTCCAAATATGTTCTGCAGTAATACCACAGCTGCCTTAGGGCTCCCAAATATGCATATGCAAGAATCTAGAACTATTCAAAACTCTTCAATTATGCTCCCTAAGGAACCTGGTTTGGTTCATTGTTCTAACTGCTTACCAAATAGGCTTCAGATGTTTATGAAATTTTATTGGCATTGCGTGTCAAGTGCGTATTTTCCCCACATTTGATTGGATCTGGAAAGTTACTTTTAATGAGATGAAATAAGGTCAGTTTATTGTAACGCATTTTCTGTTGTTTTCATATTTGTCTTTGTATTTTCTAAAAGCTTCAGCTCTGTTTCTGCAGTCCTAACCGTCAGCAGATTTTAGCTTTGAAGAACAATGATAAAATTGTTTGGTTCTTTAGGGACTGGGAGACAAATGTGGAATTTTAAAAGCATATCATGTGCATTCGCATTAAATGGGTGGTGTGGTAGACTTGATCAGTCACAAAACTGACTCCTTGTGATATTCTTTGCCATCCCAGGTTACTTTTATTTTTTTCTCGGCTACTTGTCGTCACAGTTCCAAACAGCAGTACAGTATTTAGTTTATTGATTAGCCATATCAGAATACAAAGTTCCAACATAAATTAATAATAAAACCTTATAAAACAATTTAAAATGAAATCGGAGTAAAATACAATAAGTTGATATATAAATATGTAAAATAAGATACAGTTACATTTCAGAATCACCCCTACAACCTGCCACAATCAGTCCCACATATGTCAAACCATTTTATGCAAGACATGTGCCATATTAAATGTTGTTTTTGGATTCTGACTGCATGTAAGGCATATTGTTTTAATACGGGGTTCCCAATAGGTCATTTGTTTAATATATGAACCAAGGTACCTGTCTCTCACCCTCTTATACAGACAACAGTCAAATAGTATATGTTGTGATTGGCTCTGGCCCAGCTCCTGCCCCAGGGAATGGGGAGGTGGATGCAGGGGAAAATTCAACATGTCACAGGCCTGTGTTATTGCCGACAGAATCAGTTCAGAGTTTAGTTTCCTTGGACAAAGAAGAAGGTGGGAGTGACTCGGCAGAGGAGGGCTTGGCAGATTCACTCTCCCTTATCTTCCGCTGATTCAGATGATGACATTTTGGACCCATGCAAGCGCAGAATTATGTTAAAAGAGACCAAGTAAGAACATATTACAGGAAATAAGTGAGGCCACCTGTGTTTGGGTGGGGCTCCAGTAATTAGGGCTGCTGCTATAAATAGCAGCATGTGGGTTTGGCCATTGTGGAAGAATATCTGATCAGAGTTCGTCAGGAATCTTGTGTTGCTAGACTTTGTTGCTTTTTCATGCCTTGGAAACCAAAGCAGAGCAACGTGTGTGTGTGTGTGTGTGTGTGTGTGTGTGACTTCGTTGGAAGAAGAAGGGGTGTGAAGTTTCTTCACAGCTGCTAGCTAATTACTTAATGACTGCTTAAGGGAAATTGTACAGACTACCCCGTTATTTTGGGAAGAGTGCTCTTTGCAATACAAAAAGAGTGCTTTGTTTATTTTGAATTTTGCGATAAAGGACATTGTTTTGAATTTTCAAACGTGTGTTTGTCTGAAATTTGTACCCTTGAATTTTCAGAAGGATCCTATCAGAGAGCCTGGCAGAACAAGTATATGAGCCAAATCTTCTACCTCTACAATATAATTTTATTTATTTTACCTATTTATATATAAAATCCTTGTATTTTACTCCAACTTCATTTTAAACAGCACTGAATAAAAGCCACTCATAGTTTTAAATTTGTTCCAATGCAACCCAACAAAACATTCAAAAGAAACTAAGCGAAATAAAGGGCCCTGAGTGCTACTGAATTTCTGAAGAACCGGTAACAAAAATTTTGAGTTGTTCAGAGAACCAGTAAATACCACCTCTGACTGGCCCCATCCCCATCTATTCTCTGCCTCCCAAGTCCCAGCGGATTGGGAAAAAATGGGGATTTTGCAGTAACCTTCCCCTGAGGTCGGGAAGGAATGGAGATTTTGCAGTATCCTTCTGCTGCCATGCCAACCAAGTCATGCCCACAAAGCCACGCCATGCCTGCCACTCCATGCCCACCAAGTCATACCATGCCCACCAAGCCACGCCCACAGAACTGGTAGTTTATAAAAATTGAATCCCACCACTGGCAGACATTTCTCAGCAGAATAACTCACCCAAAACAGAGCACAAGAGAACCAAGTTAGATGTGGGACAAGACAATGGAAAAAGAGCAATTAAGTTAAACTACTGTGTCAGGGTTTAGACATTCATGTTTACCCGTTGTGATTGATATCAAGAATGGGTGGAATTAGGTTAACCTCCGAGGTTTAGCAGAGTGACATTTTAATGAGGTGGGCTGCTCTCAGACATCTAGATGAGCAGCTGTTGTGAAGTTATCTCCATTTTGATGCCAGATATTAGGCTCCCCCAGTAATGGGCAGTCAAAATTGTTACTGCCCCACTGTAGGTGTGGCTTATTTTATGGGTGTGACTTAATGGTCCTGTGACTGGGTAGGAGTTGTTATGTATCCACAGCCGATCTGATTGGGTAAAACCTTCCCTGCAGCCATTGGCTGTTGTTGGGGAAGCCCTGTTTGGGCGGGCATAATACAGTTACATGATTGGTGTTTCTGTCAGCAAAGTTCCTGTATAAATAGCTGTCAAGTTAGTTGTGGCTGAGTTCTGCCGACCGATTTCAATAAACCAGTTCTCACTATTGCCTGTTTCCGAAGGGGTCTTCTTCCGACTTATTACTGGCGACCAGGATTTAACATTCCTATGCGTCCTCTTCCTATTTCTTCCTCTGCAACGGTTATTTTAGTAAGTCAAGATGTCCACGCAATTGACTTTTCCCCCTTTTGGCCCTCAAGGGGAGACCTGGGACTCGTATGTTGCCCGTTTTGATTGTTTTTTAATCTCAAATGGGTACACAGAAATCTCGGGTGATAGGAAAAGGTCTTATTTTCTGGGGTTTTGTGGGCCTGAGATGTTTGAAACTGCAAGGGCCATTTTTGCTCCCACTTCTATCCACGATGTTCCATGGCAAACGTTTTTGTCAACCTTGCAAGATCATTACGCCCCACCACCATCCCGTTGCGCCCGCCGCTATAAGTTTTTTCACCGTGGCCAGAACGAAGGTGAGTCAATAAATGAATTTGTGGCGGCTTTGTGCCGCGCTGCCCTTTACTGCGAGTTTAATGATTTGGAGGATTACCTCCTCGATCGCCTGGTTTTCAGGGTGCGAGACGGCCGTCTCAAGCGCCACCTACTAGCCATCCAAGACCTCACGTTTAAGTCAGCTTTGGCCGAAGCACGGGCATTCGAGTTATCCACCCAGTCCTTGGCAGCTATGGATTCTCCTGTTAACGCCACAGCGTCTGCTCCCAGCCCAGAAATATCCCGCCTCTCTCAGGAATTGGAATGGGTTCTAACTTTAGAAGACGAGGTCTGCTGTGTCTCTCCTACCCGCACTAAGGAGCCTGCTGGGGGTTGGTCTCGTCCTCCGCCCACTCCGTGCCGCGGCTGCGGCGGGGACCATTTCTGCGCAAGCTGTCCCTTTAAAGACATCATCTGCCGTCATTGTGGAAACTGGGGCCACCTTGCCCGGGTATGCAGATTTCGGCGTCAACCTCCATCGTCCTCTACATCGTATGCGTCATCTTTGTCGTTTTCATCACGTGACCAGACTTCGTCGTCGCCGCGTTGGCCGCCCTGTGATGGTGCTCCTAGCCGTTTTGACTGCAATGCCATATACCGGACCTATGAGCCCGCTGCGACTGTCATCCGCCAAACTTCGACTTCCTGCACAGAAAATATTGAACTTGGTGTTGTTTTAGGTGCTGCTTCTTGCTTGATGCAGGTGGACACGGGGTCAGCCCACTCACTGGTTTCGTGGAGTACATTGAAGCGCTGTTTTCCTCATTTGTCCAAGTGCGACCTATTTGCCTGTCCTATGAAACTTCGAGACTATCAGGGGACAGTAATTCCTGTCGTTGGTCAGGGGCGTTTCCCAGTTCGTTACAAAGTTTTATCTGGGAAATTGCCTCTTATAGTGGTAGATGGGCCATTCATGAGTCTACTGGGACTGGACTGGTTTACTTCTCTAGGCCTTTCAGTCTCGGGCGTTAACTTGGTCGGGGATGGTGGGTCGTTTTCTAAATTGGCTAACCAGTTCCCTGAGGTATTTGATGGTAAGTTGGGTTGCTACAAGGGCTCCCCTGTCACATTTAGCCTAGACCCATCTATTCCGCCGATTCATCTCAAACCCCGGCGGGTTCCCCTAGCCCTGCGGCCAAAAGTGGATGCTGAATTAGATCGTTTAATAGCCCAGGGGGTACTGGAGCCTATAGATCAGGCTCCTTGGGAGACACCCATTGTCACAGCAATCAAGGCAGATTGTGGGATTCGCATTTGTGGGGATTACAAGTGTTCGATTAACCGAGCCTTAGCACACCACGCGTACCAGGTTCCGATGGTTCAACACCTATTGCATTCGCTGGGTGACGGCATCATTTTTGCAAAGTTAGACCTATCCCAGGCCTATCAGCAGTTGCTTGTGGATCCACAAGCCGCAAATGCCCAAGCCATCACCACACACAGGGGGGGTTTCAGATGCCACCGCTTACAATTTGGGGTGTCTACAGCCCCGGGAATTTTTCAGTCATTGATGGAGAGGTTACTTTACGGGGTCCCTGGAACCATGCCCTACTTTGACGACATGTTGGTCTCTGCCCGCTCTGAAGCGGAGCTGTTTACAAGGGTTAAGTTAGTATTGTCCAAATTCCAGGAGGCTGGTTTAAAGATTAAGGCTGATAAGTGTAAGTTTGGAGTTCCACAGGTTGAGTCCTTGGGGTTCATTGTTGATGCCGCTGGGATTCAACCCACCCCAGAGAAGACAGCTGCCATTCAGAATGCTCCCTCACCCCAGTCTAAGGCGGAGTTACAGGCCTTCCTAGGCCTTCTCAATTTTTATTCTGTGTTTATTCCACACAAAGTGTCTTTGGCCGAACTCCTCCACCGCCTCCTGGATAAGAATACCAGATGGTTTTGGGCCCCCCGAGAGGCAGATGCATTTAGGGCTGTTAAAGGTGCGCTAACGTCAACAGCCATTTTGGCTCAATACTCATCTCATCTGCCACTTATCCTTACCTGTGACGCCTCCCCATTTGGTGTTGGTGCGGTATTAAGCCATAAACTGCCCAATGGGTCGGAAGTACCCATCTCATTTTTTTCACTGACACTGGCTAAAGCTGAGCGGAATTTTGGCCACATTGACCGTGAGGCCCTGGCGCTTATTGCAGGTGTCCGCCGGTTTCACAACTATTTGTATGGCCGATCATTTGACCTTGTCACGGATCACCAACCACTTTTAGGCCTTTTGTCTGGCAACCGCCAAAGTCCAGCTGTCCTCTCCCCGTGAATGGCTCGTTGGATCATTTTCCTGGCCAACTACTCGTATCGCCTACTCTATCGCCCTGGGCATCATATTGCCCACGCTGATGCTCTCAGCCGCTGCCCACTACCCATAGTGTTGGATGACCCCGCTCCCGCTTCCACCGTCCTAGTCATTACTGATGACCCACTGGCTCTGTCGGCTACGGCAGTGGCCTGCGAATCTCAGCGGGATCCTACTCTGTCTGTTATCCTGTCATGGGTTTTACGGGGCTGGCCACCAAAATTGATAGCTCCAGAAGTACTTCCTTATTTCCGCTGCTGCTCAGAACTGTTGGTTGTGCAAGGTTGCCTGCTTCGTGGCGACCGTGTGGTTATTCCTCAGATTTTTCACCATAGGATACTCTCCCTCCTCCATAAAGGTCACCCCGGGATAGTCCGGATGAAAGCCTTGGCCCGGGGTTATGTTTGGTGGCCGGGGTTGGACAAGCAAGTCGAACAGAAGGTGGCTTCATGTGCCATTTGCCAGGAGTCGCGACCTATGTCCCCTCGGGCGGTTCCCCTGTCTTGGGAGCCACCGGCGGGGCCACGGTCCTGGATTCATATCGATCTGGCTGGCCCATTTCAAGGGCAGTCCTTTTTGATAGTTGTGGACGCTCACTCATGCTGGCTCGAGGTCGTTATTCTGACCTCTACCACTAACCAGGTGGTACGAGATTCCCTCATGGCCTTGTTTGCCACTCACGGGTACCTGGACTTATTAGTTTCAGATAATGGCCCGCAATTTGCGTCTGCAGCATTTGAAACCTTTCTAGCAGAGGCCGTCATCCGTCATGCCTTAACAGCTCCTGGCACCCCGCTTCTAATGGACAGGCTGAGCGGATGGTGCGCTCAACGAAAGAGGCTCTCCAGAGAATGACCCACGGCAGTTGGAAGTGTAAGATTGCGGAGTTGCTATTTAACCAACACTCAACGCCCTGTGTCGCTACAGGGAAGTCACCGGCAGAGCTCCTTTTGGGCCGTAAAATCCGTATCATTTTAGACCGCCTAAACCCAACCTATTCACAGGAGTCGCCTTGGCCGGCTCCTTCTCCCCGGGGTATGCGTCCGGGAGATTTAGTCTATGCCCATGACTACTCAGGGAATCAGAACTGGGTTCCGGGAACGATTTCCACAGAAAGGGGCCCCCGCTCTTACAATGTTAAGTTATCAGATGGGCGTTGTTGGCGCCGGCACATTGATCAGCTCCGCCCCCGCTGTCCACCAAGTGAGAGTTCTCTTAGCAGGGGCCCTCCTTTAGTCAACCCTGAGTCTGGATTCAAGAGTGTGGTGCCACCCATCGTTTCTGGAAGGCCCATGACTACACCGGCTCCTGAAGTTTTCCCCGCAGTACCAACAGAGTCGGGTGAAATCCCTAGCCTTAACAGGCCCGAGCCTGAACAAATCAGTACCTTTCCGCCGGCTGCAGAACCCCTGGGTGGAGCCGGGGAAGTAGCCCCTCTCTGTCGTTCAGACAGGGATCGGCGGCCACCAGGGTATCTTCGGGATTACTTTTTGTGCTAACGTAAGGGGAAGGAGTGTTATGTATCCACAGCCGATCTGATTGGATAAAACCTTCCCTGCAGCCATTGGCTGTTGTTGGGGAAGCCCTGTTTGGGCAGGCATAATACAGTTACATGATTGGTGTTTCTGTCAGCAAAGTTCCTGTATAAATAGCTGTCAAGTTAGTTGTGGCTGAGTTCTGCCGACCGATTTCAATAAACCAGTTCTCACTATTGCCTGTTTCCGAAGGGGTCTTCTTCCGACTTATTAGGAGTGGCTTGCCGGCCATAGGACCAGATGAGAGTGGCTTGAATGATCATCATCGTTCAAGTGAACTGTTAAGTCCTCAACTTACAACCTTACCAGTGTCGCTCGCTGGGGCGACAATTTGCTTCGCGCTTCCTGCACTCTCCTTCCTAGGTCACCCCCCACTTCAGGCAGGGTAGCTAGGTGAATGGGTGATGCCAGAAGCATAAATGCTGCCAGTGCCACTTCCACCCACACCTTCTGCTTGCACCTCAGGCAGGAGGTGGCCGTGTGAGGCTGGAGGGTAGCCAGGCCAGAGAGAGGGAAGCTCGTCCGAGGCCAGGAAGGAGGAAAGAGGAAAAAAGCAAGGAGCACAGACACAGCAGCAGCAAAAGGGGAAAAAAGGAGAGCCAAACTGAGATCAGTAATCCAGAAAGTGACAGCTGTCAATCAGCTGGAGCTGTGCACGCATCTTCATTTCCACCGGTGGAATTGTGTTCCACCCCGTCCTGCCTGCTCCCCACCCCTGGGCTCCCTCCCACCCATTTCCACAGATCTTGGGATATTATCACCTTTCCACACTGGCATTTGAATGATGCATCCTGAATGTTATTGTGAGTATGAAAATTGATCTCCTAAGCTTATATCTGCATGAGGATACTTAATTAAACCCATGCAGTCGGTCAGAAGCACACTGTCAAAGTGGTAACTGGATGTCCTTCCCACCCCCACCCCCTTTCCCCTTCAAAATCCCAGTCCCTTGGCAACTGTTGCCTGGAGCTACGCAAGCTTCACTCATCCCATTACTGCTTCACAACAACCGATGAACCCCCTTGTACTTGCCCAGAATTATTACCGCCACCCACCAAGGATCCAGAGTTGGTTGTAGCTTCCCACTACTGTTAAATGATATTTGAAAGAACTCCAAACAACATTTGTGCGAGGCCTTTGGCTCTGTGTTTAGTCCTTTGCTGTGAAAAGCATGAAATTTAAGATTTGTCTTAAGTATTCAAAGCATCATTGTGTCAGGCTTTTTTTTAAAAAAAAAATGGATTAACCCTGTATTTTGGTTTTAACAATGTTATCAAGCAGGGAGCAGGAAAACTGCCACCTGCGGTTATATATAAACCAAACCTACACATAACCATTTGGCAGCTACTGATTAGTTTAAAAAGAAAAAAGAAAAGGGGGGAAATATATTCTTTTGTCAGAGCATCCAGAAGAGTAAAATATGTTTACCTTACCGCCAAATTCAGTTTTTATAGATGGAAGAATGTTTCAAAATGGCTTTCTTGCTTATCATGTATTTGCCCAAAATGTCTGTATGTCACAGATGTTGGACCTGAGGAGAAGCAGGTTCTAATTCATCCTTAGCCTTAGAAGCAACCTGGGAGACTTGGCTCAGTTTCTGACTTTCAGCCCAACCTAACTGGCAGGGATGTTGTGGGGAATATGTGTGCTTGTAAGTTGATGTATCACATGACTGAGCCCAATTTTTCAATTTTTCAGCTGGCTAAAGTGGCCTGCCTGAGCTCCGGCCACACGCCTGCACTCTCGCGCCACAGGAGAGAGATGCCTGCCGCGCAGGAGAGCACAGAGCAGGCCGCGTGGCCGGAGCTTGGGGCCACCCAGACTACATGCTCTCAGTGCCCCTGCAGGAGGCTACCGGAGCAAGTTTAAATATGTTAAAGAGTTAAATAGGGTTCAGGAGGGAAGTGTTTTTAATAGGAAAGTGAACACAAGAACAAGGGGACACAATCTGAAGTTAGTTGGGGGAAAGATCAAAGGCAACATGAAAAAATATTATTTTACTGAAAGAGTAGTAGATCCTTGGAACAAACTTCCAGCAGACGTGGTAGATAAATCCACAGTAACTGAATTTAAACATGCCTGGGATAAACATATATCCATTGTAAGATAAAATACAGGAAATAGTATAAGGGCAGACTAGATGGACCATGAGGTCTTTTTCTGCCGTCAGACTTCTATGTTTCTATGTTTCTAAGTTAAGGGTCGGGCGGGCCGCTCACAGCACAGCATGGCAGGTGACGGCATGGCAGAGTGGGGGGGGAAGCTGGTGTGAGAGGTGCATGGGGCAAACAGCAGTGAGGGGGCAGCGGCATGGCAGAGTGGACGATGGGGAAGCTGCCGTGAGAGGCGCATGGGGCGAACAGTGGTGAGTGGGTGGCGACATGGCAGAGCGGACAATGGAGAGGCAAACAGTGGCGGGCAGTGGCAAGTGGGCACTTACCTTGCTTTTGCCTATTTCTGGGTTCCTTTCATTTCTGCACATGCGCAGAAGCAAAAAAACCCTGGAAATCTTGCACACGCACATCCTCACATGAGATTCAGCTTCTGCACATGTGCAGAAGCTGAATCCTGCATGATGGCGTGCACGTGTGTGGCCGCACACACACATAGGGGGCAGGTGCGTGCTCTCAGCCTGTTCTGGTAGGGCCAGGAATGGTAGCCCGGCCCTGACTACATCCTGTAGGCCTTCTCCTTCCTGGGCATAAAAGGTGGCATTCTGTGCTATATTATTGGAAGTACCACCGTAATTCAAGAACTTCAACCATGAGATGGAACGTTATCTTAGTACTGAATTGAAGATTCCAGGACCTGGCAGGTTATTGTCATTGTCACAGAATCTGTACTCTGTATAAACTCTTGTAAGCTAGTGATGACACTGATAAATAATAAAAACAGTTCCTTGTTAAATATTGCCGTTGTTGGCGGTATGAATATTTTATGTATTGCATTCATTACAATGTACAGGATCTGGCTTTGAGCCTGTCCCAAACATATGGAATGTCCTACAGGGCAAATGATCAATCTATGAAGATGAGATGATTACTGTATTTTTCAGACTATAAGACTCACTTCCTATGCCCATAAAAGTGTTTGAAATGTCTCTTTTTACAGAGCGTCCACCCGCCAGCCTCTGACTCCAGCAATTTGCCTCCTTGCAGCAAACAGCCTGGTCAGCTTCAGCATAGCCTGCCTTTAGCATGAGCAGCTGATTGGCAGTTGGATCAGCCTCCTGGAATACCGACAATCAGCTGTTCCAGGCTGCAGGGATCACTGCTGACCCAGCCACCTATCGCCACCTCCGTGTACCCCATTTTTGGGCTCCACATGTCCTGGTTTTGGCCTCTGAGAACCTCATTTTCAGCCTCATGTCCTGTTTTGGGGCCATTCCAGGCAGCAGCAATCCCTGCCACTTGGAATGGGCCAAAAACAGGACACGTAGAGGCTAAAAATAGGGCCCATGGAGGCTGAAAATGGGATGTGGGGAGGCCAGAAATGGGGTACATGAAGGCAGCAATAGGCTGCAGCGGCAATCCCCACAGCCTGGAACAGCTGATTGTCAGTATTCCGGGAGGCTAAACCAAACCCCAATCAGCTGCTTGTGCTAAATCTGGCTGTGCTGAAGCTGACCGAGCTGTTTCTTGCGAGGATGCAAATTGTTGGGAGGAAGAGGCAGATTTTAAAAATCTTGTTTTCTTCCCAAAAGCTAGGTTCGTCTTATAATCCAGAGTGTTTTATAGTCCCAAAAATATGGTATGAAAGATCAGAAGCAAACAGCCTGAAATCAGACAGGCCTATTACAGCCATAGTTCCCTCTAAGCTGAGCAGTGAGCAATCGCTCACTTAAAAATCATCATCAACTCAGAGTTTTCCAAACCTGCCCAGAAGCCGAGAGGGAAGGAGTGAGAGGGAAGGAGAGAGAGAGGAAGAGAGGAAGAGAGAGAAACAGATAGAAAAAAGAGAGGAAGGAAAAGAGAAAGAAAGAATGGGAGGAAGGAAGAGAGAAAGAAAATCAAAATCTGGTTTGAAACTAGCTCAACTATTTAAGTGGCATTTTGATATTGATAGAGTTGCCCTATTATGAGCTCACTGTTATAGACACACAGTACAGTATTTTATTTTGAAATTCTCTGAGGCTAAACAGGGTTGTTTGTTTGTTTGTTTGTTTGTTTGTTTATTATTTCTGTGCCGCCCAGTCCCAAAGGGACTGCCGCTCAGACACTATACTTTTCCGCCCCCCCCCAAAAAAAATTAGAGGGAACACTGATTACAGAAACAATATCTAAAGACTAACTGCTCCTCTCAACTAAGAAAACCAAGGGTCTCAGGCTATAATGCCCCATAAAATAAAGAAAGAAGCATTCAAATTGAACCTTCCTTCTAATATATACGGGGCTTTTATCTTACTCTTGGCAATTGCTGGATTTCTACTTTGAGGGCTTTAATTATTTCCGCAATAAACATAAGTTTATCAAAGATCCACATTCTTGAATCACTGCCTGTAAGGCTTCTAATATCAGTTGGGAGAAACCTGATAGCGAATCCAGCAACTTTATGCTCACGTTTATGGGAGGAAAGAATAACATGAGTTCATTGACCCAGGCTATGCTGACCAACCATCTCGCAATACTGTTTACTTCTGATCAGGTTGCTGGCCTTGACAGAGCAATAGAACTAAACCAGCACAAGTGATGCATCGGAGTGTGATTTTCACTAGACACTATAACATCCCTTTATGTTTAAGATGCTGCAGTTGTAGCTTTAACAGCCATTATCTGATGTATTCCTAGTTGACTGGTTGGTTGCACAGATTTCTAGGCCACCCAACTGGGCTACTTTATAGGGTTAAATTATGAAGGTACTTTCCCCCCTGTAAAATCTGGATGGTTCTCACTCTGCTGTTGTTTAGAAGAGCTGTAAAGAACTGCTTCATCACCCAAGTGTTTGGTAAAAGAAAGTGACTCCTTGTTTCATTGAGCTTGCCACCTTTTATCTTTATTTTTAAAGCTTCAATTAATGAAATAAGTAAATGCCAAACTCACAAGCTCTGCAGCCCCTTTCTGCTTTCCATGTAGAACAGAACATTTCCAGCTGCTGGAAATTTACCAGCAGCTCCATAGAGTGTTAAAACCCTAGATCAGTGTTTCCTAACCTTGGCAACTTGAAGATATCTAGACTTCAACTCCCAGAATTCCCTGGCTGGGGAATTCTGGGAATTGAAGTTCAAATATCTTCAAGTTGCCAAGGTTGGAAAACACTGCCCTAGATAATTCTCTTTACAAAGGTGAGAATTGTGCAGCATCTGAATATCTTTTTCAAGGCTTTCATTGCAACTCTGCCAACTTTTAGTCTGTGGGATATATGTTTCCTGGTTATCCTTTAGGATCTATAGCAGGGCTATCAAACTCACCGCGCCTGGGCCAGGTGCGTTACGTGCTGGCCATGCCCACCCCCATTTTAACGAAAGGGGGAAAAGTCGTGATACATCATATGACGACAGTGTTATGCCATGAGTTTGACACCCCTGGTCTTTTAGGCAATCCTAAAAAGCAGAAGCTATCCACCACTTCAGCATCTTCATTATCAGTTCTAAGGCTACAATAGGAGTTGTGTTTGTCATTACTTTGGCCTTTATATTTAATCATATTTCCTTATCATTAGGTTCTTTGTCTTGCAAAATTTGGAGATCCTTTGCATTGTTTAAGCTGTGTGATCAGCACTGTATAAGCTGCTGATCTTTCTTCTTCCCCTTTTAAAACAATGCTTATCTTCCTCCAATCCAGCCTCTTTCGACCGTGTAACTGTGAGAGGGATCTTGGAGTCCTAATGAATAACCATTTAAATATGAGCCAGCAGTGTGCAGCAATTACCAAAAAAGCCAACACAGTTCTAGGCTGCATTAACAGAGGGATAGAATCAAGATCACATGAAGTGTTAATATCACTTTATAAGGCTTTGGTAAGACCACACTTGGAATCCTGCATTCAATTTTGGTCACCAGGATGCAAAAAGGATGTTGAGACTCTAGAAAAAGTGCAGAGAAGAGCAACAAAGATGATTAAGGGACTGGAGGCTACAACATATGAATAACAGTTGCTGGTATAGTAAAATAGTATAAAAAATACTATTTGTGACAATTGCTGTGTCCCAGGGTCATATGATCCCCTTTTACGACTTTCTGACAAGCAAAGCCCATGGGGAAGTCAGATTCACTTAAGAACCATGTTAGTAATTTAACAGCTGCAGTGATTTATTTATTTATTTATTATTTAGATTTGCATGCCGCCCCTCTCCGCGGACTCGGGGCGGCTCACAACAAGGCATAAACAAATTGTAACAAATCCAAATAAATTTAAATATTTTAAAAAGTTTAAAAAGAACCCCAATATATTAACAAGCACACACACAAACATACCATACATAAATTGTAGATGCCTGGGGGAGATGTTTCAGTTCCCCCATGCCTGACGGCAAAGGTGGGTTTTAAGAACTTTACGGAAGGCAGGGAGAGTAGGGGCAGTTCTAATCTCTGGGGGGAGTTGGTTACAGAGAGTCGGGGCCGCCACAGAGATTTGCTTAAAATGGGGCAAAACTCACTTAACAAATATCTTACTTAGCAACAGAAATTAAGTGTGTATACTGACTTTTAGGGGCATATTTTTTGGTTCAACTATCCACTATACTGCAGCAAAAGTGTACTTTGTTCTCTGACCTGTTGTAAAACCATCCTGAACATCTGAAGTATCCATTTCTTTCTGGAGTTCTACTCTTCATTGAATGATCCTAAGCATTATTTTAATAACATATAATGCACATCCTATTATGTCTCTTGAAATATCTTGCCATAGATTCCTCATTAATTCCTGTAACCTCCAATTTGGTGTTAACCAGTGTATATTCTAAGGTGTCTTGAATGTTGACATCTCTATAGTATATCCTTTCGTTCTTTCTTTGATCTGCATTGAATCAATAACGATCCATCCAGCGGCATCCTTTAGCGTGCCAGTTCTGGGTGGAAAGGAAAAATCCTTCTGAGTTTGGAAATCTTTTGTAAGGCTTTCCCTGTTTTTCCATTCCATTTTCAATATCTTTACAGATGTTGTAGTACAGTTACTTGTCTCAGCTCTCTAAAATTTAGCAAGAGAACTTGTCTCACAACTTGCTTAGGTTGTCAATTTCAGATTGAACTTGCACATAAAATCTATCAGCCTCCTTTTCTTTGCATCAATGATTGGAGCATAAATTTGAGTGGTTGATGTATTCAAGGATTGTTTGTAAAATGTGATTTATATTATCCAATGATTGACTGTGTTGAACTGAAGTACTGCCTTTGCTAGATTCTGCCTTACTATGAAAACAACATTGGTGCTTTTTCATGTTCTAATCTGAGTAGGAAATAGCATGAGTGAAAATGTCCAGTTCCAACCCATTTCAATTTGTTGATGCTTAAGAAGTCAATATATAACTGATTCATTTTATCTTTCATTACATTGAGGCTTCCAATGTTTATGCTTCTTACATTTCATCTTCCCATTGCCATTCTTTCTCTGCACTTTGGAAGTTTTTCTCCTGCATGGCAACTGATCAGCAACTCAATGTCCTGAAGGCTTTAATTTAGCCACATCATAAACAACATTAGTACTTTGAGGTCCTCAGTTCTTTCTCATCCTTAGTGCCATCTGACCTGAGAAGCCCTATCATCTGGCACTATATTGGCATAATTTAATATTTTCTATCCTTGTAGGGGGGTTTTTTAGGGGGGGAATAGGAGTGGCTTAAACAGCTTCTCTTGTGCAAAATGAAATAATGCATTTGCAATTGTCACTAAAATTATCGTCCACCCACCAGCAATCTCTGCCCAATATTAGATTAGATTTGTCATATGCTGTTTTATTATTGTTGCTAGCTGCCCCGAGTCTACGGAGAGGGGCGGCATACAAATCAAATCAAATCAAATAAATAAATAAATAAATAAGCAAACAAGAAACTAACTAACTAACTAACTAATAAATAAATAAATAAATAAAATATAGGAGCGTGTTTGCTTTAGCTGGCCACTTGGAATGACTTTCACATCTTGAGTGATTCTCCTTGGAGTATACTGTATTCCTGGTGTTCTGTTCATGCCGGCCAGGAACATCTTCACCACCACGAGGGAGCGTAGTAGGATTGGATGGGGAGGCCTCTGTAGGCCAGAGGTTTAAACTGGATTTGCCATTTCAAATCCTTTCCAGGAACCTGGGTTAGGTAGATCTTGTTTAATATTATTAAAAGTATTGTCATATAAGATGTAAGCTGTTCCAAGTGAAGCTGCCTTCTGCAACTGACTGATGGCGATTTTGTCGCTGCCGATAGTGTTCACGTGGTGCTCCAGATTTCAGTGGATCTGATTTGTAAATGTCATGGGTCACTAAATGTCCAGGAACTCCAACATCTAGCGTAGTTCGTGCTGGCTTGGATGATGACCAATGGAATGTGTTTCTGTAATATTGTTTATGGGAGAGACACTTTTCACCTGGCTTCTCTGATGAGACTTATCCAATATGGTTCAATTCAATTCAATTCAATTCAATTATTTAATTTATTCGACTCCTATGCCGCTCAATCCCGTAGGACTCAGTGTGGCTTACAACAATAAAAAACAATACAGTGGTACCTCTATTTACGAACTTAATTCGTTCCGTGACCAGGTTCTTAAGTAGAAACGTTTTGTAAGGAGAAGCAATTTTTCCCATAAGAATCAATATAAAAGCAAATAATGTGTGCGACTGGAGAAACCACAAAGAGGGTGGAGGCCATTTCCTCCCCGGAGATTCCTAGAGGCCGCAGAGAGGCTTCTCCCCGCCCTTTCCAGCCCTGTTTCCTCCCAGGAGATTCCAAGAGAGGCCCCACAGAGGCTTCTCCCCGCCTTTTCCAGCCCTGTTTCCTCCCAGGAGATTCCTAGAGAGGCCCTACAGATGCTTCTCCCTGCCTTTTCCTGTTACAGCTTCGGAGGCTCGGGTTTGTAAGTAGAAAATGGTTCTGAAGAGGCAAAAAAATCTTGAACACATGGTTCTTATCTAGAAACGTTTGTAAGTAGAGGTGTTCTTAAGTAGAGGTACCACTGTACAATGATACAACAATAAAGATGTCAAACAACAATAAATAAAACCCCCAAACCATAACAAACCCAAATTATAACCCATCCCCCCAAAACAATCTAACAAACATCCATACCAACAAACATAATTAAAGCAAATCTGGTGTTAAAATAATAGTGCATAAGCGCACTATTGTGTCCACCCTCATTGTCCTACTGGTCCTAATTTACCTGTACCTACTTTGCTTATGTTTATGTATATACCAATACCTGCTATCTTGTACATGTTTGACATGTACAAGATAGCAGGTATTGGTATATATATATATTCAGTACAGTATTTATAGAAGGAAGACAGCTCAGGTCTCGCTGTGTTCGCCCTAGAACAAGGACAGAAACACCAGCCTGAAGATGATGAGTGGGACCTCGTCAAAACATCGCCAGAAATTTCCAAATCCTACACGGGAAGAAGCCCGATTATACCAAGACCATCATACCTGTACCCGTGAAAATCTACGAAAACACACACACACATATATATATATATGTTTTCGTAGATTTTCACGGGTACAGGTATGACGGTCTTGGTATATTCGGATTTCTTCCCGTGTAGGATTTGGAAATTTCTGCCGACGTTTCGACGAGGTCTCACTCGTCATCTTCAAGCTGGTGTTTCTGTCCTTGTTCTCAGGCGAACACTGCGAGACCTGAGCTGCATTCCTTCTATAAATACTGGTGGCTGGGTGTGGTTTGATGGCTCAGCAATTGGGTAATTTTGACAGAAAATCAACCATATGCCTCTTCCTTGGTAAAAGCTCATTTGGAGGTGAGCTTGTAGCACAGAGGTTAATATCCTGCCTTGCATACAGCACACTACAGGTTCAAATCCCAGTAAGGGTAAGTCTGGCTGATGAGACCATAAGGTGAAAATAGATTTATACTAAGCTCTATTCCTTTTCCCTTATCAGCAAAAATACGTAACCATGTAAAAATTATAGTTGTCGAGTCGACTATAAAAAAAAAATTATCTGCCTTGGAATGGCATGGGGCCGAGAGACTAAATGAAAGCAAAGTTGTTTCTTCCCATATTTGGGAATACCAGGGTGATTTCGACAGAAAACTCCTTAGACACAAAAGGTGTCTGGGCGACTTTGGGCTAGTCACCCTTAGCACAACCACCTCAAAGAGTTGTCTGGGGAAAATAGGAGGCAAGAATATTAGGTATGTTGGCCACCTTGAGTTACATCTACAAAGGGCAAGATAAAATAATGGTTTCTTAGCCAGAACCTTAACCACTACACCAAACTAGATTGCCAGGAGGTAAATTCAAATGTTTGTGGCCTTGTCTAGAAAAAAAAGGCTACATTTAGAAACAGAGGTAAAAGTAATCATTATTTTTTTTAAAAATCAGAAATGTTTTCCTTGTATCTTGCTTTAGTTCTTTTGAAAGCTATTGCTTAGCTACTATAGGATTACTCTTCCATTGGAGCCTGTGGAGATGTTTACTTTAATAGCAAGGTGAAATACTGACATCTTGTGGGAGAGATAATGTGATGCAGCATAGCTTCTTTTCCTTTATATGGTAAAAAGTCGCAAGCATGAAAACAGCTGTTCTTACATAATTTTGGGGTGCTAAAAACAAAAATAACATTTAAAAATGTATATTGTCTCTAGTTTCCATGATATAAGCAACCAACTAATGAAGTAAGGTTTATAAAACGCAAAATCCTCCTGTCTTTCGCAGTGCCAATGATTTGGAGAGAACCAACACATCATGTCAGTAATTGTCATTTTTGTATGATGCCTCCAATTGAGAAAGGAAAAGTAAGATAGGAATCTTAAAAACCAAGTAAATAAACTACAATATTGTGCTTGACAACCAGCATTTCCTTTGAACTGAAAATATTTCATTTGCATAAATGAGTGCCATTATCTTGTCCTTGTAAAACAGTACTATTACTTAAACTGGGATTAAAATGTATATTCATTGATCTCTTGAAAACTATTGAGAAGGCTAGAACAATATAGAAACATTAAATGAAGTGCCATAATTAGTCAAAAAGTGGAATTTACAATAAACATAAAATAATTTTTAAAAATTATGTTTACTGATGCTTCACGTCCTGGACACAAATTGTTTCAACTCCTACCCTCAAAATGTCACTACAGAGCACTGCACACAAGACAACCAGACACAAGAACAGTTTTCCCCCCGATCGCCATCACTCTACTAAACAAATAATTCCCTCAACACTGTCAAACTTTTTACTAAGTCTGCACTTTTATTTCAACTAGTTTTTTCCCATCATTCCTATCATCCTTTTCCTCCCACTTAGGACTGTATGACTGTAACTTGTTGCTTGTATCCTAAGATTTTGATTAATATTGTTTATTCATTGCTTATTTGACACCCATGGCAATCATTAAGTGTTGTACCACACGATTCTTGACAAATATATCTTTTTCTTTTATGTACACTGAGAGCATATGCACCAAAGACAAATTCCTTGTGTGTCCAATCACACTTGGCCAATATAGAATTCTATTCTATTCTATTCTGTTCTATTCTAAAAAACATTGAAAAGAATGGGAGATGTAAAAAATCAGACAACACTGATAATACATAGGTTTAGTAATTCAGATTTGTTTTTAAAATAAAAGTATTTCAAGCAGCATCTAGTATTATTTATGTTCAAATTCCCAAACAATCAGTGAGTCAGAATAAAATCTTATTTTAGCATATATAATCAAATGTATACACACATACACATAAAACTGAGGATGAAAGCTAAGAAAACATGACGGTGCTATATATAGATCTATGTGGAGAGGAACAGTATATCTTTTGGCAAGGTATTTATTTCTGGAATAAATCTCAAGCAATAAATACGTTGAATAAAACTCTAAAAATACAGAAAGGTTTATCTTAAGGTTTTATACATTAGTAAGCATTAGTAATGAACATCAATTGATGGTTTCTCTTTAACCTTCAGACTAATTTCACTCCAATATTTTTAGAGCAAAACATTGTAATCACTGTCTTAAGAACATTAATAAACAGAGAAATATACATTTTTATTTAACAATTTGCAAGCCAAATTAAACCAGCTTTGCCAGTTCCGATATCTCTGAATCAGGTTATTTCCAGATTATGAGGTACAACATCCCAATGATATTTACATGAGGACATGGCTTTTTGATGTTTTCATTTTGATATATTTTCTATCTGAACCAAGGCTTCCTTCTCATGGGCTTCAATTTCCTTCAGCAACTCTTCTTTTTCCTTGAAATAATCCCGGAACCATTGAATATGTTCTACTTTTTGTTTCACACTTAAGTGGGGATTTTTGGAAAGTCCGCATGTTACAAGTTCCATGAAGTGGCGAATTGGTCCTTCTTTAGGAAAGTCTGCCAAATGCTTATCCAGAAATATATGTTCATAAAATTCAGCATCATCTTCAAGTCCTGACAAAGTGAAGGAAAAGGTACAATCACTGTCAAAACACTTCAGTTTACAAACTCTCTGAGCAGATTGCAGCATCTTGTTTTATCATTTGCAAATGATTTGCAAACATTAATCTCTATTGTCATCTAAGCCAATATTCCCAATGATACCTTGAGCTTTAAAAAAGCCACTTTGATAATTATTTGTTTTTTAAAAATACTCCCAACAGTTTTTATAAATTCAATACATTGCTCAGTTGACCAAGTAGAATGAGGAAACTTTATGCATCCTCTTCTGCTATCTGGATGTCCAAAAAAGGGATTTAAATTTTTGAGTCTGTCATTCAACTTACATTCTATTAAAAGGATTTTTAAAATGTCAAATTGATAAAACTGAAGAGGGGTAGATTATTTATTTATATTTATTGATCTTACATACAATGATACCTCATTACTCATCGTTAATTGGTTCTGGGAGGCATGGTGAATATCAAAAACAATGAGTACAAACAAATGTTTCCCATAAGGAATAACGTAGTGTGTCACAAGGCAGATAGCACTAAGTTCTTGCTTGTGCATAGAATATTAAACAAACAATGAGTATATGGACAAAATCTTTGTGTCAAAATGCATTGAGTATCAAGTTCAATGAGTTTCAAAGCAATTGAGTACCGAAGTACCACTGTACTCTTGAGTTGAGAGGTATAGTTGAGAGGACCACATACATTATCTTTTTCCACTTATCAAATGAAATTGTGTTCTGTTTTCTTCATTCAAATATTTGAAGTAGTCTTTAATTCTCATTTTGAGGACATGAAAAGGAATCTCTTCATTACCTCAAAGGCTATCATAAAAAGTGATGGTAATTCAGAATTGGTTTGTTTGCTAACTTATTCAACAAAACAAAATAAAATACAACTATGTTTTAAACCAGTCAAAAGTAAGTCTCAAAAACAATATGAAAATTATGCAAATGACTTGCCCATATTTTGTACAATATACTGTACTGTACTCTATATTATTATATAATAATATAAACTTTTTTCCAAGCTCCCTCCAAATCCATCCCCCCAAAATCTTCATCCTCAATTTTCACTGAGCCACTGAACCAAGCTCAGAATCCTTTTAGGATACTCACCAATTTCATTATTAATTGGGAATTCCCAAAGTTTTCCCTCATCTGTCCACTGTATCATCTCCTCAAAGCCATTCTGTGGTGGAAGTGAAAGGCTAGATGTAATGGTTTTGGCAAATTCCAGATCCCAAATTGTTGGCATGTCACCACTTTTGAGCACCCCTAATGTTTGGAAATTGAAAGTTGAAAAAATTGACATGCTATAACAACAGCACAGCTTAGTAAAAGGGCAACTATTTTCCATAGCACTTTCTGTTCTCAAATTTCCTTAAAAGTTTGTCTACATTATTGGCTTCAAAACTGACTGAATATGTATTTCAACTTAAAAAATTATTATTATTTAAAAATATGATTAATAATGCTACATGAATGGAGAGTGCTGCGAGGATAAGTAATGACATAATTTGAACTAGTGATAAAAGCTAAAGAAATTATTATTTTATTTCCTTGTGTTTCAGTCTGAAGTGAAAAATAAAAAAACTGGAGGAATTTTCTCTAGCTTCCCTATAAAGAAATCGGTTCCTTAAAACAAATGTTATAGTTACAGGTGATCCTTGACTTACAACCACAACCAAGACAGGAAATTTGGTCGCTAAGCAATGTGGTTGTAAAGCCAGATGTCACATGATTGCATCACTTACCAACCACAGTCTCTTCTTTTTCTGTTGTGGTGGTTAGGGGCTAGGGTCAACTTTCTTCTCCACTTCCCTATCTCCCTCCCCAATTTTGTGCCTTTTTGGCTATCCTACATTCTGCTTGTGGATGGCGTGTGAATAAAATGGTGGTGCTTGCAGGGAATGAAAGAATGTTGGTGCTGAAATTTCCTGCCTTAGAAGACCGGGGGTCAGGGTGGCCCAAACGGCATAGATAGAGGAGATAGGTGGTTGGGTGGGGGAGCGTCTCTGTGGCTGTAAACATGAATGGACTACCAAAGCATTTTAATTTTGATCACATGACCACTGGGGGCTGTAATGGCCATGATTTCAGACATGGGTTGTGAGTCCATTCTTTCAGCACTGTTGCAAAGTTTGAACTGCGTTGAATGAATGATTGTAAATTGAGGACACTCTCTATATCACTTGAAAACAACCACTCAATGAATTCTTTGAAATACTACAAGTTTTAAAAGAGGGAGACAGAGAACAGCATGGTCAATTTTCTTCTGGAGACTCAGCTTTACTGTAATTAGCAGGTAAACGCGGTCAAACATCTAAAAATGCTTTGGAATATGCGCTAATCAAATGCATTTCCAACTCCCACTAGACACAAGAACAATTTTTCCCTGAATGCCATCACTCTGCTAAATAAATAATTCTCTCAATGCTGTCAAACTATTAAGTCTGCATTACTATTAATCTTCTTATCACTCCCATCACCCATCTCCTCCCACAAATGACCGTCTGACTGTAACTTCGCTGCTTGTATCCTTACAATTCATATTGATTGATTCCTAATATAATTTGATTGTTTAATTGTTGTACCTTATGATTCTTGACGAACATATCTTTTCTTTTATATACACTGAGAGCATGTACACCACGACAAATTCCTTGTATGTCCAATCATACTTGGACAATAAAGAATTCTATTCTATTCCATTCCATTCCATTCCTAACCTAACCTAAAAGGCATTGCAAGCTGTCCTCAATTTATGACCACAACTGAGCCCAAATTATAGAATTGTCAATACAATGAATCTAGAGGGCATCAAACTGGACAAAACTGGTTTGGGCATTCAAATTGGATTTTTTTTTAAAAAATATTATCTAGAAATGCTAGGAATTAAAAACAAACTTTTTATATGCAAAGCCTGCACTCAATTACTAAAGTGAAACCTCTTCTCTGACTGAGAGCCAAATGTCTGCATTTAACATAATTTTCAACACTTCTATGCAAACAACCAGGTAAAATTCCCTAAATTTTTATTGATTTACACTGTCTTGAGTATCTGGTTTCAAATTCTCACTTGCTGTTGCGCAATTAGCCTCTTTTCCAACTACACATCAGGAGTTTCTATAACTGTGATGGCAAACCGATGGCGCAGTGTTGCCCATTCCTCTTCTGTGTTTCTGGCGCACCTGCACACACGATGATCAGCACATGCGCATGAATGGCAGTAACTGGAAGACTTGCTGGCTGGTGCGCATGTGCACGCCAAAACCCAGAAATTCAGGTGGCTCCTCTTCCTTGTGTTGGCCCAGATGAACACCTGCACGCATGAAGTGCTCCCTTTTCAGCACTCAGTGGCTGCTTGTGTATGTGCTTCTTTTTCGCCACTCGGTGCTGAAAAGGTTTGCAACATCACTGTTCTATAACATGGTTTATGGCATGTTCGAGACTAATGCAATGAGCATGGAATGGATGAGTTTTATTACACTGAAATTATCTTATGATAATTATAGTTATGCTAGGTATGATTATAGTTACTATTTTGTGACTAACCTGTTTCATGTGATCCCTCTGATTTAGGAGTGAAAATCTGTAGCCTTTCTCCAGAATAAAGATTCCTAAAAAAATAGTAATTAAAAATTCCTCTTTTGCTAAAGGATCCAAAATGAATCATTCTGAACTCTGTTGTAAATAATTTGAAATCTTAAATCTGATTGTTTTCAATCAATCATTGCCCACACATTTTCCCATGTAACTATAAAGAATATATTTATGCATTCTCACACATACACACACGCTTAAATTTATTTATAATCATTTGTGTGGCCATCCAATTTGCCAAAATGTGACTCTAGGCAGCGTATAAACATCAGATTAATTTCCCATAAACAAGAACAAATCACATAATTGGGGCGAAACCACACATGATCAGACTCCCAAGACATCTTGAGTGAATATTGAAGTCTTCAAAGTCTTCATGAAGGCCAGCCAGGCTAGGTCAGTTGAATCATAAGAAGAGACCATTCCAAAAGGCAGGCTTTGCAGCCAATTACAATGCCTCTTAGATTTCAACAGATGGCATTGTTTTGGAGAAGTGACCTAATAAGGAATGTTCATGGTCACAGGTAGGGATGTGCTGGTTGGGATGTGAACATATGAATTTTTCAATATGAAGACAATGTTGCCTTGAGAACCTGAATGATTTTCAGCAAAGGTAAGACAGACTATATGGTCCAAAAAGGCGCATGGATCTAAAAATGTACATATCAAAGAGCAATATACTGTATTTAACAGGGAAATGGACTGAACAATTTCATATTAGATACCGATGGTAAATAGTTGCATTGGTATACTTTGGGGGAATGTTCACAAAAGGCTGGAAAAGGTATAAAAAATTTTTAAGATCTGCAAATAATGGCTGAGAGGTAGTTACTGTATGTGGAATATAGTTAACCCACAGAAATGCTTGTTAAATGAAACAAAAATGACTTGTATAAGAGCATGCCTCTGTTCACTTGTGAGTATTTTAACACACAAAGGATGATGTATGAAGGAGTGTATGGATGTAGTAGAAGCAACAATGGTTAGTAGGGTAGAAAAGTATGGAGGGGTACATTGAACACTGCTAGTCCAATCTGGCTTTAACTATATTTCACTTTTGTATTATGCTTTACTTTCTTTACTATTTCTTATTGCCTTTCTGTATAACTTAAAATGTTGCTTACTCCAAAAGGGAATAGTGAGATTGGGGAAAGGTTGATTATAAATTGTTGTACATACTCCTGATCAGTTGGAGGATGACTTCTATGTTTCTATGTTTCTATGAAGATATTAAGGACTCGGATTCAGATAGTGTTTATGAATTAGTGGGGGGCCCGGGTTTACAGGTAGTAGAACAGGTGAGAGGCCAGCCACAGGATGGACCTATGAGTTCAGGATCTAGTGAGGGAGAATCAGACGCTCGCTGGGTTAACCCTAAATTCAGAAGGGCCCAAAAACGTAGAGAACAGAGGTCTGGAATAAGATATTAAGAAGAAGAATGGGTTAAATACTGTAGTGATGTATTTGGCACGTCAGGGGGTCAGTGGAGAAGAAGGGTGGAGTTTCAGCATTGCCGAAGGGAAAATGGATGTGTTTTTTGCCGCGCTAAAGTAAGCAAAAGTATTCTGTGTTGTTAACAGTCAGTTCTGTTGTTTTTCAAAGTCATGCTGTTAGGAAAACAAATCTTGTTAAGGGGAGCAGGAGAAGGAATGTGAGGAATGCAGCTAAGAGACATAAGGACCGAGTGCCTGTATGGAATGTGTTTGAATTACAGGAGAGCAGAGAAATAAATGGAGTTTCTTTATTCATGAAATGATGCATTTAATAAGAGTTATTTGTAATTGCTAAATTTCTACCAGAAACCAGAACATAAATAACCTTAGAGAGTTCTCTAAAATTAGTGACCTATTTTGATGATTTCTTAAAATATGTTTGTTTTTCAATATCTATGCTGTATGAAGGTTATCCCTTCTTTTTGTAGATACCCAACAGCTAAAGAATAATAGCAATAGCACTTAGACTTATATACCACTTCACAGTGATTTACAGCCATTTCTAAGCGGTTTTATAGCCTATTGCCTTCAACAACCTGGGTCCTATTTTACCGACCTTGGAAGGATGGAAGGCTGAGTCAACCTTGAGCTTGGTGAGAATCGAACTGCCAAATTATAGGCAGCTGTCAGACAGCAGAAGTAAAGCCTGCAGTTGGAATTTACATACCCTGCTGTCTTAAGCTATTTTTTAAAGCCTGGTTTTTATGGCATACTGTATTCAAAATGTGACTGATGTGGCTGGTCCATGTCCGGCTCAGCTGACCATGGATTTCGAAGAGCAAGAGACGAATGTGTATTGGTATCTTAGGCCAGTGTTCTTGACATATGACTCTGAGAGTGATAGGGAGAGACTGAGAATTAATTAAGAGACTGTAGCACCCCCAGTTATGGTATTAAGTGAGTCAGAAGTGAAAGTTGAGGATCCCATGTTAGACACAAGAGTGAGGAGGACGATGTCTAGACAGGATTATTTGAGAAGGAAAGAGTCTTTGCGTTAGTAGCTCTATGAAACTCCTGGCCATGCCTTGTCCCTATATAAGTGATAGGCTTGGGAGAAGTGAGTGTGGCGAACAACGTTTGAAAAAATCATGACCTTATGTGAGCTCAGGAGTTCCCAGAGCACTTTATGCTTTCAGATTGCTCTAAATCATGTAATCTGCATTTTCTGAAAAAGACTCTGGAGAAATTGTAAATTCAGTTGATTGACAGAATCACTTCAAAGGAATTTCTCCTAGCGAGCTTGGCTCCCACCCAGGACCTGTTCTTATCTCAGAGACAATTAAGCTGGGAACACTGCCAGAATGGACTACTTTACAAATATTTTTGAAAAATATTAACATGCCCCGAGTCTTCGGAGAGGGGCGGCATACAAATCTAAATAATAATAATAATAATAATGTTGTTGTTACCTGGATGTTTTAATAGCAATGTAGTTTTATATATCCTCTGTGTGTGTGTGTGTGATTTTTATTCTGTCCGGACAGAACAACGACAAGTCTAATCTTCTATAGCATATGACAATAAAAGGTAGGGTGGGGCAGTAATAAGGAGAAAGAATGTGTCATGCTTCAACACAGCAACATTTGCCCATCATTGTACAGGTAGTCCTTGACTTACAACCCACAACTGAGCCCAAAATTTATGTGGCTAAGCCAGGCAATTGTTAAGTTGTGTGTCATTTTGTGACTTTTTGCCACAGATTTTATGTGAATCACTGAAGTTGTTAAGCGAATCTGGCTTCCCCCATTATTTATTTATTTGTTTTATGCTGCCCTTCTCCTTAGACTCAGGGCGGCTTACAACATGTTAGCAATAGCACTTTTTAACAGAGCCAGGATATTGCCCCCACAATCCGGGTCCTCATTTTACCCACTTTGGAAGGATGGAAGGATGAGTCAACCTTGATGAGCCGGTGATGAGATTTGAACCACTGACCTGCAGATCTAGCAGCCAGCTTTAGTGGCCTACAGTACAGCACTGTACCTGCTGCTGACTCTACTTATCAGGAAACCAGATGGGAAAAGTTACAAATGGTAATCACATGACCTTGGGACTGCGCAATGTCATCAATACACCACAATTGTTGCCAAGCACATGAATTTTGAGCATGTGATCACGTGAATGTTACAAGAGTCATAAGTCAATATGTTGGTGCTGTTATAGCTTGGAATGGTCTCTAAATGAATAGTTGTAAATCAAGGACTACTTGTAATGATTTATAAATTCAGGATTTTAAAGAGATACATGCAGAAAATCATCAAGTAAAGTACCTTTGAATTCTACTGATGTCATTAATATGTGCCATGTTGCCATCTTCATCTTCATCACATTCTATTTCATTGGATGCTTTGAAGGCTTTTCTTGTAATAGGTTTTCTTCTGATTTTCATACTTGCCACCATCTTGCTAAAATTAAAAAGTATTAGCATGTAAACATTGGCATGTACTGAAGGATGCAGAGTACAGACTTTTTGTTCATGTTCGCTGTTCTGGTGCAATAAAGAAAAGAAACATAGCTATGAAAATATAAAGAAAAGAGAAGAAAATAGAAAATGTAGAGAAAAATTCAATTCTGTTGATGCTCTATTCTTCCCCCCCCCCTATTTTTAAAAATCTAATGTTTCACAGACCAGAAACGTAGCAGCAATGACTACATTTTCTCTGTTTGAATTATGGTAATGGGAATCTTATAAACCATGACGGCCTTTTTGTCGTTGAGTGCCAAAAGCGCATGCGCACGCACCCATAATGCAATGTGTGCATGACCCCTCCCTGTTCTCCCCACATACATGTATGACCCCTGTGCATGCGCCTCAGCCCCGCAAGTGCAAGACCCATGCATGTACATGCAACTTCATATGCACCGCCACATGCGTCTCTCACATGCACCCTGTTCCCCATGCATGCGCAGCAGACTTGAAAACCAGCTAGCTGTCGGAAGGCATGCATGCATGTATGGTGGAGCAGAGCTGGGCAATTACTCGTGTGCCCGCAGAGGGTTTTGCATGCCACCAGTGGCACACGTGCCATAGGTTCACCATCAAGGTTATAAACTAAAGCAGTGTTTCCCAACCTTGGCTGGGTGGGGAATTCTGGGAGTTGAAGTCCAGATATCTCCAAGTTGCCAAGGTTGGGAAACACTGAACTAAAGAACAGTGCCAACGATGCTTTTAAACAAAGAAATAAACTCCGTATCCATCATCTTTATAAAATTTACAAAATCATACAATTCAGTCTACCCCTCTCCGGAAGATCAGACAGAACAAGGCTATCTTCCCTATTTTCTTAGAATTCAGTAGGAATTGGCACATATTGGCAATGGTCAATGGCAATGTCTTCCCAAGCATTAGGGCGGTAACAGAAAATGCTCTTGCAATATTTGTAAGTAGTAGACAGAAAAGCGAGTGGAGGCAGTTACTGATGTCAGACCACAAAGAATTCTGTAAGTCAGTATAAGCCCCTTAACTAGATTTGGCTGCTGAAGGTCAGAGAAGTTCCATTAAAGAAGTAATGAAGATGGACCTGATTGCTAACCTAGAGGATAGGCAAAAGATGCTGCTAGCGAAACTCCCAGAGTGTTTCCAAAGGAAGCATAAGTATCAGTTCTCCAGTATACAAACCTATGGATGCTGGAACAGGAATCTGGAAGCATACCTGACTAGACATACCTATTCTTCCAATAGCAAGCAATTTAACCACATTCTCAGATGAGATCCTTATGTTGGGTTTGAATTAATAAGAAAGCAATGTTATTTAAACAATCTTCATATTGACTATATACTCCATCAGTTGACCTTAGGATCTATCTGATGTTCTCAAACACCTACTTCAAGATGTTAATAACATTACTGGGTATTAACAACATATTAATGATATCTTATTCTATAAAGCTAGCTATCTAGCTATCTAACAGTAATCCCTCGCTACTTCACGGTTCATCTTTCGTGGATTTGCTATTTCACAGGTTTTCAAAGGGGGTTTAAATCCATTAAAAATTTTAAATCCATTAAAATTCATAAAATTCTTCTACAGTACTCTATTAAAGAAACTGGTAAGATATCACATGTAGTTCCAGCTGAGAAACATTATAGAATGACTGTTTAATGCAAAGGGTGGGTTTTAAAAGTCTAAATACTCATTAAATAAATAAAAAAATATCTTTCCTCTACTTCATGGGAATTCATTTTTCACGGGTGGTCTTGAAACGCATCCCCCGTGAAAAATGAGGGATCACTGTAATTTAATGTAATGTAATGTAATGTAATGTAATGTAATGTAATGTAATGTAATGTAATGTAATATATACAGTGTTCCCTCGATTTTCGCGGGGGATGCGTTCCAAGACCGCCCGCGAAAATCGAATTTCCGTGAAGTAGAGATGCGGAAGTAAATACACCATTTTTGGCTATGAACAGTATCACAAGCCTTCCCTTAACACTTTAAACCCCTAAATTGCAATTTTCCATTCCCTTAGCAACCATTTACTCACCATTATTACTGGGTACTCACCATTGAATAAGACACTTAGTAATCCTGATATTTATAAACATAATTATTTTTTAATTTTTTTTTTTTGTTATAGCAACGCTGATTGGCCAAGATTTCAGCCAATCAGCAATGGCAGATGAAAGTTTGGCGATGACGTATGACGTCATCAGGCGGGAAAAACCATGGTATAGAAAAAACCTGTAAAGTATTTTTTAATTAATATTTTTTTGAAAAACCGTGGTATAGGCTATCCGCAAAGTTCGAACCCGCGAAAATCAAGGGAACACTGTATATAGTCTCTTCTTATAGATATTAAAAGCTTGTGTTAAAAACTTAAATCACCACAAGGATCCCCCCCAAAATCACATGCCAAACTATTTAACCTTTAGCTACTCAACGTTTAGCCTAATTTGTATCATTCAGAAACACTGGATCTATAAGCTCCCATAATTTTTAACCAACTAGTCTAGGAATGCTGAGACTACAGGTCCAACACATCCATTGAGCACCACATTGAAGAGGATTGTTCTACTTTTTTGAGTTGTTTTAAAGGAGGCTTACTTGTTTGCACTAACTGCAGCCTTCTAAGTCAGACTAGAAATCCATAGGACAATGGCCTGGAGAACATGAAGTTAAAGGAAAGATTCGTGGCAAGCTAAAGCACTAATTTTTAATTGCAGAAACCATTATGCCAAACTTAATATTTTCATCACTGACAGGGCAGAATGATGAATAAGCTGGTTATGTTGATTTGATTAAAACTCCAGTTTATTTCATCCATAGAATAGCCAGCCCTGAAATTTTTCCTCAAAATCAATAAAAACAGAAAGCACCCTAGCATGCATTACTTTTCCTTCTAAGGCAATATGTTACTATTGTTGCTGTATTTTTGTGAGCATCCAAGCTGGAATTTAAAAAGATCTGTACTGTATTATGCTTTTTCAATTAATTATTATGTCAGGACACGGTGGGATGAAGAAAACATATACAAAATTAGTGTCTGAATGTCATGCCATCCTTTAAATATAAACTTTAAAGTTCTGGGAAGGTGTAGCTTGGCATTAAATTTTATTATTTATAATAGAGTTTAAACCTTTAATGTATTTTGTAAAATTACGCCATAATTTCCACTGAGAGAATAGTCATTCCACTGTCAAATTTTGTACTGTTATAATTTCAATTCAGCAAATGTTCAGTGTTTCCTATGTTTATAAAAGAAACTGATGGTGAACATTTTGTAAAGCAGTGATACCCATAGATTATCTTATATCACCGCAAAAACAGAAAAGCTTAGCCATAATTTACTGGCAGAAAACCAAAGAAATGCAAGACTATATTCAGTTATACAGTGATACATATATTCATGTCTTCTTGAGAAAAATACATTAATTTCTGAAAGATCCATGTATGAAGTATTTTGTTTTATACGCTAGGTATTTACATCAGAATATATACTGCTCAAAAAAATAAAGGGAACACTTAAACAACACAATATATAACTCCAAGTAAATCAAACTTCTGTGAAATCAACCTGTCTACTTAGGAAGCAACACTGATTGAAAATAAATTTCACATATTGTCAGCACATTCAACTTTGTACAGAACAAAGTACAGTGGTACCTCGTTTTACGAACGCCTCTTCTAACGAACTTTTCGAGATACGAACCCGGTGTTTTAAGATTTTTTTGCCTCTTCTTCCGAACTATTTTCAACCCAAGCAGCCGCTGCTGGGATGCCCCGTCTCCAGACTTCTGTTGCCAGGGTTTGTGTGAAGGAAGCAAGAACAGAGTGCTTGCAGAGGCAAAGAAAGGGTGTGTTTTGAAGAAAAGGGAGGGGCGGCTTGGAGAGAGAACGCATTATTCGCTTTTACATTGATTCCTATGGGAAACATTGTTTCATCTTACGAACTTTTCTACTTATGAACCTGGTCGCAGAACGAATTATGTTCGTAAGATGAGGTACCACTGTATTCAATGAGAATATTTCATTCATTCAGATCTAGGATGTGTTCTTTGAGTGTTCCCTTTATTTTTTTGACCAGTGTATATATTAACCTAACTACTGTTTGATTCAACAAGGGATTATTTTAATTGAAACATAATACAAGTTTCTATTAATGAGTAAATATTAAATTGAAGAACCGTTAAAAATGGGACGAACAGAGGGGTTTCGGTAGGTCAAAAACAGGACCATATTTGGTCTATAAGACACACAGACATTTTCACCCATTTTTGACAGTTTTATAGTCCGAAAACTATGGTAAATGTCTGGAGAGAATGTGCAAAATTTCTAAGTGTGAGGATCCAGGAACAAATGTAGAAGGCAACAATATGATGCCAGGAAGCATGACAGCAGCTGTACAGAGTTGCTATATTTGTCCTGCATGTGCTCCAAAGCATCTTTTGAAGACTGCCCCTAAATTGCTGGACAGCCAAAATATCTTCCAGCTTCAGGCTTATTGTAATTTGGTTTTGTGTAAGTTGTTCTGCAGGAAGCTGGCTAATAGATGGTTCGTCTTATGAGCTGGCACTTTAATGGATTCAGCGGGTTTGGTATGAATGCATTTTATAAACTTCACTAATTAATTTCTCAGTTAACCTTGGTAATCTCAGAACTGTTTCTAGCCAATATTGAGGGGGAAAATATTTGAAATATATTAATGCAAAAATTTCAATAGCACTTGTTTCTGCATATTTGATTTTACACTCTTTTGTGGAACTTACCAAAGAAGACAAAAGCAGAAAAATTAGAAATTACTGCAATGTATTGTATAACTTCAAAAAAATATTGAAATGAAAAGATTGGCTAAGACTGCTTTAAACTGACTCTAAATTCAAACTGGTATTTTTAAAAGAAGGCAAGTGAAAGTAAATTATTACTATTTCTCTCTTTTCTAGATGACAAGCATATTAATGGGAACAGAATGAAAGCTACCAACCTTAGGTCAGCCATTCTATGCGCCTCCATTTCTTCCTTATGCTTTTTTACCAAATGCAAAAGTTCTGAAGTTGTCTTTTGTTTATCGAAGGGGAGTGAAGATGCAACAGCGGGGACAGCTGCCTCCAATTCTTGAACATTTTGATTGCTGAAAAAAGAAATCTAAAATATAAATGCTCATTTTACATTCTTTGTTGCCCTGAGAATACGTAGGAAAGTAACAATACAGTAGAAGAAAGCATCATCCATTTTTTCCCCAAAATGGTCACACTGTACTATACTAGCAACATATAACTAACAGACAGCTTCAACCCCTTCAAATAGAGAACCGTTCTTGGTAAAACAGGACATCTTATCCACTTAATTCCTTAGAAACATAGAGACATAGAAGACTGATGGCAGAAAAAGACCTCATGATCCATCTAGTCTGCCCTTATACTATTTTCTGTATTTTATCTTAGGATGGATATATGTTTATCCCAGGCATGTTTAAATTCAGTTACTGTGGACTTACCAACCACGTCTGCTGTAAGTTTGTTCCCCCAACTAACTTCAGATTGTGTCCCCTTGTTCTTATGTTCACTTTCCTATTAAAAACACTTCCCTCCTGAACCTTATTTAACCTTTTAACATATTTAAATGTTTTGATCATGTCCCCCCTTTTCCTTCTGTCCTCCAGACTATACAGATTGAGTTCATTAAGTCTTTCCTGATACGTTTTATGCTTAAGATCTTCCACCATTCTTGTAGCCCGTTTTTGGACCCGTTCAATTTTATCAATATCTTTTTGTAGGTGAGGTCTCCGGAACTGAATGCAGTATTCCAAATGTGGTCTCACCAGCGCTCTATATAGCGGGATCACAATCTCCCTCTTCCTGCTTGATATACCTCTAGCTATGCAGCCAAGCATCCTACTTGCTTTTCCTACCGCTCAACCACACTGCTCACCCATTTCGACTGTCAGAAACCAATACCCCTAAATCCTTCTCTTCTGAAGTTTTTGCTAACACAAAAACATTCCTTATTAGTCATGGAAAGGAAATATTGTCCAGGCTTTAATTTTTCAATTGAAAAATAGTTTCATATATGTAATAACCTAGTAATGGTTAAATTATACCAATTACATAATACAGTATTAGACAACTTTAATATTTTAATTATTGGTTTTTTAAGTGATGAACCCTCACAAATATTTTTAATTATTCACTCTTTTTATCAGAAAAAAATACATTTCAAACTGGCCCTCTCTCAAAGTTAGAAACACTATTAATAAGACCAAATCTTTATTCTGGGGAAAGTTTGTTCTGAAAAATGAATCAAACCCAAATATATGATTTAAAAAAAATATTTAGCCCAGTCCTCTTATGATTGATCAACACCAGGCAGGTTCCAGGTAACACATTTCTAAAACTGCAAAGTACTAGCACTAACAGGATATAACAAGTATTCTGGTTATTTTCATATTTTCATCTCTAAGAAAAAAACTTACATATTTGTACAAAGAGATGTATCAGTAATGTTTGTATGCATCTTTGCGTATCCTACCGTATGTAACCACTAAGTAGTCAAATTACTTTACTCCATATGTCACTAGATTCTAGCTCTCATCACTTGCAGTTATTCTAAAAAGCAACAACATCTGGAGAACTTTTGGAAAAGGCAGAAGCCAGAACATCAGAACAAGCAACCAGGAAGGAAGACTAGCCCAATGCTTATAATGAAAGCAAAAAACAAAAAGTGATATGAGAAACATTAACGCAAAGAAAAAAAATCTGGGATTGTTGAAGAGCCCATGTAAGACCTGAGCTGTGGTACTGCAGAACTGGGGAAATAAACTGCTAATGCCAATAGAAACAGTAACAGTAAACAGGTATCCAGTTTGGCCTAGTGGGGAAGGCACCAGGCCACACAACACGCGACTGTGAGTTCTAGTCCCGCCTTAGCATGAAAACAGCTAGTGATCTTGGACCAGTCTCTCTCTGTCAGCCCAACACACCTCACAGGGTTGTTGTTTTAGGAAAAATAGGAGGAGGAAGGAGTACTGTTTATGTTCACTGCCTTGAGTCATTTGTACAAATAATAAAGATGGGATACAAATAAATAAACATAAAATAAAATAAATGGGGCTGTCTAGTTCCTGGCAATTGGTTAGGTTTCTTTCTTTGCTCCTTGCCACCACATTCTGGCAAAACGATTTAAGGAGAGAATTCTTGAGGTCTTACCCAGAGCCCACAGGTTCTGAATCCTTGATTGAGAATGACTCCACACAAAATCAGAATAAAGAGCCTGAAGAATTTCTCCCTATTTTCACAACACAATGAATAAAGCTGGTCATTTCCGAATCAGACAGAATACATATCAAGTGTCCTTCTGACTCTTTTATTATTTTTCTTTCAAATACACCATTTATTCATTGTATTCACTGCCCCTTTTTGGTATTCAAACCACCACAGTATTTGTAGACAACATGAAAATATACTACCATAATTTTACCTTTTTTCATCATCTTCCAGCAATCTGCTTTGTGCATTCTCCATAATCTTCTTCTTTGTACTTAGTTCTATTTTCATTCCATTGATTAATTGCAGCAATTTTTTCTTTCTTTGTACTTCTGTTTCCTGCTCCTGATCTGGTGAAACATTTGTATCGGTGCAGCTGACATGGTCATCTTCCTTAGTGCAGAAGGCAGATGTGCTAAAGAATTTGTGTGCTTTACTAGGAAAGATGTAGAAAGCACAGACAGTGATGCAAACTGATTTTTAAATTTTTTTACAACTTAAAATCTCATAACAAGGGATTATTATGAGATCATGGAAATATGTGCAACAAGACGCAGATATATACCAGTAATACATGTAAATGTTTTATGGTCAGTTAATTCCATGGTGCTTTTTTAAATGTCAAAGTACTCTAATATTAAAACATATAAAATATACCTTACTTCACAAAGCTGTTATACTACACTTAAGATATATTTAGTAAACTCCATCAGAAACTTGCATTTACTCCTAATGTTTAAATTTTAAAAATGCAATTACAGGAAAAATATATGCAATATAAATCGTTAGTATCATTTAATAATAATCACGTCTTTATATTTGAGTTTTTTCTAATAGTTATTCAATTTGTATGGCTGCCCATCTCAAATCTTTTATTTTATGTTCACTGAGATCATAGGCACCAAAGATATATTCCTAGTGTATCCTATCCTATCCTATTCTATTAAAACCAAGTGATGCTGGATGGCAATCACAAAATCAAATAAAATCCAAACTACGCTCACAATACAAAAAAGTAATAATGAAATATATTACAGCAGCCAAGAAGATGTGATAATCCATAGATGTAAGAAATAATTATGTTCCTTCACATACTTGGGACTTCAGGCCAGGGTACATAATTAGGCTTTCAATGCCTTAGTAAATATTTTTCTGGAAAAGAACAATATCTTACACTGATTTTGAGTTTTAAAAAAAGATAAACATATCCATCCTAAGATAAAATACAGGAAATAGTATAAGGGCAGAAAAGATGGACCATGAGGTCTTTTTCTGCTACCAATTTTCTATGATGCTACGGTATTTTGCATATAAAATTGATTAGAAACAATCTTGTAAAGGTTAGGGTTTACAGAATGGGGACTATCAGATGAGAAAATCCCAAAGATGACACTTGGTGTGTTTGAGAGACAAGAAGGAATCTGCCAAATCCCCACAGTATGAATTTTAAAGAAAGAGAATTAGGCTGGATGTGTTCATCCTAATGTAGTTGAAGCACACTGCAGTGTTTTGTTTAAGAGGTTGCCACAAAGAAAAGGTAGATCAATCTATTCTCTCAAGCACCTGAAGGCTGGACAAGAAAGCAGTGGATGGAAATTAATCAAGGAGACAAGCAACATCCCGTAGAACTAGGGAGAAATTTCCTGACATTCAGAACAATTAATCATTAGAATGAGTTGCCTCCACAAACTGTGGGTGCCCCAACAATGGGGGTTTTAAAGAAGAGATTGTCTGAAATGGTGTATAGATTTTTCCTGCCTGAGCAGGGAGTTGGACTAAATGACCTCCAAGGTCCCTCCAAGGTCCCCTGTGTGGGTAAAATGAGGACCTAAATTGTTGGGGAAAATATTCTGATTCTGTAAACCGCTTAGAGAGGGCTGTAAAGCACTGTGAAGCGGTATATTCAACCTTAAATTATCTACTGTTGACATCTCCCCTTTTCTAAGAGGTCTGTAAGAAGCGTGCATAAGCGCACTAGGACCGTCCCTGTCCTATTATCCTTTTTAGCACTTCTTTACATTTTGTTAGGTTAGTACAAACTATAATTCTATACTTGTTTGACAAATATAATAAAATAAATTAATTAAATATAACATCTAAGTGCTATTGCTATGTGTAAACTGCTGTTGTGTAAACTATTGTTGTTTCACACAGTGCATGTCCTATTGCTCTCCTATATCTCCTATACCTTTCTTCTATTCCTATATCTCTTCTTCTATTCTTTCATTGATATGTTCTATTACTATATCTTCTTTTCTATTATTTCTTAGATATATTTTACTATGAGTATCTCTTCTATAACCATCCTGTATTTTACTATATGTATATAGATATATATCCACTAAAACCCTCATTGTGTACTGGACAAAATAAATAAATAAATAAATAAATAAATAAATAAATCTTTTCTTCTATCACTATCACTATATCTCTTCTTCTTCTACTACTCTTCCTATGTTTTATATTATTCCTACATCTTCTCCTCTATTCTTCCACTGATTGATGTACGTACTAGGTATATATCTCCTGCAACCTCATTGTGTTTTGGACAAAATAAATAAATAAAAATTAATACTATTCTGCTTTACAAAAGTGCTCGAATTTGTAGCCACCGCAACCAAAGTCACGTCTCTTTCGTCAACTCAACCCAAAACTTCCAGAGATTAATGTAATATTTAATAAGGCGTTTTTATCACTCTCTCTAAAACCTACCGCCTGCGCATGATTCGTCAAAAGAACATTTGGAAAAAGAGTGATGCGAAGAGGCAACAACCCCCACCACTCCTCTGCAAACATCTGAAATTAATTGAATTAATAAATTATTTGCTTGTGAAATGGGGCATCGAACACCGATACTTTTACGGAGGGGGGAGCCACCACCTTCTCTCCCGAGTACCTGTGCAAGACCGCCACCACCACGTCCTCTCTTGGAGCACCGAAGCGAACCAGAGCACAGAGCCTCCCGGGGACCCCGGCGCCTCTCCGCCACATTATCCTAGATGCGGCAAGGAATCACGCTCGAACTTTCCGTGCCATAAAGTGCTTCCGCTGCAAGGTTCCGACAAGGTCCCTCACCTCCAGCAGTCCGTCCGGAACGAAAACTCCTGATTATTGGTTCCGCAGCCGGATAAACACTCGCGCTCGTGTGTGTGTGTGTGTGTGTGTGTGTGTGTGTGTGTGTGTGTGTGTGTGTGTGTGTGTGATGCCGCCGTTTAAATATTTACTGCATGCGTGTTCAGAGGGTGGGAAATGATGATTTCTAAATTGTATTGGCGAGATTCGCCTAACACCCTAAGCCCCAAACCGAACTATTTATACATATATAAAACCTAATCTATCTATCTATCTATCTATCTATCTATCTATCTATCTATCTATCTATCTATCTATCTATCTATCTATTTATCTATCTATCCATGTACACTGCTCAAAAAAAATAAAAGGGAACACTCAAATAACACATCCTAGATCTGAATGAATGAAATATTCTCATTGAATACTTTGTTCCCTACAAAGTTGAATGTGGTGACAATAAAATGAAATTGATTGTCAGTCAGTGTTGCTTCCTAAGTGGACAGTTTGATTTCCCAGAAGTTTGATTTACTTGAAGTTATATAGTGTGGTTTAAGTGTTCCCTTTATTTTATTTTTAGCAGTATACTTTTTTTTCTTTTTTTCTTTTTATTAATTGTCTCTTACACTTTGTTTTCATTTTATTTTCCTTTTTCCATGCTTTTTGCTTATTAATTTCTATCTAATTGTTAAAGGTTGTTTAAAAAGTTTTTTTTTAAAAAAACTGAAGAATCTCTGATTAAATGAACAGGTGATAGTCAAGGTACACAAATTACAGAAGTCAAATCCAAGTTATTATTAACCTGCACACTATAATAGATTTCTCTGCAAAAATTTGTGATCAGTGTACAACAATACCGTAAATAACTCTCTTTCTATCTATTTTGATAGACACATAGATGATAGATCAGATCGGATGATAGATCAGATACATCTAGAGATAGATAGATGGATGGATGGATGGATGTACATATATCTCTATCTTTCTAGATAGAGAGTATGTATACACACACACAAACACACTGCATATAAAGCGGTGACAATCTATATGTACAGCATGCAAAGGGGTAAATCCAAGAAGGGAATTTAATTTACCAATGTCTAAAAGGTAATTTCAGGGTGCTCTCTGAACCTGCCTGTTTTCTCGCAGAGGTTTCATTACTCGACCGAGCCAAGACCATCAGTGAAGATATTACCTAGGAGTTTGGGTAATGAAACGTCTGCGAGAAAACAGTGAAGCACAGAGAGCACCGAGGACCCCTCGTGTCAACCCTGAGCTACAAATATTCTCCTTTAATAAGGTAAATTGCAAAAGGCCGCAGAAACTCGAGGCCTCCCCCCTCCACCTCCCGCGCCCCCCCCCCGCTCCTTCTAAGGCTGCCAAGGCCACCTGGCTGGCCTTGGGGGGCGGGCTTGGGAGGGAGGGAGGGAGGGAGGGCAGCACCCTCCCCGCCTCCGGTTCCGCTTCCCAGTGTTCCAGCTCCTCCTCCTGTTCTTTCCACTGCCGGGCGGGTGGCGGGCGGTGGAGGGGCGCTCCTTCGATCGCAGGTATATATGTATATATAGCGCTCGCTGCAAGGAAAGCGAGCCGAACCATCCTGGAGGGGCAATGCAGCTGAGTCAGCCGAAGAGAAACGCAGGGCTTTCGGCGGCAATTCCAGCGGAGAGAAGTAGCCGATTTCAGCAGACACCCACTTGGGACACCGTCCGTCCTTCCCTCCCTCGGGGAGCTGCCTGCCCTCTTCGGTCTGCAAGGATCGGTCGGTGCGAAATCTTGTTTTCTTAGTGCTCGGATTCTTCCTCGGTCTCTAGTAGTCTTTCATCTTGGGTATCCCCCCCCCAACCCCCCATTTTAAAATAATGCATCACTTGATTTTGTACTGGCAGACGCAAGCTATTACTGGCTTTGCAGCTGGAGGGATGGAGGTAGCAGCTGCCTGGAGATCTTCAAAATAGCTGAGCCTCTTCCCTGGATGCAGCTGCTTTAAAGAGCTGTAAAGTGATGCTTTGGTTAGTGCCCTTGGTGTTGCTAAAGCAAATTTTTGGAATTCCCCAGCCCTGATGTATTTATGTATGTACTTACTTATTTACTCACTCACTCACTCACTCACTCACTCACTCACTCACTCACTCACTCACTCACTCACTCACTCACTCACTCATTCATTCGAATTTGTATGCTACTCCCAAGGGACTCTGGGCAGCTCGCAACCACGGAATAAAACATAGATATAACCTACAGAGGTACCTCTACTTAAGAACTTAATTTGTTCTGTGACCAGGTTCTTAAGTAGAAACATTCTTAAGAAGAAGCCATTTTTTCCCATAGGAATCAATGCAAAAGCAAATAATGCGTGCAAACCCATTAGGAAATAAATAAAAGCTCGGAATTTGGGTGGGAGGAGGACGAAAAAGAGGAGAAGGACAGTCGCTGCCGAAGGAAGAAGGTGAGGTGAGGGAAAGCAAAAATATCCAAAACTTTTAAGACTAAAAAAAAAAAAGAGGGACTCTGAGATGGCAAGGAGGAGCACGCACCCGGAACGAGGCTGCCTCCCATACACTGCCTGCCATACACTGGCTGCTGCTGCTGCTACCTGCTTCCTCTTCCCATGCTGAAGGGCCCCCCTCTCCTCTTGCTCGCTCGCTTTGTAGCCGGTGCCTTTCCTTCGCTGTGGTGACTCCTCAGCTGCCCAAAGTGAAGTGAGCGTTTCTTTTCTCTGGGCGCTGGGAGAGGTTTATTCCCTGTCCAAGCACCCAGAGAAAGGAAAATGCTTCGTTCGCTCTGGACTGCCAAAGCCTCCTTAAGCGCTACCGAAAGACTCATGTGCGGCATCCCCCTGGTCACATGATCAAAATCCATATGCTTTGCAACTGATTCATATTTTTGATGGTTGCAAAGTCCTGGGATCACGTGTTCACCTTTTGTGACCTTCTGACAAGCAAAATCAATGGGGAAGCCAGATTCACTTAACAATCAGTAATTAACTTAATAACTGTCGTAAGACAGGTCATAAAAATAGGGCAGAACTCATTTGACAAATGTCTAATTTAGCAACAAAAATGCTCAATTGATGTAAGTCAAGGACTGCCTGCACTCATTTCCTTTTCCCTGTTAGAGTTTATACATATAAGATGACAAAACCTTGGTAAATTTTGCAGATGAGTAAAATGTTAAATTGATTAAATTCAAGAGCTGAAATAAAGGGCTCAGAAGAAAGTAATATAACCATTAAATATTAATGTTACATTGTAAAACTTTAAATAGAAATTTCTCAGTCCTAATGATCATCAGTTTTATATACTGTATGATAGATTTAGTAATACAAAGATAAAATGTTTGAATAGATATACTGTATAATATTTAATAATGTTTATTTTGTTGGCCGCTGAAATTGGCAAAATTCTGATCCATCCATAAGTATCACTGGTAGGTAAGATGCTAGGATACCAAGTTTTTCTATAGATGGAAGAGGGAGAGTGGAAATAAACATTGTTTTACATTGATACTTTGCCATTAAAGTTATTAAAACTATTTAATAGCAATTTGTGTGTTACTGATTATCTACTAACCCTAAAAGACTAACATCAGTCCACTAACCCTAAATTTCAGCTAGTGATAGGATTGTTATATTTAGTATTTATATATTAATGATTACTTGTATCATTACAATTATTGTAATTTTTTGCAGTTCTACACTGCTTACAATAAATACAATAACCCATCTATTAAAAAAATTATAAATACATCAGCCTGTTAAAAACCGTTACACATTATTAATATTTGTTTTAAAAAATTGCAATCCAAATTATTGTTGCTGATGGACAAATCTTTATATCTGAATGGTCTGGAAAGGACTGTTGTTTCCTTTTTACAGAAAGATATCAGAGTGCCAGCACATTTGACCTTGGTCCAGCTGTTCTAGAGAAAAGGGTCTGCTACTAAGAATATCTCAAGCCTCCTGTAAGTGGGTTTGATCCTTTATCCTCTGGAGAATGGATAAGACTCTTTGTAGGGCAGGCAGAATCTATAGGAAGATGAACCTAAAGGTAACAAGTTCCTAAGATGTATGGGACTGACTAGATAATTCCATCACTTCGTGTTGAGCCATAAACTTACTGGCAAATATTGTAGTTCCTACAATATCAGCGGTGCTCTGTAATACTGATTGGTGCCAACCAGCAAGAAGGCTGTGCCATTCTGAGTTGTTTTCAAGGGCAGCCCCAAGTATCTCATATATAAGCTCACTATGTGACTCACTATCTTCAATGCCTTTTGCATCTTGCCGTTATTTCAAAATAAATCATTCCTCAACCTGATACATAGTAGACAAGAAATCAAAATATGTCTCCTGAAATGAATGAATGAATGAATGAATGTCTTAAGATTTTAAAAGAATGCATTGGAACAAATTTTAGTCATCTGCTGGTTAACCCTAATGAGCCTGCATATCTTTATAGGAAGAGAGAGTGCTAAAACTGTGCAGAATTGAGTTTAAGGAAGTATGGACGGCCCTCTGGAACCAACTCCCCCCAGAGATTAGAATAGCCCCCACCCTCCTTGCCTTTCGTAAGCTCCTCAAAACCCACCTCTGCCGTGAGGCATGGGGGAACTAATATATTCTTTTCCCACTAGGCTTCTACAATTTATGCATGTATGTTTGTATGTGTGATTGGTTTTTATAACAAGGGTTTTTAGCTGTTTTAGTATTGGATTTTTACATTCTGTTTTTATCACTGTTGTTAGCTGCCCCGAGTCCACGGAGAGGGGCGGCATACAAATCAAATCGATAGATAGATGGATAGATAGATAGATAGATAGATAGATAGATAGATAGATAGACGATAGATAGATAGATAGATAGATAGATAGATAGATAGATAGATAGATAGATAGATAGATAGATAGATAGTAGGATGCTTGGGGCAGGAGAGTTTGATGTATTTGGCAATATGGCTTTATTCTATCTAAAGCTTTTATTGGGAGCTGACATCTGGTAAAAATCTCTGAAATTGTTGAGAACTCAATACAATTCCCAAATTATTGTGCTTAAATCCTAACAAGAAACTTGCACCAGTATTTTCTTTTTGCTAACATTTTATTTTAAAAGAGTGTATTTCTGTGGCATTTCTGAATAGTTTGGATGAGAAATCCAATCCCAATAATTTATATATTGAAGTAACTTGGCCAAAAAAAAAAAGACCTGAACAACTTAGTATATATTTAAATGCAACACACAGTGTGACTCATTTACTTGCTGTCAAACTAACATTTTTATTTTCCTCCCTCTCCAAATCTAATTTAGAGATACTCATCTCAGTGTCCCTGCGTGCTATAGGAAATTTTGTGATTTAGAGTCACCACAAAGCAAATAAAATATGAAAATAAATCCTGTCGTCCAAGCTGCCATTGACCTCACAGCTGGGGCTGTAGGTAAGTCTTAGAAACTGCTGTTTACATAAATCCTGTTAAAAATTGATAGCAGATGCTTTTATGCTCTTTAAACAAAGCTCTTCTCTGGAGGTGTAAAGCAATTCTGTTGACAGCAGTGTGGGTCCTAAAAGTGGCTTTTATAGTAGAGAGCACTAACGGGCAATAATGTTTTGACCTTGCCCTAATTATGAGCTTCCCATGAATTACTTCCTTCCATTAAATCCCTTCCTGCAGAGGAAAAGTAAATGTGTAAGCATTTTTGTCTAATAATTTCCTAACTGCGGCTTTTAATTTATTGAGCCCTTATTTCAAGCTTACACAAGCATTTCAAAATATGTCACAAGAAAAAAGTTGAGCAATGACCGGTTGGAGAGTCAAGATAATCTTGTTGCATTACATAGTTAAGTGTGTGCTGATCAGTCAACTGCCTTTTATTTGTTTGCTTCCATGAACACAGCAGTGTAGATGACAGCTATTGGTATTTCTCTATAGTCTTAGCTGTTACCCAGGTGAAAAGGGAAGACTGCCCCATCAACCACAGACATAGAACAAGGCCTATCCTGGTTTGAAGCATAGGGCTCTCCTTGGCGAGGGCTTTCTCCCTCCAAGGCCAAGCAGATGCTCACAGGAAGCCTATAAGCTAGAGCAGTGTTTTTCAACCAGTGTGCTGTGGCACACTAGTGTGCCGCGAGACATGGTCAGGTGTGCCGCGAAGCTCAGAGAGAGAAAGAAAGCAAGAGAGAGAGAAAAAAAGAGAAAGAAAGAAAGAGAGAGAGAGAGAGAAAGCAAGAGAAAGAGCGAGTGAGCGAGAAAGAGAACAAGAGAGAGAGAAAGAAAGAAAGAGAGAAAGAGAACAAGAGAAAGAAAGCAAGAGAGAGCAAGAGAGAGAAAGAAAGAGGGAGGGAAGGAGAGAGAGAGAAAGACATAGAGGGGGGTAAGGAGGGAGAGAAAGAGCAAAAAAGAGAGGAAGGAAGGAAGAGAAAGAAAGAGAGATGGAGAAAGAGAAAGAAAGGGGAAGGAAGGGAGAGAATTTTTTTGTCCAAACTTTTTTTAGCCCCCCCCCCCCCAACTGAAAAACAAAAGAATATCAGGGATTGAAGGACATGATCTTCAAATTGGATGGCATCCTTCCTTTGGGAAGGGAAAAGTAAATGCCCTATGCATTTTCAAAGACATTTGTTAAGAAACTCTCTGCCATCCACCTGGAAAAAAAATAAAAAGGAATCACTATACGAAAATCCCAATTTGGTTATCAACCATAAAAGCAATGATCTATCCAAACACAACAGATTTAAATAAAATGGTGAATTCTGCATGCTACTGGATGAAAAGGGTGAATTAAAATCGGTACAAGATTTAAAGAAGCAGGGATTATAGCCAGCATACTGCCTGAGGAATGCTAAAAATTGAAATCCACACATTTTAAAATTGGCAAAGCTCAGAAATACTACTCTATTGTCTATTTGGACTAAGATCCAGAAGTGGAATCTACAAGAAGCCAGTATTAATATGAAAGAAAAATTGGCAGGGATCACGTAGCTGCTTGCTTATTCTGTTCTTTAAGAAAAAGGTCAGAAAAGCAGAAAATACAAATGCCCATATACCCGAGTCAGAGCCAAGTTTGTACCTTGCTTGCATTTCTCAAGTCAGTGTAGTTGTCACCACAATGGAAGGATAGAGTCTTTTCTATATCTGCATTCAGTTTTTATAAAATAATTAATTTTGATTATAAAATGATTGTTCTTGGATGCAAAAAATTGCGTTTTTTTAAATAGTTCAAAGCATTTCACTCAGAAAAACCTTCAGATTGACATTCTTTGGTTTGGGTGGAGAATGATGGGAATATAACTTTTTTACTCCCAAGTTTTTCTTTTGCAGGTCCTTGGTGCTCTCTGAGCTTGTTTTCTTGCAGATGTTTCATTTCCCAGCTAGGTAACATCATCAGTGTTTCTTTTGCTTACGGTAGCAGGATTTTATAGGAGAAATCATTCTCTTTTCTTTTCATCGTCTTAAATTCCTCAATGCCACTCCTGAGCTTTTCCCAGATTTTTGCTTTAATCGTAGGAGTATTGTGCCCTTCTTCTAGATCAGGGCTGTCAAACTAGCGGCCGCAAGGCCAGATGTATCACGCGCTGGCCACCCCCACCCCGTTTAGTGAAGGGGGGGGAGTCATGATACGTCACGTGACGATGCAACTTTGACACCCCTGTTCTACATCAATAGAACATTGATCACACAGCACTTCCAAGTTAGGTGAATGTGAGCATTCTTCAGAAGAAAAAAACATGATGCTGGAATTCCTATTCTATGCTGTTAACATGCAGAAATCCCATAATTCGTTCAAGTAACTTAATCTTAGAGCAAGCATCAGCAGTTGTTTGACTTTTTTATGATGGTACTAATGGAGATTAGATTTAGACCATGATTCTTTTTCCTGCTAAGTCAGAATTGAACTTTGGTTTCCTAAATCTGAGTCACAGCCACAGAGGCCGTCTGTGCTAATTTCTAAACTGTGTTGTTCTCCATATATTGCAACTCCCAGAGTTTCCCACCAGCATGCCAAAAGCTGCGTTGGCTGAGAAATTTTAAATTGTTATTCTAAAGTAGCTAGACAATACCAGATTAGAGAAAGCTTGTACATCAGAGATTCCCAACCTTTCTGGTTATGCAGATTGGTGGAGGGGAAAGAGGGCATATTTCCACGTAAGCAGGTACCCACTGCTCACCCAATTGGAGCGCACCCACATCCCACTGCTTCTGCAGCCTGGGAGTTGCCCCCCTCCCATACTACACTGATTCAGTTTATGGTATCTGTGGATACTTTGCAGTGAGATTCACTTTCTGAAACTGGTGGAAACGTCAATCAAGTTCTATCCAAGGACCTAAGAATAATTAAAGTAGTATCTAAGTTTATAGGCAGTTCCAACCAGTTCCTAATTTGTAAAATTGAAGTATTCAGGTCTAATGAATTCAACATTTCCAGGTACTGAAGGATTCCTTTGGATTATGTTCCAAAGACCCTAATCAAAATTGGTATAATGATAGATTCCTCCCATCTTTCAACTCTGATCTGCAAGTTCTGATATTTCATAATTTGTTCCAATTGTTTTTGTTCAATCCTAGCATAATCCAAAAGAGCAACATAAATGAATCACTTTCTTATTTTCAATAAATATCAGGCATGTTATTAAGAAGATGCTTGCCTGTTTGGTTCTTAAATTCCCATAAGATGTTAACCGGCTCATTTCCCAAAATCTTGATGATCCCAGGGGCTTTTATTATATTCAAAACCAAACCTCTGGCAATGTTTCCAATGAATATTTCTGGCAGTTTGTGAAATTTTGCTGCAGCCACTAAATCAAACAACCAATTGTGTCATCCTTCTTACTACAAAGACAATATTTGCTGTTGTTTGTTTACATGTTAAATTTTATTTGCCTCTATGCAACTAATGGTTGTTGGCAAAGTTTGTTCTTGAGCTAGTAAAACAAAGCCTTCAGTTTCTTTCACACTCCTGATCTTAACCAACTCCATATGGGTTTTTTTCTCCGCTTTTCCTTCTATTTCTTTCATGCCTTGATTTGTTCTTCCAATTAACATCAGTTTCCATGTTTTTTTTCTATACTCAGCCTTCACCTGTGCTGTTTTCAAGACCTTTCTTGATTGAGCACCTTAAGCAAGGGTTCCTGGCTTTTCTTAATGTAGTCATTCTGGCCATGCTTTTCTTTCTCTATAGTTTGTTTCACCTTTAGAAGTCCTCTAGCTTCTTCAACTCTTGACAAATGGAGCCAATCAATATCTCTTTTTGGCTACAAAGCATGGTCCATTGTCCCTAGTTTTCTCGTCTTCCAATCCAAACCATCGGTATTATTATTATTTCATCTCACCTTTTGTGCAATTCAAGATAGTCTACATAACTCTCTTACTTCAAACTTTCCTCACAACCACCACTCTGTGAGATGGTTTTTAATAAGTCCCTCATTTGAAAAAAATAATCGGGATAGTATGATTTTAATGTATCAGTTCCATCCAGGACTCTATCCTGAATCAAGGGATTGTAGGCTCATAAAAAGGGAGGACATGATTTTAATACATATTATTATTTATTTTGAAAGAGGGAAGGAATGACTGAAATGAAAAATAATCCAAATCTCAGAAAATATATTCTTGCCTTCAGATTCACTAAAGACTTGGCTTTTAGTTTTCAATATTTTTTAAGATGGGGGAGATTTGGAACCTTATGAAATAGCCAGATAGTGTCCTGTGTGAAAAAATTGATAACTCCCAGAGCAAAGCAAATATTGTGGTTACTTAAACCTAGCTTCAAGCTTTAAAAAACATAAAATTATAGCTAACACACACACACACACACACACACACACTAATGTGTACATTTTTTTGTTCAGGATAATTTTCTTTCTCCAGTTTACCTCCTTTTTATTTATTTATTATTTATTATTTAGATTTGTATACCGCCCCCCTCCGCAGACTCGGGGCGGCTCACAACAAAGTGAAACAATTTACAACAAATCTAAATTACAGTTTAAAAATATTTTAAAAACCCCATTTTCTAAACAAACATACATACAGACACACCATTCATAAATTGTATATGCCCGGGGGAGATGTCTCAGTTCCTCCATGCCTGACGACAAAGGTGGGTCTTAAGGAGCTTACGAAAGGCAAGGAGAGTAGGGGCAGTTCTAATCTCCGGGGGGAGTTGGTTCCAGAGGGTCGGGGCCGCCACAGAGAAGGCTCTTCCCCTGGGGCCCGCCAACCGACATTGTTTAGTTGACGGGACCCGGAGAAGGCCGACTCTGTGGGACCTAATCGGTCGCTGGGATTCGTGCGGCAGCAGGCGGTCCCCGGAGATATTCTGGTCCAGTGCCATGAAGGGCTTTAAAGGTCATAACCAATACTTTTGCTTCAGAATGTTATGTAATAGTCAAAACGCCAAACAAAAACCAGCCACCCAACAACTCCCATTTCTGATGTTTTTAACTTTCCTTTCTCCTGCAGGAGGTACTGCCTGCGTGATAACCGGTCAACCATTTGACACTGCAAAGGTGAAAATGCAGACATTCCCCACCATGTACCAAGGGCTTGTGGACTGTTTTGTGAAGACCTACAAGCAAGTAGGGTTCCGTGGCTTCTACAAGGGAACCACCCCTGCGCTCGTGGCAAACATTGCTGAAAATGCCGTTCTCTTTATGTGCTATGGCTTTTGCCAAAATATCGTGAGGAAACTTGCTGGCCTAGACAGGAAAGCAAAGCTGAGGTTGGTGTGTTATTCCCTCAACCGCTCTGTGACTAATAGAAGCTTCTTTTTTTTTAAGTATCACAGCTAGGAAGTAGAAGTGCAGTTTTCACACTCGAAAATGGGACTCCTGTTGAAATAGAAATTCTGCTCCTTGACTCTCAGGTTTTTCTTTTAATTATATCTTGAATCCCCCCCCCCTCTGCATTTCTGGCATAGAAACATAGAAGTCTGACGGCAGAAAAAGACCTCATGGTCCATCTAGTCTGCCCTTATACTATTTTCTGTATTTTATCTTAGGATGGATATATGTTTATCCCAGGCATGTTTAAATTCAGTTACTGTGGATTTATCTACCACTTCTGCTGGAAGTTTGTTCCAAGGATCTACTACTCTTTCAGTAAAATAATATTTTCTCATGTTGCTTTTGATCTTTCTCCCAACTAACTTCAGATTGTGTCCCCTTGTTCTTGTGTTCACTTTCCTATTAAAAACACTTCCCCCCTGAACCTTATTTAACCCTTTAACATATTTAAATGTTTCGATCATGTCCCCCCTTTTCCTTCTGTCCTCCAGACTATACAGATTGAGTTCATTAAGTCTTTCCTGATACGTTTTATGCTTAAGACCTTCCACCATTCTTGTAGCCCGTCTTTGGACCCGTTCAATTTTGTCAATATCTTTTTGTAGGTGAGGTCTCCAGAACTGAACACAGTATTCCAAATGTGGTCTCACCAGCGCTCTATATAGCGGGATCATAATCTCCCTCTTCCTGCTTGTTATACCTCTAGCTATGCAGCCAAGCATCCTACTTGCTTTCCCTACCTCCTGACTGCACTGTTCATCCATTTAGGACAGATGACAATAATTTGAAACATAAATAGCTGTGGATAAAATCATTTAAGATTTGATTAATGGATCCATAAGCTTTCTTCAAATAATTCACTTAATCAGGTCATATGGGTCAGACAGTGTTCCAGACAGTGGTGGGCTGCTAGCCGGAACGCATAGTTGGGCTCGCTTCCGCAGCTGTGGAGGTACTGAGTTTGAGCAGAATTATGCTTCTGCACCCATGCATGTAGCAAAATTGCGCAGAGACGCAGGTGAACCCGTGTTCTGGTGAGGTTTTTTTGCTTCTGTGCATGTACAGAATTTTGCTACCTGCACACGTGGAAGCAAAAATCCCCACTGGAACATGGGCGCCCCTGCGTCTGTGGGCACGATTTTGCTACCTGCACGGGTGCAGAAGCATAATCCCACTCGGGTGGGCTTAGTAAATGATTATGGAGCTTTAAAAATGTTTGGAGGACTGTCCCATTTAGATCATGTAGGCATCCAAGGGTGGGCAAAGCAAAAATAGAAATATTGTGGAAATGTGCTGGGTCACTGAGCAAGAAAGGATGGTGACTAAAAAAATGGATGTACAACTATATCACATTCCCCAACTTCTTTCTTTCCTCTCATTCCAATAGTGATTTAGTTGCTTGTTGAAAACAAGAGGCTATGTTTATTTTTTTAAGTAATGTTGAAGCTATCTAGATACATTTTGATAGGAAGTAAGATACTTGGAACTGCTTGGTACAAGCAGACACTTGGTACAAAAAGACACTTATCTACCAATGATAATTATAAAGCATCCTGTTTTACAGCATGGAATTTAAAAGATGCTTCATTAAATCCAGTGTTGAAAGCACAACCATGGTGATATTCTTTATTGGCCAAGTGTGATTAGACACACAAGGAATTTGTCTTTGCATATGCTCTCAGTGTACATAAAAAAGATACATTTGTCAAGAATCATGTACAACAGTTAATGGTAGTCATAGGATACAAATAAGCAATCAGGAAACAATCAATATTAATATAAATCGTAAGGATACAAGCAACAAGTTACAATCATAAGTGGGAGGAGATGGACCATAGGAATGATGAGAAGACTAATAGTAATACAGTCTTAGTGAATAGTTTGAGTGGTGAGGGAATTATTTGTTTAGCAGACATTTGGGAAAAAACTATTCTTGTGTCTAATTGTCTTGGTGTGCAGTGCTCTATAGTCGTTTTGAGGGTAGGAGTTGAAACAATTTATGTCAAGGATACGAGCAGTCAGTAAATATTTTCACAGCCCTTCTTTTGACTCGTGCAATATACAGGTCGATAGAAGGCAGGTTGGCAGTAATTGTTTTTTCTGCAGTTCTGATTATCCTCGAAGTCTGTGTCTATCTTGTTAGGTTGCAGAACCGAACCAGACAGTTATAGAGATGCAGATGACAGACTCAATAATTCCTCTACAGAATTGTAAAATGATATGATTTTATCCCACTAATTACATATAATTCAAGAGGGCAAGTATACCTAATAATCCTACCTTCTATTTTCCCCACCCCCATTCTGTGGTTGCCTCAATCAGATGGGATGCTATAAAATGCTCTGTAGCTATCTCTTTTTAGGACTATTTGCAGCAGTGACTTGGTCAAGGCATGCCAGCTTTGAGCTACATGTGTTTTTCATCTACAAGGTACACATTTTTTTTGTTTTGTTTTTTTGCAGTGATCTTCAAAATGCAGTGGCTGGCTCCTTTGCTTCTGCCTTTGCCACTTTGGCCCTCTGCCCTACAGAGCTTGTGAAGTGCCGCCTGCAGACCATGCATGAAATGCAATTATCTGGGAAGATAGTGCAGCAGCACAAGTAAGTAATTTGTTCGCCTCAACCCTGCTTGCCTTTTCCAGGTTTGGAAGTGGTTTGGCTATTTTTAAAACATTAGTTAGTTTAATCCAGTGATTTGGTTTATATCTTGCTAACACAACACATATTTCAATGAACCTTTGTGATAATGAGGCACTCCTTTTAAGATTCACATATTCATAAGAATCAATTCCATCTTTATCTCATCATCTCCCTCAAACACTATCTATAATTTAGATTATATGGAATCTGGAACCACTTATAGTGCTATTCCCATACAGTAGACAATCCCTAAGTAGATCTCCATTCCAAAGTAGTTTAAGTCCATTATTTTTCGCTCATGACTAGAAAATACATCTCACCAGATATGAACTGAAGCTCTAGGACAGTGATGGAGAACCTTTTTTGGTTCATGTGCCAAGAGATGTGTGTGGGTGTGCTAGCATGTGCCCACACCCCTTCCCTCCCCCCATGCATGCACACTCCTATGCTTCCCTCTGCACATGCGCATAGGCCTTTCTAAAGAAACCTGGTAGGCAGTGGTGGTCCAGACTGCCGCATTAGTATGAACCCACTGACAATGCAATTTTCTGCAATTTTTTTCCCCAGCGTCTCTGTGTGGGAAGAAGCCTTCCCACTCACCCTCATCTAAATTGACCTTTATTCTTTGTCCGAAGCACAGCTGAGAAGCTCCTTCTCAGGAGACACTGGGAAAAAATCACCGAAAATTGCATCAGTGGGTTCCTACTGGTGCGGCACTCTGGACCACACCAGTAGGAATCCCACCACTGCTGGTAATTGAAAAAAAATTGCTGTTTGCTGTTGTGCTGTCTTTTTTACTCCAGGGCTTCAGGAAGCTTCCCTGAACTCTCCAGAGTGCAAAAAACAGCACAACAGCAAACCAAAGTGTCCTTTGGGGGATTTTTCTGCCTCCAGGGCTTCAGGGAAGTGTCCAGAGGACAAAACAGCCTTTCCCAAGGCCAAAAATCAGCTGGCCAGTGTGCACATGAACGCTGGAGCTGAAACATGGAAAATTCTCGTGTGCCCTCCCATATGGTTCTGTGTGCTACCTGTGGCACGCATGCCACAGGCTCACCATCACAGCTCTAGGATCTGTCCAACATCAATCACATTTTTCCTGTTTTAAGTAATAGACAAGATTCATAGAAGCTTAACAACTGGCAATTATTTTTTTAAAAATCGGGGATTAGTAGTATCTAATTATCTATAGTCAAAAAATTGTACTAAACTATTTCTGAGATGGGTTTTTGTAAAATACACACTTTAACTATGGTGTGTACTATGGTTTGGCAGTGCTGCAAGATAGGCACCAGACATCTTTGAATGCAGGTTTTCCGGCTATCTTTTCCCATCATTATCTAGTAACCTATGTTTGTAAGAATATTCTTTTTCTTGTCTTAGTACAGTTTGGTCAGTAATCAAAAGTGTTCTGCAAAAGGACGGCCCTCTCGGCTTCTATCGTGGTTGGTTCAGCACTTTGCTACGTGAAATTCCAGGCTACTTTTTATTCTTTGGAGTCTATGAATTGAGCCGGACCTTTTTGGCATTTGGAAAACCAAAAGAGGAATTAGGTATGTCTGAGCTTGTGAACAATATGTCTTCTTCTCTCAAGATAAATACAGCTTCTTTTAGTCCGTCCGTCCCCCATTGCTGACTTTTAAGCCCAAAGGATTTCTGTATACTGGTAATTTAAAAAATCTTGCCTGTTCAAAATCTTCTGATATAAACACAGTAGCTTTACATTATTCATTTATTTAGTGTATGGTATATTATACATTGACTAACAGCCTTAAAGATTACTGCTGATTAAAGAAAAAAAAGTCCAATCCAAATTAGGTAGAGAAGAACCAGTGGCCATTCCTTCATTCAGTTCTTGATCTTCACAAGGGGAAAAAACTCACAGCAAACAGGTCAGAGATTGAGCAGAGAATTGGACAATTCAATAACCAACATACACAAATAACACATCTTTCAAGTGATTTTCATAATTCACCAATACACTAAACCTTAAAACAAACATATTTACCTGCTTTAGTAGGATATAGGAGCTACTTATTTTTTTATGAAATTGTGGAGGAAATCACTTACGTTTTGCTATCATACTACAATATATTAAGCTCCTGCTGCTTGTTTTTATAGGTCCTGTTGCGTTGATGCTCAGTGGTGGCTTTGGTGGCATGTGTCTCTGGATTGCTGTTTATCCAGTGGACTGCATCAAATCTAGGATCCAAGTTCTTTCCATGGCAGGAAAACAAACTGGCTTCATGAGAACTTTTGCAAGTGTTCTCAAGAATGAAGGTTAGAATATGGAAGAGACTATGTTTATAAGGGTATCTCTTAACTTCTGCAATGCCATAACTGAGGGATCAGTTATTCCCTACAGAATTATTTTCATGGCTGGAGGAGAGACTAAATCACAAACAGTAACCCACATTTGAACTTAGTATAATATGTAAACCCAGTTCTTTTCCATCTCAATCATCTCAGCTCTTAGGATGGTTAATTAGTCTTTAGAATCAACCTCTTTTAATATACTGATCTTATATCAGACTTTCCTGATCTTCCCTCTTCATGTTTGGGCTGCAGCTCACATCATTCCCAGGAATGTTCCATATCACAGTACAATACTCCAAAGCCAAATCGTAGTATGACTTCTTTAATGCTTTAGAATAGAATAAGGGCTCCTAAGTGAAGGACAAATAATGTATTGTGTCATTTGAATCAAATATGTCTTTACATAACTACATCATTTGTAAGATATGTGTCATTTTTATGTTCCTATACTTTTATAAACTGTGCGCTCATTACATTTATTGTTGATTCATTCACTTGTACTAAGCAAGTCCCATGGGATTGGGTGACATAGAAGTCAAATAAATTAAATCAAATAAATTAAATTAAGCAGCCTTCTAGTCAAATTTTCGATAAGTTAGGTTGCATAACCTGTGAATCTAGTCACTCTAAGATATAATTAACCTATGACAGTGGTTCTCAATCTGCGTCCCACAATTGTAACAGGGGGTCCACTTTAAATAAAGATTATTTAAATCTTAAATCTTGGGGGTCCATGACCATGGTCTGTGGCCACAAAAGGTGAAGAAAAGGTTGAAAACTACAGACCTATGGTAGTCATAGTCCAGATAAAAATTTAGATTTATTTTTTCTTTCCAATACATTATCTCCAAATCAACCACAGGATAGATTTATGTATAGTTTTATTATAATCCAGTTATTTCAGTCTTACAATTTCAACTTTTATTTTTTGAATATATTATATTGCTTAACATAGTTCTTGACCTTATCAACTACCCGCTAAAGTAAGATAAATAATACGTTGAGGTAAAGATAAGTCATCTGATCAAGCCAAAAATACTTAACAATTTCTTCTGAATTTGCAGGCAAACTGAAATTCCTAAACATTTAGCTTTTGTTGGATTTCCCTCCTCAGTTTTAAATCAGTACAGCATAGTCCAAGTTTTAAAAAAAGCAATGGAAGTGAAATTCTAAGGTAGTTTTTCTAATGCTTATGTCTTGCTCATAGGTGTGTTTGCCTTGTACTCTGGACTGAAACCTACTATGATCCGTGCATTCCCAGCCAACGGTGCCCTGTTCCTTGCCTATGAACACAGCCGTAAACTGATGATGAACCAGTTTGATAGCTAGAACGTTTACACAGACTGACATCATTAGACTATTTGTGGTCACCACAGTAATTGTCCAACTGTGAGTGGCAGATTTTAAAAAGTGAAATGAATGCATTTTTTTAAAAAACATGATTTCAGTAAAAATGCTGTATTTTCTAAATGTTGTGTGCTTTGTGAATTTACACATCTAGATCAGCACTGATACTACATGATCTTATAAGGGATTTTAATTACTCACTTTTATAGAAATTGTAGTCATGGGGCTTTTTAAAAAAGTGTATGCTGAAATATCAGTTAACTATTAGCTTGCAACATAGTGACTGCATTATAGAAGTAACTTAATATGCTGGGAAGCTGAGCAGGTGCATTGCAGAGTAGTTTTTATAATGTCCCGCATTAGTTAATTTGTATATAATTCTACTTACTGGTTATTTGATTCTCATACATCAGAGAGCATTGCATATAAATCGACTTCTAAAAAAAATCACTTGTAATCCAGTACCCAATATTTCTTTATAATGTTTTGTGTTCCCAGAATACAGTGTCCTTTGTTCTGAAACTGTTGATCAAAGGAATTAGATTTTTTTTCATTCTCTAATGACATAATCTACACAAGTCTAAGCATTTATTTTAAAAGTAAAAGGTATTGATATCATCTGCTGTATTTGGCTATAAGCATGTTATATTTATTTGTAGCATACTATTAGTAGTGATATGGACAACAATTGGCTCAGCTTCTAAAACAATGCTTTTGAATGGAGTATAGTCTGCATTAAACTCACTGACACTGCATCTGGATTCAACCCTCAGAACGAGCTTTTAGCTGAAACTCAATGCATTTAACAATATCCTTCACAAATATGCATGTTATAGACTAGTTTTAGATGCACCAAACATTTTGGAATATATTAGTAGCAAATTCTGCATTACATGCTAATTTTGGAAATTCAAAGTAGTATTAATAACTTATTAATTAATAGACTTATGTTTTTTAAAATTGGATGTGCAGACTTCCACTCTCAGAATTCCCCATCCAGAATACTACTGGAAAACTCTAGGAGTTGAAGTTCATACATCTTAAAAGTTGACAAGTATGCAACGCACTGCAATAGACTATATAGCTGAATACCTAATACTGCTTGATAGGTTTGCATACAGGTGATTAGAACGGGTGACAACATTTCAGAAGAAAAATACAGCATATTGTTTTTGTGGATATTATTTGTTAAACCTGTCCTTACATATTAGACAAGATCACTACCATACCGTATAATTTCCTGATGCTGATATACCATTTGAACTATGCTTCCAACTATCAATTTTAATCAAAAATTATATTTCATATTATCTATTCCAATGCTGAGCATCATAGTTTAAATGAAATCATAACATTATATAAATTATACATTAAACCTAGGAAAAGCACAGGGGGAAAGCATTTCATCCCTTCAAGATATTGTGCTGCAAACGTAAAGGGATAATATATATGAAATGACAAAACATCAGTGTGGAATTAATATAAAGCTGCTGAACTAGAATTCATGAACAAATATTACACTATAACTAGATCAACAGGTAGAATTTTTTTTCTTGCCAAAGAAAACAGGAAAAGTTATTTAAAAGGAAAAATTTGGGGAGATAATGTACGGTAATCTCTTACATGCACTATATATGGTATCACATATCATAAAATCCAGCCATTTTAAAACAATGAATTTCTGAGGCAATTTTTCCTAACATGATATTTGCCGTACATCTACCCCTATTGTGCCTAGGAACTGAACTTTGAATTTAAAGCCTTGCCAGTCAATGCAAATTATGAAATTATCTGATCTGACAATGTTTGGGGTTTCTATATGCAGCATAAAAATTAACCCAAATACACCAAATCAGAAACTCAGTAAAAGGCCTATGGAACGCAGACAGAGAGAGAAAGCAGGTAAAATCTTTGATCTTAAACCTTGGGACATCATGGCTCACAGATAAATCTGATAATTAGAAGCCATTACAATACAGTTAAACCTGATCTCCAGACTCCCAATCATAAACTACTATTGGAAACTGGCCAATAACCCAGTCATTTGTAAAAGATCTGTCATTCCGAAGCCATCATGTGGAATTAGAGATTTCGGCCTGCCACAGTAATACAGCATAAGGGGGGTTGGGAGGGGTAGTGAGTAGTCAATGGGAAAATTACTAGACACAACCAAAGATTCCTTTCTCTGAGCCAAGGTCACCATTTGCTCTGCCTCAACTGAAGAGAAGAGGAAGTTGATAAACCCCTGCACACGGACTGGCTCTCGTGATGAACTTGAGGGTGTGGGGATGTAAGATGAACCTTAACCTAGGTGGGATTCTAGGAAGTATTCAGAATCGGAATGGCTACGGCGTAACCAACATGGTTCTGTTAATAAATCGAGCTCTGATTGAGAGAATTTGACTGGGACATGATTTATTTCTCAGGTGCTATTTGGAGCGCTGACAAGATCAGAATAAGATGATAAAGAACTTGTGAACTTGCTACTGAGTTTACAAAGAGGGGTGGGAACAGAGGAAATTAGTAAAATTATTTGAAGACAGTTTTATACACAATCCAGATGGCAAAATTAATTGTTGCAATCATGATAACGCACTAGGCCTTAGTTTTATTTTTACATTCAAGATGATTCTGCACACTGATAAGTAGTAATCTCAAAGTACAATTCCATATTGGGTGCGAAACCACGTTACTGAATTATTATGCAATTCCCAGTTAAGTCTGTTTCTGCTTGCTTCAGTCATGGGTCAGTGAAAACTATCTCCACAGCAAATTTATCTCTGAACATCTTCCACATCTTTGGCTTGTTTAAGTTATCGATTTCATTTCTTGTGAGCAAAAGACTAGGGAAAAGAGAAAAAAAAACCTAATTCTCTAATGATTTAAACTGTTGCACAGAAGAGAACAAAATATATTTTCTTATAACACTGAATTTTGAAGTAACAGAATATAACCTATTTATTTTCTTTTCCCAGAAAAATATTCAGCTTTTTAGCAACCCTTTGGTTCCCATTAAGAATGCACATGCCTGTCCCCTGGGCATGGAGAGTGCCATTATGTCTCTGCAATGTTATCATTCACCCCCAAACATTACTCATAGAAAGAATGAAAGGTGTGTCACATCTGAATTTTCAAGCACATACAACTCATACTTTCATGAGTATTGGCACTCAGCAATACTCATTTATGATGATGTCACATAGTGCAATAAATAGATGCAACTGGGAGAGAAAAGTGTAAGAGAAATAACAATTGCAACATAAATTATCCCTTTGCTTAAAAGTAGTAAGGTGCTACTCTAGTATTTTGGATCTCCTATATGGCAAATAAAAATATTTATCTGCAGTGACAAACTAAATGGTACCACTGAGGGATTATTTTCAAAAAAAGAGTTGTGAGCTTTTACTAAATAATCACATAACTTTTCTTAGAGACTTGGTAAGCTTTATAAAATCATTAAAGAAAATACAGTAATAGGAACATAGGAACATCTTTCTACATGATAGAGGCATTTTTTTAAAGCTAGCATTCTCTGAAGAGTTGGCTCATACTAAGCAATATTAAATGGCAGGCCTCCTTTTCCAAACAGACTATCCCCCCAAAATACACAACCACATAGAAATAAAGAAACAGTTGTCTCTTTCTATGGAGATCTGAGCTAAGCTTCTGTAACTTAAAGCCTCTTACACCCTGGCTCATAGGTCTGGGTGCATTTTGGGTTTCAAATATCACAACTTACTGATAGTTCTGTACAAAACTTGTGTGGAACCAAAAAAAGAAAGCACAGCCCTCATAGCCTTTTGGAATATCCTACATTTTAAAAAAAGACAATAAATATAGTTAATGCTACTTAGATAAAACATCAAGCCATCATCACAGCCAAACCATAGAAAGAACTGAAATCCATAATAAGATGTCTTAAGCTGGCCACCTCTGGTCAATATATGCAGAGAAATCTAGCAGCTTAAGACTAGCAAAACAGAAAAGTCTGCAGTTTTTTTCCAATCCAAATCAACAATTAGTCACTTTGAGGCATGTCTATGTAATTTCCTTAATAACAATCTGGAAGTAGTTTACCTCTGCTTTTTAGAGTTTTTTAGTCTGGCATTTTCTGGTGGACTCCAAAACAGACCTACCCAGCTTGGTAGGTAGGTGTAAGGACAGCAGGGTAGTTAAACCATTTAAAGGTTTTGTGACTGAGATGGAATGGAATGACTATTTCAACACAGTTACGAATGTGAAAAGTGTATAACAAAGACACATTTTCTTAACTTACAGAAGTAGCTTCAAATTTGACTTTCACATCATTTTTGATGACAGGACAGTTCTTTAAATTAATTATTAACAGGTCATTTTCATTATCATGGAACAACTGAAACAAAATAGATATATATCTTATTTTCACTTACTAAATGTTACTAAATGTTTCTCACTCAATGCAAGACTGTGGTTTATTAGTTCTTTTTCTCATGCACTGAAATCACCATGAAGGAGCTTGGCAGGAGGTTCACCTATTATCTGTTAATATTTCAATAAGTCTCTCCACTTCAGAGGACAAGATTACATATGGGAGAGACTGACAGTCATATGCATATTGCAAAACCCATTCAGGCTGAAAAGGAAATTTTAATGGTAAGTAGTCATGCCATAAAGCTGCCATTTAGCTCTTGAACAGATTATAGTTCTATAACTATATAGCCACATGCGACATTAAGAGTTCTCTACTAGTGCTCTAGATCAGTGATTTTCAACCTTTTTTGAGCCGCGGCACATTTTTTACATTTATGAAACCCTGGGGCACATTGAGCGGGGGAAGGGTGGGGGCTAAAAAAAGTTTGGACAAAAAAATTATCTCTCTCTCTTCCTCCCTTTCACTCTATTTCTCGCACCCTCCCTCTTTCTTTCTCTTCCTTTCTTCCTCTCTTTTTTGCTCTTTCTCTCTCCCTCCCTCCCTCTATGTCTTTCTCTCTCTCTCTTTCCCTCCCTCTCTTTCTCTCTCTCTATTGCTTTCTTTCTCTCTCTTGTTCTCTCTCTCTCTCTCTTTCTCTCTTTCTCTCTCTGAGCTTCACGGCACACCTGACCATGTCTCACGGCACACTAGTGTGCCGTGGCACACTGGTTGAAAAACACTGCTCTAGATAATAATTAGCTCTACTTTGAATGCAGCTTTTCCTAGTTTACTTCTCAACAGTTACTTTTCTCAGGGCATGACCATTAAAATACATTCTTCTCTGCTCCTCAGATAGATTAGTGCCACCTCTAGTTAATTTATCACTATTCGTGGGAACTTACATGATATATAATAATCTAATAGCCTTTCTGGATGGTAGTCAAAGAGCATGCTAGCTATTTTTGTAAAGAACTGCAAAAGGATCTGTTATTCTCACAACACAGCCAAAGGGAATAACAGAAGCTGTCATATTGCAAGTCAGATTATCAGTTGCCTAGTCCTTTTTTTAATACTGGTTCTCCAAGTCCACAAATAAGTTTCTCCTCTCTGTTTATAAGCACTCCAGACGGAAGTAAAACAAATACCTAGTATGTATACCACTAAGCATGGTCCTTCTGACAACTTTATTAGTTTCTGCCTATTTGAAGGGAATCAGTCAGGGAATTCAAAGCAAGGATGCATCTGTTTCCATTACAGTACACAGATCTGTGCTGCAATTGAACATGGGATGAATGGGAACTCTATCAACGAATCCTGGCCTTCATGATTGCAGGATTGTTAAATTAATATGATGCTTGGATTGAACTTTATTTGAACTTGGAAAGGATGAGAAGGAAAGAAGGATATTATCTGTCTTGGGAAATTTTGGTTCCTGGATGATGTACGGTAAACGCTAATTGGATAATAATAATAATAATATTTATTATTATTTATTAGATTTGTATGCCGCCCCTCCCCAAAGAAGAAGATATTTGGACATTTTTTTTATTTATATTAACTTTGCAAAGATGGAAGACATAAGAGATTTGTTTAAGGATATACTTAAAGATCTTCAAGAATGGAAAAAAGGAGGGATGATAGATGATTAAGTATGCATTAACTATGAAATGATGTAGCTAGATTTATTAGGTGCTGTTTTTAAGATACATTTCAAGTTATTAAATTTTATTGATTAAGTATAGAATTACACAGAAATAGATAGAAATATTTAGATCATTGGATTATTGAAATTATTGGGAAAGATAATGACAATTAAGTGATAAATATTTGAATATTAATTGATTATGATCTGGAATGAAATATGATTATAATATTAAGATGATTATTAATTGAAGATTTAAAATAATGGTTTGTTTAATTTTTATATTTTTTTAATATTCCTATAATAATAGAATTTGGTTTTTCTCTTTATTTATCTTGCTCTTTCTTTCTTCTCTTTTTCTTCTTTTCTCTTTTCTTTCTCTTTCTTTTTTGAATTATAATTTTCTTTCTTTGTTATTGTTTGTAGTGGGTAAAGTTTTCTTTCTTGTAAGGGTTTTGAGAAAATACATAAGAAGGAGGAGTAGGCACTATGGTGTATTTGAAGTATTAAAGGAGAAGGATCACTGCTGTGAGCCGCCCCGAGTCTGCGGAGAGGGGTGGCATACAAATCAAATCAAATCAATAAATAAATATTAATTTAATAAGGGTTTAAAGGAAATTAAGCTTGAATTTAATTAGAACAAAAATTAGATACCAAGATGACAAAATTAGAAGTCAAGATTGTGGGGGTTGGATTGACACTGGAAGTAATTAATTTGGAAGTAATTTTTGGGGGGAGATTAATTATAAATAATGTACTAACTCGATACTGTCTTTATTATAATATGAAAATATTTCCAAATGTATTGAAAAAGTTTGTATAGCGAAAAATTAAAAAAATTACCCAAGGGAAAAAAAATTAACATGAAGCTCTAACCTGGCAGTTCATTCGTGTTAAACAATTGCATTGAAATACTACTTCCTTCTTCATGATTATCTTTATTCTGAAATCAGTCCCATTGCCTTTACCAACTCCTAAAGAGGGGAAAGAGAAGAATTGGAGACAATAATGTGTTAGATAACTACTGGAATCAAACAATGGAATTCATATTTTAAACCAAAAATATCCTGTGATGTTGCAAAAGGACTGAAAGAAAGTATGAAGGAAAGCTGTGCAATAGGGACATAGATTGCTTAGAAATTGCAGGTGCATCGAAAACTCAACAGCTTTCAGCTTCATGACAGCAAAACTGCCTTACAACCTCTGAAACTTGCAGTGCTGCTAAGCCAGCAATTCTGTATTTGTGTACTTTCCCCAAAAGGGCAAGCACATTTCTACAATGGGAAACCTAAAATGCTGAGAGACAAGTTGAGTAACGAATCTCCACCAAAGAGGAGCACAGATCTCTGGAAAGCTAAGGCAACTAGTCAGTTCATTTCCTAAAATGACATCAGTGGGCTAAAATAGCGCTAACACAAGGATATGTTGTAGCTACTACCTAGTTAAAATGGGTGGCTGGACATATATGGAAATAGTCTGAAGGGTTTGAACATCCTCTTTTAAAGATGATACTGGTCTGCTATAAATAGCTACTTTCATGGAACTCAGAAGAAAAACTACAGGGATTCCAACTCATAAAAGTATCCTAAATGAATCAAGTGTCTTCACATCAAGTTTGAAGAAAGGATAACACAGAACTGGGCATAATATAGCTAATGTATTACCCTGCATAAATAAATACAGAAAAATTAGACTTAACGGCCAGAGAAAACAAACTAAAAATCTAATGCTAAATCCTGTTTTACCTATTTCTATAAAAAACTAGTGACTTTTAAATCAGATATTCCTTCTGATTAAATCACTTAGTCTTCTCCTTTGACTTATAAACATGCTAGCCATTTAATGGAGGCTGTTCAAAGAGATGTTGAACTCCACCCTTTCCCCACCTTACTTATGTAACTTCTTTCCAAGTTCTTCCCCAGGTCCTTGTTTTTTTTAATTCTACTTCTAATAGAGGGAGATGGGGCAGTCTGTTTCAACACAATCAACAGCCATTCCTTTTTGTGGATATGAATTGACCAGCTAGAATGAGTCCAGCAAGCTGTAAATGTCAAGAATATTTAGCCTGATCATTCACAGACCTACTTTGATGGTATAGTACTGTGCGATGGAGGGAATCCAACTGATCTGGGTGCAGAGATATCAGAATTAGCTGGAAAATCCCCTTCCTACAGCATTTTAGTAGCACTTACCTTTGATAGCATAGATGTTTATGCATTTGATTCTGAAAGGGTTCTCTGGTGGGAGGGTCCGGTTGTATTTTGATTTCAAGATTGCATAATATTCTACATACCTACTCTGCAAATAAAATTTAGGAGTGACTTGAGATAAAAATAATTTTATAAAGAAATCTATAATAAATATAGATAATTAAATATTCATATCTGTATAAAATCAAAATCTTAAGGAAAGCAAATTCCCGGCTAATCCAAAAAAAAAGAAAGGTTATTTGTCATGATATATGGCAAAGTTTTGGGGGGAATGGAGCAAAGATATATTGCTCAGGAAATACCTTGGATGGTAGATGGGGCAATGGGCTCAGAAAGGACCCTCCTGAGTTTCTCGGGCTATAAATGAGACCGTGGGAGAACTGTACTTTCAAACTTTCAAAACTGATGTTAACCTTACCAAGTTAACAGACAGGAAACAAGATCAGATAAGCTAATTTTACTTTACTGCGAAGCTACATTAATAGAAATGTGAAAGTCTGAAGGTGCCGCCCAAGAAACTCCCTTCTGAGCCCCTTGTTCCAACTATTATCCAGCTGCAGGATATGCTGTCTCTTGTATGACCATTCTCTAGATAGCATCTTTACCCCATCTCCTAAGACATTTCCTCCATCATGTTTGACTTTATAAGGGGAAAATTTAACATTCACGTCCCAAGTTTTGCTTAATCAAAACATGGCCAAACCTAAAGCTCATATAAATGGATGAAAGAAGTAAAGCAGCACTTAACAAATGTAAGGTAAAAACAGGAAATAACTATTTAAATTGCACTGTATTTTTGTCAATCAATTGTATTAGTTCTTTGATTCAACCTTACACATGGCTTCATTATACATCTTTACCTGTGATGGAGTTTCAACACCCTGAAACTTGGTGCTAGCAGTGTCATTAGTTCTTCGTTTGCCAAAGTACTCCAAACTTTCCTTAAAAATTGAGAATGGTGTTACTATAACTATTGTAGCACCTTACAGTATTTGGTTTAAGAACAACTAACTAGAAATCTTATATGAGAAAAGTGCACAGTTTTTGATTGGAAAATGCATCAGAACTACTCATTATTTGTGAGTAGCATACTAGAGCTATACTTCAGAAAACAGATGTGTCCAAGAAAACCAACTGGGCAGGGTGCGGCATAACTTAATTTGGATTTAATTAAAGAAACAGTTACTGTAATACATATTTAATTATTTTCCTTTTCAGTCACATTATAAATTATAATTCCTAAGTAATTTTTGGAAAAATTCTGTGGGCAGCACCTCAGTTAATGCCAACTTTAAATAATATTCCAGGAGACCTCCAAGTAATTACAACTTGGTCAATTTATCATTTACTGCAGGCAAACAGGTAAAATAGTAATCAGAGGGGGGAAACATTAACGCACACGGGAACAACCCTTTGTGAAGGAATTTCACACAGTGACAGAACAGCATATCAGGTTCTATTACATGAAGTCCTGGATATGGCAAATTCAAAATCCTAATCAGAGATAACATTGGACAAACAAGAAGTTGCATGCTAGGTGGTTTGGTCAAGCCACAATGAAAGCATCAGTTTTTAATCCCATTTTACATTTGGAACCTACACAGAAGAAATTATGGGAGGTAGCAATTTTCAACATGCTCTGCGTAGTCTTTTCAGATACTTTAATTCATTTAGAAATGAGGAAAAATATGAATATTACTATGGTACCTGCGCAGTGTTAAACTGGCCAGAGTCAATAAGCCAGATGCAAATCATAGTTCCAGTCCTACCTGCATCAAAAAGAAGAAACCATTGACTTAGAAATAATGATTATGTCGTGTTTACTTGTTTCCAATAATGAAGCAATGACAGCGTCAGTAATAACCAACCCCACCCTTGCACCTCCTAGCAAATCTGAAAAGCATCTGAACTTACGAAAAGTTCACTCTGCATATTTATCATCAGATGATGCAAACAGCTTTTGCAGTTTGCTATCAATGAATGCTAAATCTATTACAGAATTTACATGCATCTCAAATAATGATTAATACTCTAAGGCAGTGATGGCGAACCTATGGCACGGGTACCACAGATGGCACAGGGAGCCATATCTGCTGGCACGTGAGGCTTTGCCAATCTCAGGTCCATTGTGCATGTGTGTGCCAGTCAGCTGAATTTTGGCTTCCAGAGAGCCTCCAGGAGGATGGGGAGGGCATTTCTACCCTCCCCCAGACCCAGGGAAGCCTTTAGAGCCTGGGGGCCCACTAGAAGTTGGGAAACAGGCTGATCCTGGCCTCCAGAGGGCCTCTGATGGGTGGGGGAAGCTGTTTTTGCTCTCCCAGGCATTGAATTATGGGTGTGGGTACTCACGCATGCACAATAGTATGCGCACATGCTCTTTTGGCACCCAAGGAAAAAAGGTTCACCATCACTATCCCTATCCCATTTTATCTGGGATAAAAATGACATTTCCACTTGAGCATGCCTGAAAGACACTGGATTACTACAGTGCATTCTGCTATCTGGCTATTTTTCTAGACCATGTGAGGCTATGGTCAGCACATCCCTTAACTGAAAACATTTTATCAGCCCTTCAACATTAATACTGACAGCTGCTAGCCTCTGTGTCCAATTTCGGGCATCATTTTATATAATCTCCTGCACCAGAACAATAATCAAAAGAGGGATCTTTGGGAATGCCTTCCAAACCAGGAAGTTCACATACCTTTCCCACCTTTACAGTGTATTGCTATAACATTGCGCTTGTCCTGTTCCATCCACTGCCTCACATTGGCAGTGAATGTGAGCGTCTCCCTTAAAGAAAAAGAAGAATGCCTTGTTTAAGAGCTTTTGTAGATACTACTGTAGAAAAATTAAAATGTTCAGTCGTTTATCAGAATAGCACAAGTCCATCCCACAGGAAAATTTCTTATAACCACAAACCATTTCCATTTAGACTTCTTTAGTTGCCTCTTGAGATAAGCCACATGAAGCATAAAGTTCATAGGAGAGATTTTAAGGGCTTGCATTGCTGCTCACAAATGGAAACAAGATGAATTTATTAAGAGTCTTCTTTTCTTGGGAGAGGAGACAGGTCCTGTAGATTAGGCATGAGGACTTTCGAGAGGAGGGGCATTCTGAGAGATATTATGATAGATTATAGGAATAGAGGAAGGATCAGGATAGGATAGCGTTGGAGGCTATACCACTGTAACTAGGCAGGCTAATCATCTTTATCCCTCTTCCTTTATTGTACTGACAAGCTAATATGCTTACTTAGGATAATAAATTCCTTCTTCAGGAACTATGAGCCGCTAGACTGCTTGCCTGGTGCGATGGAGTGTGCATCTGCAATAGCAGCAAGGGAGTATTTTGCCAAAAAGAAGCCCAAATTAAGAGACTGTGCAATCCTAAAATGGAGAATAGGCGTTGGATTCTTGCCTGAACGCCTCTTCTCATATGCTGAGAGGGAGCAGTAGTCACATGGGTTATTGCTCCACGTCCTATCTAATCAGGACCGAGCCTTCAGTCTTTTTTAAGACCACCGGATCCGCTTCCTTCCCAGTAGACTTGGCTCGATTGTGGTGTCTTGTGACTTGGTCAATTCTCGGCCTTAAGAAAAGGGAAGGTAAGGAAGACAGGAGGGAGATAGGGACCCTTCTGGCCCGTTGAATCTGGTGAACCAAAGATCTAATGCTGGTCTGCCTATCCTGAGAGGGAAACCATGGACCTGTCAGGGTCTACTTGCATTCCTAAGTGGAGGATGGATATACAGGTTGATGGAAAAACCATGCCTCTGTAAAGAGGACATGGTGAGATGGAGAGCCGACAGGGTATGTTCCCTGGAGGGGGCAAGAATTAGTATGTCATCAAGATAACATTGAAGGTGAATCGGAGCTGCCCTGATATGGGTGGCTAAGGCTCCTAGGAGCTTGGTAAAGACCCTAGGAGCAGAGGAGAGACCAAAGGGCATAGCTCTGTATTGGTAGTGTTTGCCTAGGAAGGCAAACCTAAGGAACCATCTGTGGTTCTTGAAAATAGGGATGCAGAGGTAGGCCTCAGTGAGGTCTAGGGAAACCATGAAGTCACCTGGATGGAGGGAAGCCAAGATAGAAGAAAGGGAATGCATTTTAAATTTTCTATATTTAATGAACTGGTTCAGAAGTTTCAGATCTAGAATGGCTCTCCACCCCCTGGAGGATTTGGGAACCACAAATAAAATTGAGTAGAACCCTAGGCCCCTTTGGGAGGATGGACTGGCTGGACGGCTTTAATAGACAGGAGGTGGAGGATGGCCTCCTCCATAAGGGATTTTGAGCCTGATTTCTAGGGGCTGGGCAGGAAATGAATTTTCTGGGGGAGGGGGGGAAATAAACTTTAATTGAAGACCCCACTGGATGGTGGATAAAACCCATGGCTCTTGAGAGGATTGTTGCCAGGCTGGTAGGAACCAGGCTAGGTGCCCCCCAACATGGGGCGGCATACAAATCTAATAAATAATAATAATAACAGGGACATCGGGTAGATTACCACCTGGGCGGCTGTGAAGAGCTTGTTGATGTCCTGTTGTCCCCTGAGGTCGTCTGGGGAATGTGGGGTTGAAATTGCTAAATCCAGACTAGCATGGCTCTGGAAAAGGCTGAGGCCGCTGATCTGATGGCCCATGTGTTTGCAGGCTACTTGCATTCTTTTTTGCCTATACCTGTTTACCCTCTTTTAAACTTACAGAGATAGTTTACTGGTTTTCTTTGAAATAAATATTCTAAAACATTTAATCTACTGATGCCTCAATTGATGTAATTTTATTGGTTTCCATTTTTATAAGTTACCAGTAGCCACTGCAATTTCCACCCTCGACTTATACTGGAGTCAATAAATTTTCCCCGTTTTTGTGGCAAAAGTAGGTGCCTCGACTTATAATCGGAGTGACTTATAGTCTAGTATATGCGGTACATAGCCCTTTATGGCTTAGCCCTTAGTACAGTGATCCCTCGAGTTTCGCGATCTCGATGTTCGCTAAACGCTATATCGCGAGTTTTCAACCCGGAAGTAAACTCCACCATCTGCGCATGCGTGCCCTTCCACGCATGCGTAGATGGTGGAGTTTCCCCGCCGGGCAGAGGCTTCCCTGGGTCTTCCCCCTCTTGCCCCGGTAAGGCGCGAGCAACAGCGTGGGCGGGTGGGCGGCACACGCGCGGGGAAACCCCAGGGCCGCTTCTCAGCTGAGAAGCGGCCCCAGCAACAGCGCGGGGGGCGGGCAGCACGCGCGCGCGGGGGGGAAACCCCAGGGCCGCTTCTCAGCTGAGAAGCGGCCCCAGCAACAGCGCGGGGGGCGGGCAGCACGCGCGCGCGGGGGGGAAACCCCAGGGCCGCTTCTCAGCTGAGAAGCGGCCCCAGCAACAGCGCGGGGGGCGGGCAGCACGCGCGCGCGCGGGGGAAACCCCAGGGCCGCTTCTCAGCTGAGAAGCGGCCCCAGCAACAGCGCGGGGGGCGGGCAGCACGCGCGCGCGCAGGGGAAACCCCAGGGCCGCTTCTCAGCTGAGAAGCGGCCCCAGCAACAGCGCGGGGGGCGGGCAGCACGCGCGCGCGCGGGGGAAACCCCAGGGCCGCTTCTCAGCTGAGAAGCGGCCCCAGCAACAGCGCGGGGGGCGGGCAGCACGCGCGCGCGCGGGGGAAACCCCAGGGCCGCTTCTCAGCTGAGAAGCGGCCCCAGCAACAGCGCGGGGGGCGGGCAGCACGCGCGCGCGCGGGGGAAACCCCAGGGCCGCTTCTCAGCTGAGAAGCGGCCCCAGCAACAGCGCGGGGGGCGGGCAGCACGCGCGCGCGCGCGGGGGAAACCCCAGGGCCGCTTCTCAGCTGAGAAGCGGCCCCAGCAACAGCGCAGGGGGCGGGCGGCACGCGCGCGGACAAGCAGCAGCAGCGAGGCGGCGGGGAAACCCAATCTTCGGCTCCTCGCTGCTGCTGTGGAAATAAAAACACCATCTGCGCATGCGCAGATGGTGTTTTTACTTCCGCACCGCTACTTCGCGACAAATCGATCATCGCGAGGGGTCCTGGAACGGAACCCTCGCGATGATCGAGGGATCACTGTACTTCAGGTTAGCCTCCTTCAAATGGATTTGACCTGTTTAACGTGTTTTCCAGGGAGAAGCTGCTGGTATTGCTTTATTTCTAGGAAGTGATGGGGCTGAAGTCCAGAGGCCAGTGATGGGTTCCTGCTGGTACGGCTAATTGCGCGCAACTCTATGGCTCCGGCATAAGTACCCAATATTTTGCTTCTGCACATGTGCAGAAAGCAAAATCTCTCTTAGGGACACAGGTACGCATGATATTTCAGCAATTTTGAAATATTGCTGAAATTTTTCTTGGGCGCACATGCTGGAGTGACAAAGCTGCGTGCAATCAGCCGTACTGGTAGGAACCCACTACTGCCAGACACACTATTTCTCTCTGATGATCCCTGCCCTCTGGAATTAGCTCTGTCTGGAGGTGAGATTGAGTCCATTGATTACAAATTTCAGGAAACAAGTTAAAAGTAAATTATTCCAGACCTTTGAGTGTTAACATGTTGCAGGGTTCAGTTGTACAGTTTTAATTAATTAATATTTTATTGTGGCTATTTTATTTGTACCCTATTATTGTGAACTGCCAACACTTGTAGTACATCAATATATAAATTAATCTATATATTTTCATAGATTATAGATATCTGCAAACTTTAATCAACTGGACTTGGTGTATTCAGCCATTTGGTTTACAGTACAAACTACATAAAACCATTGCAGAATCATACTTACGCTAGAGAGGGAACACTATGGTCACTAATAAACATCCGATACACTCTATAATGGAAATACTCTGGGTCATAGTCTTGCTCACCTGCAGGAAAAAAATATTATACAGATATTATATATATAAACAGAGACAAGGAGGATCTTAGGAAGACTACAAAGCAATACTTTGGACAAATATCTAGACCTTAAATGTCCTTCACTGGTACTTGGGATACTATTTATCCCACAATTCCCTTTGAGCACCTACATAACCCCATGTTCCACCTGATTTTTTAAAATATTAAATACTCTCTGTTTTTAAAATTCGAAACTATGTATTTTCAGCCTTTTTTCCTGAATATCTGGATTCCTTAAGAAAATAAACATGCTAAGCATAGTTCCCTCTAAGCTGAGCAGTGAGCAATCGCTCACTTAAAAATCATCATCAACTCAGAGTTTTCCAAACCTGCCCAGAAGCCGAGAGGGAAAGAGTGAGAGGGAAGGAGAGAGAGAGGAAGAGAGGAAGAGAGAGAAACAGATAGAAAAAAGAGAGGAAGGAAAAGAGAAAGAAAAAGAATGGGAGTAAGGAAGAGAGAAAGAAAATCAAAATCTAGTTTGAAACTAGCTCAACTATTTAAGTGGCATTTTGATATTGATAGAGTTGCCCTATTATGAGCTCACTGTTATAGACACACAGTACAGTATTTTATTTTGAAATTCTCTGAGGCAAAACAGGGTGGGTTTTTTATTAATTTGTTTGTTTGTTTGTTTGTTTCTGTGCCGCCCAGTCCCGAAGGGACTGCTGCTCAGACACTATACTTTTCCGCCCCCCCCCCCCAAAAAATTAGAGGGAACACTGATGCTAAGCAACTTTAATAAACATGTTTAATTTGTAGGTATTCCCATTTGCTCCCAAAAAGAGTAACACTAAGCCAGGGCAATGTAACATATCTAATAAAAAGAACACTAAAAACATGGCAGGTAACATTCTGGCAAACCTTTACTTTGAATTCTGTTACATTTCTGCCAGCCATTTTGACAAGGCAAACTTTGACAAGGCAAACTTTATCAGTAAGGGTTTTGCAACAGAACTATTTATACTCAAAATTTTAAATGTACCTACTCCAAAAGGTTGGCAACCTCTGATCTATTCCAAATTTTATATAAATCTGCCTCCCCACCCGCCACCCCATTAGTCAGTGGAAGTTCCAGTTTTAACAACAGATTGGAGAATATTTTTTTAAAAAAAATTAGCAACAAAAACATCTACATTGCAGTTATATTTATACAATCAGATGTATCAAATGACAGTATATACTCATCAATGTATTCAAAGCCCAGCAGCACATGGCCACCTGAAGAATACATATATGGTTCACTAAATACATACACAAAGATGCATGCTGTACAAAAAAAGGAAAACTATATTGATTTCAAATTTTTACTGGAATTGACAAGAGTAGCAAACAGCAACATGTTCAACCCTCATCCCTACTTTTTACTGAATCTTGTTGCTAACAGAAATAGCCTTCAGTTAACATCTACAGTTTTCAAATAGTTGCTGAGCTATAGCTAGTCCTCAACTTATGACCACAATTGAGACCAGAATCTTGATTTTTATTGAATGACATAGATGTTGTAAATCTAGAAAAGCTTGACAAGAAGTAAACTGAAAAGAATAGATTAATCTATAACTGAAGCTGAAGTTTTTTCCTTCTAGATGTTTTGTATCTTTCAGATGTTTTGACATTATAACACAAGAATTCTTTGGAGAGGGGTGACATACAAATCTAATTACCATATTTTTCTGTGTATAAAACACACCTAGATTTTAGAGGAGGAAAACAAGGAAAAAAGCATTCTGAACCAAATGGTGTAGTATTATATTGTTTAATAAAATACCAGTGTAGCAGAACACTTTTTACAACCATGTATACTTTTTAAAACTATATATACTTTTTAAAACCTTGTACACTTTTTACAAGCTTCAAACCTGACCGTTTCAAGGACTTCAAGCTTGTGGACTTCAATTCCCAGAATTCCTCCACCAGTCATGCTATCTTAGGAATGGGAGTTGAAGTCCACAAGCCTTAATCTTGCCAGGGTTGAAGACCCTTGTACTTCTAACCCCTAATTCAGGGATCTTCAAACTTTACAGTTTTAAGACTAGTGGACTTCAACTCCCAGAATTCCTCCACCAGTCATGGAAGAAGGGTCTTGGCTGCAGGATAACACTCTGCCCCCACCCACCCACACAACGGGTCCATTGCTCTCCGTTGCACAGTTTAACTGCTGCAATCCTAATCTGGTTGAAGAAAAAGTGTTTTCTTCCCCCCTCCCTCCTCTCCCTTATCCTTCCCTCCAACTTCCTCCAAAGCCTTTTTGAACAGACAAGCAAAAATGCCTTGTCTGCTCAAAGGTTTCAGGGTCTGCCTTTCTTGTCTACCTCCCTCCCTTTCCTCCGTCCCCAATTTGGATGGTGTGATGGGACGCCAGGGTGTGGGGGCATGTCGCTCTCCAACGCAACCTGTTGGATGCGCAGAGCGCTGATGGGACACCCGCCCGTTTCTCTGCAGCTGCCGTCACACGTGCCTACCTCACCTGGCTCGCTGCGACCTCCCAAAAGCACCCCCGAAGGCAGAAGATTGGGCTGGGGGCTGTTGGAGCTGATCCCCCTTGCAGTGGACAATCAAGGCAACACCACAGGCCTTCTCCACCAGCTGGATACACATAGCGCTGAGGGGATGCCTGCCCACTTCTCCTCAGCTGCTGCCGTGCGCCCTGCTTCACTTGCCCGGCAGTGGGCATTTCTTGCGGGGTCCCTGCCAGCACTGCCCCCAGTTTGGATGCCCATGGCAACTAGCCACCCCCATGCAAACTGGGGGGGAGGGGTGCCAGTTGCGAGAAACGCCCATCACTGGGCAAGTGAGGCAGAGCGCGCAATGGCAGCTGAGGAGAAGCGGGCGAGCATCCCCTCGGCGCTCTGTGTATCCAGCTAGTGGAAAAGTCCTGTGGGGCATCCTTGATCGTCCGGCGTGAGGAGGCTTGGCTCCTGCAGCCCCCCACCACCTCGTCGTGTTGTTGGGTGGCGGGCTCAGCTGGACGAGCGGCTGTAGCAGGGGCTGACATTCTCGGTGCTGCTGCTCCTCAAATGAAAGCCGCCAGAGCCGCTGCCTCCGCCAGGACTGGGTAACTCAAGCAGCGCGCCCGCCTTTTCCCTGCCAGCTGGAGGCCCCGGGCAGCCGTCTGGAAAGAGAGGCTTTACTGCTGGTGCTATGCCCAGCACCCCGCCCATCCCTGGGGCCGAATTGCCAGGCAGCCTTGGCAATATTCGATGTATAAGACACCCAATTTTTAAAGCACTTTTTTTGCAGTAAAAAGGTGTGTCTTATACACTGAAAAATAAATTTCAGTCAGCAAGGTATTGTACCAATCAGATTGACAGCACTAAGCTGGGAAAACATGGAACTGAGGAAGACTAAATGACAGTCATTCTGTTAAGAGGTTAAAGAAATGGTAATATGGATGTATCTAAAGGCTATCATAAACTGTCATAAAGTTCAGAACTATATTTTAAAAGGAAGCAGTTACTGATTTAGTGTGGAGTGGTTAAGATATGTGATATCCAAGTTCATGGATATTCACTGCATACCTAGAAGACAGGGCTAAGACTGAAGATGGTGGATGGCCTGATTTGTGATTAGAACAGATGCAGTTGATGTTTTCCTGACTGATCCAGTTTTGGTGTCCAGAAAACAAAGTAATACTTACTACAAAGATTGTAGACTTTGTAGTGGTCTTCATGCTTTGTATCCAAGAATTTTGCAACATCCTTATAAAAAAGAATAATATATTTTAATTGTCAAGGTGGCGTGAATTATTATCCACTTTATGTAGCGGATTTCAGACAAAGCATTTCAAAGAAAATTCAAATCTCAGATAAAGGGTTTTGGTGCTAATATAGTTGTACAATGACCTCCTACAATCTGACTTCTAGTTCCATAATTCCAACCAGTATGCCTGAGTGAATTATAAATACTGGTATTGCTAAAGTCCATCAAACCAAAGTACATATACAGTACTGCATATTTTTACAGATCCGTCCGTTGATAAACTGACCCTTGAATTTTTAATCAAATTCTGTACCACGAAAAATGTGTCACCCTAAGGAAAACCAATTCTAAAAATTTTCATGTTTTAATTTTTCACAATTTGCTTATCTTCATGTTTCGTGGTATTTTAATTAAAAATTCAAGGGTCAGCTTATCTGCTTATATACAAGTACTCCTCAACGTATGACCATAATTGAGTCAAAACTTTCTATTGCTAATCAAGAAGTTAATTTTGCCCCATTTCATGACCTTTCTTGCTACAAGTGAATCGCTGTAATTGTTAAGCTAATACCATTGTTAAGTGACTCTGGCTTCCTCATTTATTTTGTTAGAAGGTCAGAAAAAGTGGTTACATGACTCTGGGACCCTGCAACTGTCATAAATATGAATCAGGTGCCAAGCAGCTAAATTTTGATCACATGACTATGGGGATGCTGCAACAATCATGTGAAAAAAGGTCATAAGCCACTTTTTGCACTGCCATTGTAACTTCAATCACCAAACAAATTACTGTAAGTAGAAGCTACTTGTACAGTGGTACCTCGGTACTCGACCACAATTCGTTCCAGAAGTATGGTCGAGAACCGATTTGGTCGAGTACCGAATTTATTTATCCCATAGGAAATAATGTAAATGGATTTAATTGGTTCCTAGCCCGTTAACTCGCTGGGAACCAATTAAATCTATTTTCTTTATTTCCAATGGGATAAATAAATTCGCTACTCCAAGCTGCAGGAAAGGTGGGGGCTGCTGCAATCCCGGCAGCTTTGGGGGGCTCTTTTCCTCATTGCTTCCTTTTATTACCTGTAAGCAGCTTCAAAAACTTTCTCCTTCCCTGTGGCTGCAACAGCGGCGGCTTCCCTTCCAGTAGCAAGAGCGCCGGGAAGTCACGTAATGAAGGGAAGCTACTGGAGCGGCAGCAACTGCTGAGATGGCTCCGGCAGCTTCCCTTCATCACGTGACGTTCCCGGCGCTGTTGCTACTCGAAGGGAAGCCGCCGCTGTTGCAGCCACAGGGAAGGAGAAAGTTTTTGAAGCTGCTTACAGGTAATAAGAGGAAGCAATGAGGAAAGGAGCTCCCAGAAGCAGCAGCCTCCACCCTTCCTGCAGCTTGGAGCTCTTAGAGAGCTCCTCAGCCCCCTGAAGCTGCCGGGATTACATTTCGGATAATGAACAAAATTTTCTCTGGCTGTTCGGTATCTGAATTTTTGTTCAGATACCGAAGCAAATTTTTGCCGAAAATTTTGTTCGTTATCCGAAATGTACGAGAAAGGAAGCGTTCGAGTACCGAGGTACCACTGTATATGTATTTTTAAAAAGTACTACCATATACCGTATTTTTCAGAGTATAAGACGCACTGGAGTATAAGATGCACCTTAGTTTTGGGAAGGAAAACAAGCAATTTACCTCCCAGCAACCAGCAGAGATGATATACACTATTTGCTGTGTATTTCTATGCATGTGGTTCTGAGCCATAAAAACAGCATAGAACTGGAGAAATGTACATTATGGCAGTATATTAATGCCAGCAAGTTTTCTTAAATATAGTCACACTAACTCCTCTCAATTATTTAAATAGTTCTACTCCAAACATGACTAAGTCAGGGTTTAACTCAGCTGCCTTATCTTAATATTAAACAGGACACTGTTACACTTCAGACCATACTTGAACAGATGCTGTTAAAATTGTGTGGCTTTCTGGAAATATAGTTAGTCTCTGCAGTTTAAAAGAAGATACAATACTACTCGGCCTCTTAAGCATTTATTGTAAAAAGCTTCTTCATTTTGTCGCCTAGAACAATAATAAAGCAGTCTTTAAAAATAAATCTAATAATTTGAACATTCTACAGACATCTTAGTAATTTATTACCTCCTTGCAGAAAACAACAAACAGCCAGTTTCAGCAGTCTGATTAGCGCAACAAAATAAAATTCTGCCTTGCCTCTCCCTGCCAGTAATTTGCTTCCATGCAGCTTTAGTTTCACTTTCAGTTTAGCACTGGGTTTCCTGCAGCTTCAATCAATCAGCTGAGGGTCGAGAGGCATATAATCAGTGACTTGTACTAAGCAGACTCTGGGCTGCTTGCTGCAAGAAGATAAATTGCTGGGAGGCAGGCACCAAAGGGTAGGAGTGGCTGGATGGAGCTACATTCGGTGGATAAGACGCATCCATGTTTCCACCCTCTTTTGGGGGGTAAAATGTGCATCTTATACTCCGAAAAATACAGTAAGCCCACCCATAGATAAGCTGAACTCAGTTTTGCAGGTGCATTTTGGGATCACATCATAGGATGCTTTTAAATCTTTTAACTGTTATTAATTGGATCAAATTGTTTTATTATGTATTCTATGTTTGTTGTGAGCCGCCCCGAGTCCACGGAGAGGGGTGGCATACAAAATCCAATTAATAAATAATAATAAATATCATATCATACCATAATCCATAGTGTGAAAAACCTATAGTAAATCTTCATTGTGTGGATCTTACTGACTTTTTATTCAAAATGCAGAAAGCACTTCTGCTTTATTTACAAACCCAAAGAATTGTACTTTCCACTGCTAAATGAGCCAGAAAGTATGCATTCTGGGGCCTGCAGAACTCACCAATTTAGAAGAGGAATAACAAAGTTGGAAGGGACCTTGGAGGTCTTTCAGTCCCCTGCTCAAGGAGGAAACTATATTATTTCAGACAAATGGTTGTCCAATCTATGCTGAAAAGCCTCCATTGTTGGAGCAACCATAATTTCTGGAGGCAAGTCATTCAACTGATTCTCAGGAAATTTCTCCTTCATTCTAGGTTGGCTCCCTCCTTGAGCAGTTATCATTTATCATTGCTTATCAATGAAATACATTTTTTCATATGTTAAGTAGATGCTAAATTTACATATGAATTCATGACTAAAGCTTTGAGAAAAAATCCTAAAGGCAGACTATCTTTTACTTTAAAATATAGCTTTTATCTACCAAGAGGTCTTTTCTTCCACCATACAATTACCATTATTATCTCTTACAATCATGCTACAATTAAACATAGCCAAAAATAACTGGGAGTGGAGGAAGACAAAGAGGAATATTCACAGAATAACATAAATTATTTTCATTATCTTTTAATTTTTAGATTACCCATATAGGATTCCTGTAGAAGGCTTGCTGCCCAGAAGATGGAAACGACATTGCTATAATGCGAGCTAATGGATAGATACAAATAAGCAAAAAAAAAAGAAAAAGAAAATGTAAGATCTGCATTATGAGACAAATGTGAGATTTTTCATAGGTTCGAGTAGAATCATGTGAAAAAGTAAGTATATCTCATTGGGTTTTTTTTTTATGTTTTCAACATACTGTATTTCAACATACAAATATTTGATCTTCATTTCAACAATGTTAATAAAGGAGATAAATTATTAGAAATATCATGCACCATTTACATTTTGGAGTACATTGTGTAATTTAAATAAACGTAAATGCAAATTTTGCTTATGGAAAAACTAAGTAGACCCCCAACATTTATCACTACTGTATCTCAAATACCTAATATTAGACTCAGGTAAACCAGATCAGGCCTTATTAAACCTATTTTACTAAAAAATTAAAACATTTAATTGATTTTGCTTTTTGTTCTTGAACACCTGTCTAGATCCAAAGAACTCTCAGGAGCTTTCAGAATGGAGATTATAATGCCTGAGTCTGGGAAAGATTTCAAAAAATTGTCAAACGTTTGGCACATATATGATTCTTCTATCCAGAAGATCTACAAGTGGACATCTACAAAACCCGGATTTTCATCACCTACAAATAGTTCTCACCACTACTTATATCAAAATGCAGGAGTTTACTATTCTAAAAAAGCAGCACAAATTACATCTACTTGCAATGATGTAAGATAGTGTTATCTGGCCACAGTACCAGAAGACAAGTTTAGCAAAAATCAAAATCAGCATTTCACCAGTAGAACCTGATACCAATTGGAAAGCATGTTTCTATCAAAAAGGTAATACCAGATGTTAGAACCAAAGATATACAGTGATCCCTCTATTATCGCGAGGGTTCCGTTCCAAGACCCCTCGCGATAATCGATTTTTCGGGATGTAGTGGTGCGGAAGTAAAAACACCATCTGCGCATGCGCGCCCCTTTTTCCATGGCCGCACATGCGCAGATGGTGTTTTTACTTCCGCACCTGTCCGGCCGCCACTTGTCCGGCCGCCGCTTGTCCGCCGCTTGTCCGGCCGCCGCTTGTCCGCCGCTCGGTGCACGATCGGGGTTTCCCCTTTGCGTGGGCAGCGGGGAATTCTGGGAGTTGAAGACCCAGGGAAGGTTCCTTCGGCCGCCCAGCAGCTGATCTGCTCGGCAGCGCAGTAGCAGCGAGGAGCCGAAGATGGGGTTTCCCCGTTGCCCACGCAAAGGGGAAACCCCATCTTCGGCTCCTCGCTGCTACTGCGCTGCCGAGCAGATCAGCTGCTGGGCGGCCGAAGGAACCTTCCCTGGGTGCCGCCCACCGCTCGAGAGCAAGAGGGGGAGAGATAGAGAAAGAGAGAGAAGGAAAGAAAGAGATGAGAGAGGGAGGAAGAGAGTGTGAGAGAGGAAGAAGCAAGATAGAGAAAGAGAGAGAGAAAGAAAGATGAGAAAGGAAGGGAGTGACGTCATCGGGTGAAAAAATCGCGATATAGCGTTTCGCAAAGATCGAGATCGCGAAACTCGAGGGATCACTGTACTTATTTTTTCCACAGAAGGAAATGGCATATTTGCTTTTTTGTTGTTGAATTAATGATTACAAAGTCAATTATACAGATTTTTCTCCTTCAATTAATACATCTATATTTACATACTGTTGGAATGACAATAAGATGATATGCCCACATATAATAATAATTTGAAAAAAACTTTACATGGACTTTTTCATATAATTGTAGATTATATGTAATTAAAACCAAGAAAAAACATTTTATGGTTTTAGAAATTACGACAAGGCCCATACAACCCTGGCGTTTGGAATTTGTAAATTCTCTTATGCAAAAAATGTGACAGCTTGAAATAATGATAGTTGCAGATATAACTCTGGTAAAATGTTTTATAGTTTATTTCAAACTACAACCAAAGGACCTGCTCAAGATCTAGTCACCTGTGAATTACTAGCAAGAAAAGGTAATGCCACAGTCGTTGGCAAAAGCTGTTAATGCAATTAATTCACACTGGTATTCCCCTCCCAACTCCAACCATTGTTTCTCATTACCTAGGACAAGCACTCTGCCCTTCAGGAGGAACATCGCTGACCCATGATATCAGAATTTTATGCATAACATTATCTATTATAACCAAGCATACTGACAGAATTAATGATCTAATTTCCTTTTCATATAAACAGAGGCACGACTATGTAAATGGAGAGGTTGAAAGAGGTGGCATTGGCTCTTGGACACATTAAGATTTTTTTACATGACTCTTACTCTAGAAATATTCTGTTACAAATAGTTAGACTTTAACTGCTCAGTATAATTGGTAATGTCTACCTCAGCAAGCACAAATTCTCAATAGGTATTTCCCTAAAAGCAATCTTTAGAGATGGAAAAATGTAACAAAGGGTTCTTCTTATGTTCATCTTACAAACATTCTTCCATTATCTTTGGATGCCTAGATCTCCATTTTTGACCAATCTCTCCACTAGTCAAGAAATACTAACCAGTGACATATGTGAGATCCAAATCAAAGCCACCTCTTGTGTAACGCCTTTTATTTTCTGAAACCTGTCAGGCAAAAGGGAAAAAACCCAACAATATTAAATAGTGATCTTAGGAAATAAGTAGTCAGTCAGGAAAGCATAGATTCCAGAAATTATCCCATTAAAGATGAAGATATTATCAAATCAATTATCTCCTGGTTAACTGCCTAACACTATGGGTGGAGAAATAGTTTGCCACTGAATACTTCTTGAAAAATTTTCCAATATTTTTCTGCCCAGTACTGAAGTACCTTGGCTTTAAAATCATAACTTAATTAAATTCAGCAAGTGCAAAAGCACTTTAAAAAAAAACACTGCAAAGGCTGGTACAATGAATACAGGTGTACAGGTGAAACTTGGAAAATTAGAATAGAGTGCAAAAGTTCATTTATTTCAGTAAAGTAACTTAAAAGATGAAACATAATATATGAGAGAGACTCATTATATGCAAGGCAAGATAGTTCAGGCCGTGATTTGTCGTAATTGGGATGATTATGGGGTACACCTGATGAAAACCCCATGAAAACCCCAAATCCACCATCTTAGAAAATTAGAATATTACATTCAATCAATAAAACAAGGATTGTATTGTAATCATAAATTCTATTTACAAAAAAACCTCCTCTCCAATAAATCTCTACAATGAATAGGTTTTATAAAATTTGGAGGTTTTGTCTTTCAAAAATCTGACTATTCTTTGCTCACATTTTAGGATGGAAATATAGGTACTGGAAGTCAGAGAAAGACAATTTGCAAGAAAGTCAGAGAAAGACTATCTGCAGCCAACTCTTTGTCTTAATCTACTATAGGTGGCTTTTTAAATAATGTATATATTCTCAGACATATATTAAAACATATCTTCAGACAAGTTACACATACATGATTTTTTAAAAAAAAAAAATAGATCAAGTGGTACGAAATGTTTTTTGACACAGTACTGTTATCCATTTGCAAATACCATATTTTTCAGAGTATAACACGCACCTATATTTTAGACGAGGAAAATAGGGAAAAATATTCTGAACTAAATGGTGTAGTAATATAGTATTTGATTAAATACCAGTGTAGCAGAATACTTTTTACAACTACTCTCATCAAAAGATCCAGAAAACCATAGACCACTCCTCAGCTAGGGAGAATTGCCTGTTTCCCCCACCTCTCGCCAAGATGCCACATTGGAGAGACCAGTGGCTCTACCACCTCTCGCCAAGGTACTGAGCAGCACACACTTTGTGGGAGCAGCTGCACACCCAATGCCATCCTTTCCTGAGTTGCCAATAAGCCACAGCATCAACACTTCCTGCCACCAAATCGCAGCTCACTTCTCCCTGCCACCGCTGCCTTCTGCAATAGGCGTCTCCTTCAGCTCAAGATGCGCCTGATGCATGCATCACCGTCTCCCTTCTGCTGCTCCTCTGCCAGCTTCACAGGTGGTGCCGGGAAGAGCCCAGGCATGCCAGCAGGATTCTGCTGCCATCACCTCTCGATGGAGGAGTCCCACCAACCCTGGCTGTGGAACAGAATGCCTAGTCCAACTCGGTTTGACAAGCCCCTGCCTCTGAACCCCAAGCCCGGATCAGCTATTGGACATGTTCCCCACCATTCATGCGGAGCCACTGGGGGAGCCAGGCCAGGCTCATACGTGGCCAAAGCACTCCTTGGGAAAGAGGAGATGGACAATCCTGACTGGGTTCAGTGAGATTTTTTTGGGGGGGGGGGGGTGTTCTCGGTGCCTTTCCATTTAACCAATCTGCTTATACTGAAAACAGACGTCGGCGAGCAGCAGAGAGCCAGGATCGCCGTCACAGCCAGCAGATACGCCCATCAGCTGTGGAGCAGCAGCAGCCACTTGTGTGGTCTCTGTGCTCAAGACCTGCCCACTCACTCACCTGCTGAGGATTTCCCTTTCCAATTAAATTGCTTGAAAAACACCAGGAACCATGGGGACGGCTTCCCCTTGTTACTACTGGATGTTTGCCTGCGCGCTGGGGCTGGTTCGGCTTTAATGTGCACCTACCTCTCCCTCCCTCCCTCTCTCTCCCTCCAAGCCAGCTCCAGGCCGACGGGAGGGAGGGAGGGAGAGAGAGAGAGAGAGAGAGAGAGAGCACCATCAGGCTTACCAGCAAGGCATGGGGCATGAGGTGACAGATGAGCAAGAGTGGAGTGGCAGGTGAGCAACATAATAAGGGCATGTGGAGTCCACAGGGCATTTTCTCCCTTTCCCCGGAAAGTACTTGGGGATGGTATTTCAGCGCATGCCCTGAAAAGCCCTGTTGGGTTTAATATCAGGACATGTCTTATTATAAGGGAAACATGGTAGTTTCCAAATGCAAGGCAAGGCAAAACTTGGACCAGAGTCTATTAGAGTCACAAACAGAACTTTCCACTGTTGAAACGACCAAATGAATGGCGGCGGCGACGGCTACAGCAGCTTCCTTTCAAGGAACAGCAGCACCGGGAACATTACGTCCATGCCCAGGGCCCCAGGGCCCCGCCCCCGCCACTGTCCCCAATAATAAACCGCCACTGCAGCGGCTGCCACTGTCCTCAAAGAGGAGCTGCCGCCAGGACCAGCAAACTCAGTACCTGCCTCATCATAGCCAAAGCAATGCTTTGCTGGTCCCCTAGTGAGAGGACGAAGGCAGAGATGCAAGAGGTAAAGAGGTGGGGGGAGAGTGAGAGACAATGGGGGGGGTAAGGGGTAAAGAGGTAAGGAGAGGGGGTGGGAGTGAGGGACAATGTGTGGGGGGGGGGCAGAAAAAAATCCTCAATTTTCAATTTTCCCCATAAGAAATAAAGGCTGGGAACCAATTAAATCCATTTCCATTATTTCCTATGGGGAAAATTGTTTCGGATAACGACCATTTCGGTTAACAACCAACCTTTCGGAACGGATTGTGGTTGTTAACCTAGGTACCACTGTATATACATAAAATAGATATACATAAAAAGGCTCGTTCAGTTTACCTCTTTACAACAAGCCTGCAAACCATTACAGTGGTACCTCATGATACAAACTTAATTGGTTCCAGGAGGAGGTTCATAAGGTGAAAAGTTCATAAGATGAAACAATGTTTCCCATAGGAATCAATGTAAAAGCAAATAATGCGTGCAAATCCTTCAGGAAAATCCCAAACTTTAGAAGGGAGGTGAACAGAGGGCAGGGAGGAGCAGCTAAAGGGGGCGGGTGGAAGAAGTAAGGCTAGGCTAAAGGGTGAGTGGGAAGGAAGAAAGGCAACGGGGCGCCCCTCCCTTTTCTTTCTTCAAAAGGCACCCTTTCAGTGCCTCTGCAAGCACGCTGTTCTACTACTTTTGTTAATACAAAGTCTTTCCCCCTCCAAGCCGCCCCTCCCTTTTCTTTCTTCAAAAGACACCCTTTCAGTGCCTCTGCAAGCATGCTGTTCTCTGCAAACTCTTTCCCCCTCCAAGCCGCCCCTCCCTTTTGTTTCTTCAAAAAAGGAAAAGAAAAAAAAACCTTCATCCCAGCAGCAACGGCTTGGGTTCGTAAGGTGAAAATAGTTCGGAAGAAGAGGCAAAAAAATCTTAAACACCAGGTTCGTATCTTGAAAAGTTCGTTAGAAGAGGTGTTCGTAAGATGAGGTACCATTGTATATCAGTCTTCTTAGGAAGTGAATTCAGCAAATCTAGGCACCAAAGCCAGCGACATTCTATTTCACTTACCAACCTCCGGGTCAGTTTTCCAAGTCGTTCTTTCTCAGCAGCCAATCGAAAAATTCTTATCAGAATTATAATTCTCCACATCCGAAAAAGTACAACTGTTCTGGGAAATAGAAAGAATGGGACTTTGTCAACTATTAGTCCTAACTTTGGCTATATCACAGTTTAGGCTCACTTATGATGGTATTCAGGTTTGGGAATCTTTAAATTTCAATCCCATCAAACTATTATACAACCTCCTCTCCTACAACCACAGGTAAAGAATTTCTATATATATCAGCGTTACTGTGGTTGAAAAGGGAGGCAGAGTGTCATTTAATATCTACTTGTTTTGAGAGCAAATGAAACAATTGTTATATATCAAAATGATACAATTCTTCAAACAAAAATATCCACAATAAACTAGTAGGTAAAAATCAAAGCATGCAAGACCTGATAATTTACAATCTCATCTCATCCCCTCTCTCCCTTTTAAAGACTAAAAATTGAGGTCTTTAACAAATAAGAAATAAACAAACTATTGCATTTCTTCATTTTGGAGTTAGGCTGATCAGGTGCCTGTGGAAATTCTTAGTCATGCAGGTCAGAGTTATCTGAAAGATGCTTTCTCAAAAAGGCAGCTTGACTATTTTTTCCCTGTGGAAGAAGACAAAGACATTTCGCTTCCCATCCAAGAAGCTCCATGGTTCTGATAGAATGGTGGGGGTAATGGAAAGATTAGTTCAGACAGGATGGGTGGGAGGAGAGTTGGAAGGATTTCCAATCATCTAGTTGTTAGCATTCTCCCTGAGATCTCAAGGCCACTTGAGAATATATCTGTGCCTTCAAGGCCACTTGAGAATATATCTGTGCCTTCAAGGCCACTTGAGACTATATCTGTGCCTTCAGGGTCATCTGTATCAAAGAACAAATGGGGGTGGAATCTTCTTGTAACTGCTGCAACAGCTGTGTTAGATGACAGGGGACAGATGAGAAGCCTTGAGGAAGAAGTGTAGCTGCCTTTTGAAAAAGCACCTTTGAGATGAAGAGGTGCATATTTCTTACCTTGGAATTAAAGTTTTTCCACTCAAGTCAGAGACAATATATACAACATTGACGAACAATGCAATTGCAACAATGATGCTATCGAGAATGATTAATTTAGATTTGAAGTAGTTTTTGAATCTGAAATGCAAAACAAATAAGAATATTCAAAACTAATTAACAATAGCTTAATGGTGTCCCTCTCCCACTGTGAGAATGATACAGTTGCTGTCAAACAGCTGCTGCCAATAAGACTTCAGTGCTAAAGAGATAAGGAAGAGGAAACACAAATGTCTATCTTGGAGTTCAGCATAGAACCTATATTTTTCTTCTCTCAGACTGTAAATGAACTTTGTAGAAAATAGTATAGTTCTATAGAGGGTAACAATAGGATGCATACAGGCTTTACGACAAAAGAAACATAGAAGTTAGCAATAAATATGTTAGAGATATATAGCAATAGCACTTAGACTTATACACTGCTTCATAGTGCTTTGTAGCCTCCTCTAAGAGGTTTACAGAATCAGCGACCCCAACAATCTGAGGTCCTCATTTTATCCACTTCAGAAGGATGGAAGGCTAGACAACAAGAAAAAAAATCAAAGAAACAGTTGGTACACTAAAAAGAGAAAACATCAAAGAAATGATAGACAACTGAGACAAATCAGAGCTGCTTAATATATATATATCGCATCAGTCTTCACACCAAAAGAAACCACCAACCAAGAAACCACTATCACAACCACAAAAACCAGTTTTGGAACAGACCTGAACATAACTAAAATCATAGTAAGAATATCAGAAATAAATTTATTTCTGGAGGTAATATTACAATGCAAGAAAATGGATTGTAACCATAGGTAGGCTGATATAAGCCATAATCAGTAATCAATGTTCCCTCTAATTTTTTTCCAGTGTGGGCGGAAAAGTATAGTGTCTGAGCGACAGTCCCTTTGGGACTGGGCGGCATAGAAGTATAAATGAATGAATGAATGAATGAATGAATGAATGAATGAATGAATGAATGAATGAATAAACAAACAAACAAACAAACAAACAAACAAACAAACAAACAAAAAAGGAAAAAATCCCTTTTTTATTAAAAGAAATTAATAATAAAACAAAACCAAAATCTATTACTATTATTACTATCTTCTCTTTTTCCATCCCTGTCTCCTCCCCCCTTGTATGTCTCTGTGTGTGTTTGTGTGTGTGTGTGAACTCTTGAACCATTTCCAATAACAGGTGAGCTATTGGAAATGGTTCAAGAGTTCACACCCACCCACACACACACACATACACAAACGGCTGGGGTTTTTTTCTGTTATTATTTGGGTGCTTTTTACCATATGCTTTAAATCAAGAGTCATTTCTCTCTCTTCCTCTCTCCCCCTCTTACTCCCTCTCTCTTTCACACTTTCTCTCTCCCTCCCTCTCTTTCTCTTTCTCTATTGTTTTCTTTCTCTCTTTCTATTGCTTTCTTTCTATCTCTCTTGCTTTTTTTCTCTTCTCTCTCTTGCTATCTCTCCCCCCCTTTCTCTCTCTCTCTCTGTCAGCGAGGGGGCTGCGAGAGCGCTTTCTCCGAGTGCTTCGGGAACGCCTGCCCTGCCTCTATTGCAGCCCCCTTGCTGGAAGTCTGGGACGAAAGCGCTCCCAGCGAAGGGGCTGTGAGAGGGGCAGGGCGGGCATTCCCGAAGCGGGTGGAGAAAGCCCTCTCTCGCAGCCCCCTGGCTGGGAGCGCTTTCGTCCCGAGAAGCCGAAGCCACAGCCGCTGCAAGAGAAGTCACGCCCCAAGGCAGGAGGAGGCGGAGGAGGAGAGGGGGCGGATCGGGCGGGCGGGGGGCAGGGCCGAAAGGCCAGGGGCACGAGGGGGCCGGAGGCACCATGGGGAGGCAGGGGCGGCCGCGGCTCCTTTTCCTCCTACTGCCGGCACCTCCCCGCCCCCGCCCTGCGGGCTGGCAGGGGGATGGGGAGCGGGCACCCGAGGAAAAGGGTGTGCGTGGGGGTATTTTGGGGCGCGCGCACACGCACACAGCTTATGGGGAACGCTGATCAGTATGTAATCATGGGTTTACTAATTATACTTCAACCTGATTGGCTGTAACCTATATATAAAGAGTAACACCTTTGCATGGGTGTGTTTTGTGCTGGGTGGTTTGTTATAGTGGTTTTGTAGTTGGTGATTTAGTGTTTTGTGGTTTGTGGGTGGTTGCAGTAGTGGATGTAATAGTAGTGTATGATAGTATTGTGATAGTTTATTTAGAGAAAAAAATTGCTAAGAAGAAAAGTAAAATATATATTTACAAGAAAGCCTGCTGCAGTGTTTTTCATTGAAGACTTCATTTAGGTATAGTTGTGGACTGTGGCTAGTTGGTGGGGTTATCTTCCGCATGTACAAAACTCTGCCCCAACAATGAGACCACCTGAGAGAACTCAACGAGTACAAATAATCAGGACCAGATGGACTACACCCCAGAGTCCTAAAAGAACTGGCAGATATCATCGCAGAATCACTACTCCTTAACTTCCAAAAATCATGGAACACAGGAGAATTACCGGAAGCTTGGAAAGGAGCCGATGTAGTCCCCATCTACAAAAAAGGAAAAAAACCAGACCCCAAGCAACTACAAACCAATCAGTCTGACATCTATACTACTTGGAAAAATACTAGAAAAAAATAATAATAAACAGCTGTGCCACTTACTAGAAACAAACAAGATAATAGCCAACAACCAATATGGGTTTGTCAGGAATAAATCATGCCAAACCAATCTCATATCATTTTTTAACACCATAACCAAATCAATAGACCAGTGTAATGCACTAGACCTAATATATTTGGACTTTAGTAAAGCTTTTGAAAAAGTAGACCACAACCTGCTACTCTTGGAAAAAAGTGGGATAGATTGCAACACATGTAGATGGTTGGGTGACCAACCACTTCCAATGAGTAGTCCTCAACAGATCCAAATCCATATGGAAGGAGGTAGGCAGCAGTGTACCTCCAGGTTCAGTCCTGGGTCCAGTGCTGTTCAACGTGTTCATCAATGACCTAGATGAATAAATGGGGAACTAATCAAATTTGCAGACGACACCAAGCTGGCGGGGATAGCCAATACCCCAGAGGATAGGCTCAAAATACAGAAAGATCTAGATAGATTAGTAACAAAATGAAATTTATTTATTTATTTATTTATTTATTATTTGGATTTGTATGCCGCCCCTCTCCGAATGTTGAAAAAAGCAAAATATTTTATCTAAGTAAGAAAAAACTAAGACACACTTTCAAATTGGGAGAAACCACACTTAACAGCAATGACTGTGGGAGAGATCTGTTTTATCGTTGGCATCTCCCCCCACCACGACTAAACAAAATGTGTCCAGCTGTATCACCAATCTGCTGGAAACGCAAGAGAGAAATAGGGACTTATTACCATCAATGGTGGACCTACCCAGCTGTGAAAGATTTCTGGGAAAAAGTTAAAAAATGCTTGGAGCAAATTATTTCACAATCAAACTAAACCAGAATTATTCTTATTAGGCATTGCTAGACAAAAATTTGCTAAAAAAGATATATATCTGATTCTCCACATCACCACGGCCGCCAGGTTGCTATATGAGCAAACATGGAAAAAACAAACAACTCCTTCAATTTTATCTTTAATAATCAACATTATGCAGTGTGCAGAAATGACTAAAATGACTCTCGAACTGCAGGAAAAGGATGAATCTGACTTTTACAGTGCCTGGAAAACTGGTACAAATGGTTGGATCAGAAAAAAAAATTACAAAGCATAAAAGACACAAAATAAACAGCACTTCAGTGCACAAGATATATGAAATAAATAGACCATGCCACTAACCAATAGAAATAAACCTTACTTCAAATATATTACTCTAAATAATTGTATCTTATTGCACAAAAACTATGTTTATACAAATTAAGAATTTACTAGTAGCATAAATCCACTAGGAAACAGTTCGCTTAAATACGTGAGTCAACGGAAACAGTTGACCAATAATATCTCTTTCTCTTTCTTTTTTTCTCTTTCCTTTTTTTCCTTTCCTTTCCTTTTCTTTCTTCTTTTTTCCTTTATCGTGTACAAACTCAATTTAGGCTTATGTGATAAGATAACTGGGTAATTAAATAAGAACAAATTAAAACAAATACACTTAACTGATTTAGAATCTATATAGAAAAAAGAATGGCAAACTGTTGAAATGTAAGCCGAAAAACTACAATCAATGTCAAGCATGTTTGTTAACTTTGTTCATTTTAATTGTTCAATAAAGTCTATTTTAAATAATAATAATAATAATAATAATAATAATAATAATAATAATAATAATAATAATGGATGTACAAATTATGGAAACAAGAATATGCAGACTCAAAAATAACGGAACTTCGACTGGCCGATCAGCGACGACTCATAACCAGGAACCAAATGTTCAGTGAAGTCGAATTAGAAGAAATACAGAAAATTTGCAAAATAGAAATTCCAAAATCTTATCTGGCACCAGTAGAAGCTCCAATAAGATCTGGAGTCACTGCACAACTGGAACCTGATGAAAACTTGGAAAGACAGCAAGAAGTTGCAGATGAGATACTTGGCACTATGACTCAAAGGCAGCAAGAACTGAAGGACCAAATACTTGCTTATGCAGGGTCCAATGCAGAGCGAAAGAGACTGCCAACCTTAAAAAACATAAGCAAGAAACGACTTGTCCCACTGATGGAAGATATTAACTCTGCACTTGCAACTGTCAATGTAATTTCAATTGAAGAATTGAATCAGATTGCCTACAGCAGTGTTTTTCAACCGGTGTGCCGCAGCACACTAGTGTGCCGCGAGACATGGTCCAGGTGTGCCGCGAGGCGGCTCCTGCAAGTGGGAGCTCCAGGGCTGAGGCTTCAGCCCTGGAGCTCCCACTTGCAGAAGCCGCCCCCCGGCTATTTCCTGCCGCCGCCGCTGCTATTGGCACCCTCCCGCGGGAGGCCGGCAAAGATTGCTTTGAAAGTCGGCCCCCTCGTGCCCATGGCTTCTCGTCGCTAATAGCGGCGGCGGGCAATAGCCGGGGGAGGGGCGGCTTCTGCAAATGGGAGCTCCAGGGCTGAGGCTTCCACTTGTGGCTGTCCCCGCCCGCTCGATCCGTCCTTCTCTCCAGCTTTCTTGGGGCGCGGCTCCTCCCACAGCGTTGGCTGCAGTGGTGCTGGCAATCCGGTTGCTAGCCACTCCAAGTGCTGTGGGAATGTCCACCCCTCTCACAGTCCCGTCCCAGGCTGTCAGTAAAGGGGCTGCTTCCCATCCCCCTGCCAGGTTGCTCAGAACATTCAAACTAAGGAAAACCTTTGCCGGCCTCCACAGAGAAGAAAGGAAGAGAGAGAACGAGCGAGAGAGAGCAACAGAGAGAGAGAGAAAGAAAGAACAAGAGAGAGAAAGCATGAGAGAGAGAGAGAGAACAAGAGAGAAAGAAAATAAGAGAGAACGAGAGAGCAACAGAGAGAGAGAAAGAACAAGAGAGAGAAAGCATGAGAGAGAGAAAGAAAATAAGAGAACAAGAGAGAGAGCAACAGAGAGAGAGAAAGAACAAGAGAGAGAAAGCATGAGAGAAAGAAAGAACAAGAGAGAGAGAGAAAGAAAATAAGAGAGAGAACGAGAGAGAGAAAGAAAATGAGAGAGAACGAGAGAGAGAGAGAGAAGGAAAGCAAGAGAGAGAAAGAGATAGCAAGAGAGAGAGAAAGCAAGAGAGATACATAGAGAGAGGAAAGGAGAGAGAGAGAAAGGAGAACAAAAAGGGGAGAAAAAAGGAGAAATGAAAAAATGATTGAGGCAGAGAATGAGAGGAGAGAGAAACAAGAGAGAGAGGTGATTCTTGAAGCATATGGTAAAAAGCACCCAAATAATAAGAACCCCCCCCCCCAGCCCACACCTGTTTTTGAAAAGAATAAGAGAAAATAAACCCAGCCCTCAACTGGTTTTGGAAATGTTTCGAGTGTGTATATACACACACACATAAGGGGGGGGGAGAGAGACAGGGATGGAAAAAGAGGAGAAGTGAGAGGGAGAAGGAATGAGGGAAAAAGAGAGAAAGAGAGAGAAATGAGAAACATGAGAGAGAAAAGGGGGAAAGACAGGAGAAGTACCCAGAAATGAGACAGTGGTATAAATTTGAGGAGGGATGATTGATGATTGACTGTATTTATAAGGGGATGTTACATGGGATTGTATATATGAGGGGGTTATGTATGTATGTGTGTGTATGTGTGTGTGTGTGTGTGTGTGTGTTTGTTTATTTATTAGATTTGTGTCATTTTGGTTGGTGGTGTGCCCCAGGATTTTGTAAATGTAAAAAATGTGCCGTGGCTCAAAAAAGGTTGAAAATCACTGGCCTACAGTACAGCTATGATAGTAACTGAAGAACTAGGGTTACTGCAACAGTAACCAATCGGAAAACCAACTGGAAAACCAAAATGGAAAATCCGACTAGAACTGAAAATCAAAAGCTTGAGATCAGATGCAAGTAACTTGAAGAACATTAATGAGCAGAAACTGAACAAAGACTATTTGACAAAAAAGTACTGGCTTAGTATAAGAAAGATCGAGGAAGCTCTGGAAATTGTAAAGCAGCAGATAACAGCGGCAGCCAGGAAAATTGAGCGATATGAAGCTAGGATCACCCAGTACAGGCAGAATCAAACATTTCAATCCAACCAGAAGCAGTTCTACCAGAACCTGCATCAGCAAACAGATAAGAAAATTGAAAAGCCAGAGGTGAAAATAACAACAAAGTTCTGGAAAGATCTCTGGGAGGTCGAAAAGGACTATAACAGGACTGCAGGGTGGATAAAGGAGTTTGAAAAGGAATTCTCAGGGAGCAATATGCAGCAGCTGGAAATAACACCTGAAATGATTGCAAAAGAGCGAAGAAAGTAAAGAACTGGACATCCCCTGGCACTGATCAGGTGCATGGTTTTTGGCTGAAATACCTGACCAACCTGCATGCAAAAATGGCCGAATTGTTCAATAAAATGCTGCAGACAGGAAATATTAGTGAATGGCTTACAACTGGCAGAACATATTTAATACAGAAAGACGCAGCGAAAGGAGCCATACCAGGAAACTGCAGGCCAATAACATGTTTGCCAACCATGCTCAAACTGCTGACAGGTATCATAGCTGACAGAATTCAGGACTACCTAGAAGAAAATGACATTATGCCAGTGGAGCAAAAGGGCAATAAAAGACGAAGCAGAGGTACGAAAGACCAGCTCCTAATTGATAAAATGATTTCGGAAAACTGTAAGAACAGGAAAACAAACCTATACATGACCTGGATTGACTACAAGAAAGCCTTTGACTCATTGCCACACAGCTGGATCATAAAATGCCTGGAAGTCATTGGAATCAATGAAAACATCAGGAAATTCATAGAAAAGGCGATGAAATATTGGAAGACTGAGCTTTTTGTTGGGAATGAAAGCTATGGACTGATCAACATCAGAAGGGGCTTCTTCCAGGGGGACTCTTTGTCCCCATTGCTATTCATCATCGCTATAATCCCGCTGTCACCCATCCTACAGAAAACAAACCTAGGCTACCAAACTGCTAGGAATTCACCAAAAATTTCAGACCTGCTGTATATGGATGACCTGAAGTTGTACGGAAAATTAGAAACTGAGATACAGTCACTAACCAACACTGTGCGAATCTTCAGCAATGACATCAGCATGGAGTTTGGCCTGGATAAATGTGCCACAGTGGC